>NC_092815.1:32252019-32553752 GCF_023375885.2 Dermacentor andersoni
ATTAGGCTGTGTTCGCGCTCTCTTGCAGGTCCGTTGGCCACGCGGCGACATTTGCCAAATCGCAAAGCAGAACCAGCTTAAGTCTGCCGCGATTACCTTGGAAGCTTCTATTCATTTTTTAAAGCACTGAGAGACCGCTCGTACACACAGGTGCCAAGCAATTATACTGAAAAATATTTATATAGCAAACCGTTGTTAACTATCAGTATTCGCAGGTAACATATTGCATTTCGTCATTCCGTGAAAGTAGTCGCTTTGAAATTCTTAACTTGAGGTTAAGTTTAGGGCTACAGTTCACAGATATAGTGGGGGGTAGTATAGAAGATAACTTCCTGGCACCATCAATCGTTCATTTCTTTCGTGTGTAGTGAATTGGATCCACTGAAGCTGGCCGATTTCTCAGTCAGTCATGACTCAACCCAAGTAGAAGTCCAACAATGCGTACTTAAAGATACTTACCTCCACGCAGTGCGAAAGTGTCAATCTGCAGAAGGAATTCTCATTCGCAACTGAAATTTGTACATGATGAGCGAACATAGATACCAGAAAATCCAAACCAATACGAAAATTAACCATCACGGGCTGCTCACCCGGAACTTGACTATCAGGTATGTTACTGCGGCGACACATTTTAACTAACAGAAAGAAGGTAGAGTGCAATATATGTATTTCACTGACAGTATGACAAATAAGGACCCACAGAATTTTAAACTGGCTACATGCATCTGCATGAACAAGAAGCAGCCTACAATTGCTCTAACTATTTGAACTACATGCCGAATGAGAGAGCATATTTCTACGGTGCTTACAAGGGAATGTAATCTGCCTGTCGTCATACTTTGTGTCATAGTCATATATACAGAAAAGCACGGTGAGTATTAGGACACTATTTTGACACAACAGCAACGCATAGAACCAACCATTCATAAAAAAAACATTTACAGCATAATCAATCGCAAGTAGGAATACCAGCTCCTACTTATTTGCATTAAACAGTCTATACTTGTATTACTCGTATTATGAAATACATTTTGCTGACAAACAAATAACATTGCGCCTCGTCTATAATACAGATGCTCAAAAACCTGCACACACCAAACGTGAGCCTCAAGCAAGCTAACTGGGCATAATAACTAACACGTACTCAAGCCCTTCAATACAAGCATTTCATCGACAGCAGATGGGTTGCCGTTATGACGAATAGGTCGAGCGACACGACTCCTATGTTAGTCCGCTCAGGCTTGCACACAGCTGGTTTACTGATACAAAATTAACACCTGCTCAGAAAATAAAGTGCAATACTGGTGCTTGCCTGCTTTCACTGGGAAACCCGAAAAACATCGCAGAACTGGAATTCGCGGTGTAAGAATACCACAGAGCCGCGAAACACATGTGGTACCCCGATTTAGCCATCTTCGTCTAATGCTTGGTTGACCTGGTTTCCTGCGCCTTCTGTTCGTTGCATGCCTGATCAAGCTTCTTTGTCTTATCTTTTCCATATTCATACTTGGGACGACAACCGAAGCAGATGACTAGCGTGATCCGAATTGTGAAATCGCTGAGCGAGTGGCAAGGGTGAGCGAAGGTAAGCTCGACGGACGCACGAAGGCAATTGCTTCCCGCGCTTCGCCCGATTTAAAATTAACAAAAAGAGAAATTTTGAAAATAAGTTACAATGCCAGGGAACCACTTGGGGCGCACCTGTTCCTTGAAACAGAAACTACCACTCGCCTTCCGGGGGTTCGCTGCGTATCCAAGATTTCTCACTAACCTCAATTACCCTCTATCTGACGCTCCACTTACCTGCGACGACAATTCTAGAAACTTCCAGCCGGAAGGTTCAACGACACTTCGATCGCGATCCCCATCTCCGGCTCGTTACACCGCACCGACCCGTCGCGATTTTCCTGACGTCCCTAGGGGCAGGTCCCTTCGCGCGCGGTGGGGAAACTAGAGGTAGCGACCTCCGGGGGTGAGGTTACAAACCGTCAAACCGATGATCGACGGCTCTAAGAATCCGACGACTCCAACCACATCCTATATGTAGCCGACGCCGCCAGCGCCGACTCTGTCCTTCGCATTGACGGCCACCAAGTGACCGCTGTCGTCGATGCTGGTTCGTATTTCTCGATATTGGGTCTAAAGCTAGCCTACATGACTAAAAATAAGGAATACGCCGTAAACAGGGCCCAACATCAGAACTGCCGTGTCCCAATTGATGACGCCCGTTGAGCCTTCGTCACCACCCTCGTGATTCACTTTCACTGCTGTAAGGAACTTATATAGGAGATGGATTTCTTGAAAGAGTACGGTTAAGGGATTAATGTCCGCGACCTTGTCGTTACATGTTATACGAGCGCAGACTATGTTGACCCCGCAGAACACAAGCGAACACGCTTACCTCTCGCCGACAACGATGTGACGCTTCCGCCGCGCAGCTGTTCCCTCGTGCCTGTAATCTGCGACAACTTGCACACCGGGACTGGAGTCGATGAACACATCAACGCACTGGTACTGAGTCGGGGTGTTTCCATCGCCAGGGCCGTAATTAATGTACTCAACGGACATGCTGAACTCCGGCTGACGAATTGTAGCAGGGAATGTCGACACATTGTTAAAGGTGCGGCTGTTGCTTGCTTCGTCAAATTTGCGCCAATACAAGAATGCTTCCCAGTGCGGTACGTGGCATCCACCTTGCCTATGCCTGCCCCTGCGGTTGATGTCAGTCTCACGTTATCGTCTGTCGAATGCGCTAGCCAGACGCCGCTCACCAGACACCGTATTATCACCGAAGTCGACGCCAGACCTATTCGGCAGAATCCTTATCGTGTAGCACCGAAAGAGCGCGAGGCAATACAAGCACAAGTGAAGACAACGCTTGAGGACAGCGTTAATCGGCTATCTAAGGGTCCTTGGGTATCGCCTGTCGTATTGGTGAGAAAGAAGGACGGTATCCTGCGCTTCTGCGTCAATTATAAAAAAAATTGACCAGATCACAAAGAAAGACGTTTGTCCCGATGATTCACTGGACAGGCTACTAAATGCACGTTACGGTCCTTCCAAAAGCGGCTATTGGCAAGTCAAAGTTGATGAAAGTTACCGTGAGAAAACCGCTTTTGAGACGCCTGACGTGATTTATAAAAAAACAATTATGGGGTTTTACGCGTCAAAACCACTTTTTGATTATGAGGCACGCCGTAGTGGAGGACTCCGGAAATTTTAACCATCTGGGGTTCTTTAACGTGCACCGAAATCTAAGTACCACGGGTGTTTTCGCATTTTGCCTCTATCAAAATGCGGCCGCCGTGGCCGGGATTTGATCCCGCGACCTCGTACTCAGCAGCCCAGCACCACAGCCTGACGTAATTTATGAATTTGTGGTGCTTCCCTTCGGTTTGTGTTCTGCGCCAGCAACGTTTCAACCACTAATGGACACGCTACTGACAGGCAAGCGTGCCTGGTGTACCTCGACGACGTGATTGTTTTTTCGGCCACGTTCGAGGAACACTTACGGTGACTGTTATTCTGTACGTAGCGATGATAGTTTTCTAGTTATTCTGCCATGCCACGAACCTGTATTACCATCGTGTATGAGTGCTTTATTTTCTTGCAAATTGCTACTCTGTGGGTATATTGAGAAAATACCGGACCTGCTGTTGAAGATATGTTTAGAAAACTTCTGGATGGTCAACAAGCTATAAGGGCTGACATTGCTGACTTGAAAAACCCTCTTGAGGGAACAGAAAATAGGATATGAAGCTTTGAAACCAGCCCTACCGAAGTAGAAAAAATTAGAACTAATGTATGAGCTGACAAGCTCGAGCCCTGAAGACCAGCATCGCCTGGTGAGCAGGGCCAAGCTATCGGCTCAGGCCCATGGCATCCTGGACTAGGGACGCCGCCCACCTCGGACGATTTTACCATCGGCTCATTTCTACTAATAAAGTTTATTCCTCCTCCGAATGTATTAGGCGGCAAATACGACTGCTGATTTACGGACGGTAGTTTACAGAATTCACGAGACGAAGAGTCAGCAAATGACTTTCTAAGCCCGTTGACTTAGAAAATCGTAGCAGGAAATCAAACTTGATTGTATTTGGCGTACCAAGCATTGCAAGTGAGTCTAACTACACCTTGCGCGAAAAGGTAATCAAAAAATCTTTCAAGAAGAACTCGGCGCGAACTACACTTGAGTTTGTCGCATTCATCGGATTGGTAAAACTCGGGCGAACAGACCCATTATTGTATATTTCCACCACTACAGAGAAAAAGAGGCAGTGCAACGCAACGCGCGGATACTGAAAGGTACGCACATATATTTACAGAATGATTATTGTGCAGACACCCTTCGTATACGTAGGTTGCTTTGGGCCAGCGCACAAACCGATAAAAACGAACGGGAAGGATCAGTTTGGTAAATGAGAAGTTGCGCATCAATAATGAATTTTACGTATGGGATGACAATACTATGACACGCAAAGCACCGCCAAACAAAAATACCCCATCGCCCCCAAGCTAGCAATCCAAGGTAGAACAGTTCCGCCTCCTTTCGCTAAATGCCAGAAGTGTGGGAAACAAAACGGATGTATTAGGATCTCTGTTACTCTTACATGATTCGCATGTCTGTGTGATTACTGAAACTTAGCATCATGATGATATTCGCGATGATGAAACTTCCCCACCAGGATACTGCGTGTATCGGCGTTACAGAGGTTCTCGAGGGGATGGCGTGGCTGTTCTTGTGAAAACGTTCTGTTGATATTACTACTGGTGATCAAATTGTTGATCATGAAAGTTTGCTGCTAAACGTGTGTTTTTGTGCGATTACATTTTTTTTTTTGGGCAGTGTCTCGCTGTCCTAATGCAGGCGATGTGTACTTATCGAAACCGTAAGACCACTTACTTAGCCTACGTGAAAGAAATGTCATTATGACGGGTGATGTTAACCTTCCTGCCGTCACTTGAGATATCTTAAAATATGGATGTTCCAGAGCAACTGATGTCGCCTTGGATACGATGTTTTGTCTAAATTTAGAGCAAGTGGTGCGTCATTTCACGCGTGGTAGAGCCATTCTCCATCTGCTGTTTATAATAGAAATGTTAACTGGTGCTTCGGCGTCAATGCTGCCGGGAATCTTGGATCATAATTGAATCTATTTTTTATTGGGAACAAACAAATAACAGGCCTAATTTAGCAAAGAACTCCTCAGTTGTTGGGGATTTTCATAGCGCCGATGACGTTTCAAAAAATTGATTATCTATATATAAATCTCGACTTCGCAGTAACTGACATTTAGACTTCATGGAAGAGGTACCACGAAGCTGTGAATTTTTGTGTTATCAATGTTATGCCTGCTAAAGTCATAAAGAAGCGACGTTTCAACCCTTGGATAACAAGGGTTATTATTTATGCAAAGCGTAATATCAAGCAACTCCGCAAGCAGAAAAAGGCGTCTTCTTCTATTTTTCTTGACCTTAACAATAGTTTATTTTAAAAACCTAAGCGAGTGTCGCAGTGCTCACTTCAACCATAGCCTTTCTCAATTCATTAAGTTGGCAGCAAGAACTTCTGGCATTTTATAAAAGAAAGTAGCGACAAAAATTGGTGACAGCATAATTACTGACGATCGACAGATCACAGAGCATGATAATATTTATTTTCATGTTGTCTGTACGAGGGACGATGGTTACACACCTCAAAGCACAGGGTCATGCATAGCCGATAAGTTAACAGTGACGCGTGGAGGTGTCGTGGCTATGCTTCTAAACCTAAAAAACTTCAGAACCAGACCGTCCAGAAGGCCCACGATACGGCTGTAAGGTTAAACATTACTGTCCCGACGTGAGAGCCGCCTGCTTCAACCTAAGGGTTGATTTTCAGGGCGTGAATAAAGTTCGTCATACCATACCGGACGGTATCCCAAATAGTTTTCTGCATAGGTACGCAGAACAGATATCTCGCTTCATGACATATTTCTTCAATTTATGAATTGCAACAGGTGAAATTCCGGGCGACTGGCGCTTAGCACGCGCTTCTCCTATTCACATAAAAAGGCGACCGTTTATATGTAACTATCGGCCCATATCTATTACAAGAACATGTGGTAAGTTGCCTGAAGACGTCATCTCAAAGTACATTGACGATTTTTTCAAAGTCACGATGCGTTATCGCCCCATAAACATGGCTTCAGAAGGCACATGCCTACAGTTACACAACTTGTGTAACTGTAGGCATGTACACGATTTTGCACATATTCTTGATATGGCTGGTCAACTGGACGTCTTGTTCCTAGATTTCTTGAAATCGTTTGATGAAGTGCCACACGGGAAATCGTTGCACTAATTGGAATGCTTGGGCCTACCGCTAAATATTAGATTGGTGCATACCTTCGGGGAGAGGCGGCACTTTGTGCCTGTTTTAAATCGCTCTTCAGAACTCTTGCATGTTACTTCTGGAGTGTCTCAACGAAGTGTTCTGGAACCGTTATTGCCCTTGATTTATATATATGACTTGGCAGATTTGATTCATGGTGGTGTCTGTATTTGACTGTTCGCCGATGACTGCGTTGTTTTTAAGGAAATTAGTAAGCCAAATGATCATGCGAGTATTACAAGAAAACCTACAGGCCAATGAAAACTGGTGTATTCGACGGGACGTGGAATTAAATACAGAAAAAGTTTACTTTTTCCTGTTACGAGAAAGAAAACACCTAGCACGTTTACATACTCAATTAACCAACGCGACATACAGGAAATATATAAACGCAAGTATCTCGGTATCATTTTATATAACAAACTTACCTGCTCATCACATATAACGGCTATTTGTGCTTCAGTGCTACGAAAATTATACTTTCTGAAAAGGAAACTTAAAACTGCACCTCCTAAAGTTAAACTTCTAGCATGTAGTACGTGTGTTACGGCTAGGCCAGATTATGCTTCCATTATATGGGGCCTCCTAAACAAAAAATGATATTCGAGAGCTACAGTGTGTGAAAAGAAAAGCAGTGCGCTTCATAATCGATAAGTACAAACTGACTGATTCACACTCCTTACTTATGCGGCAACATGACATCCCATCTTCACAATTCCGTAGAAAAGTCGATGGGCTGGTTTTTCTTCTTAACCCTCTTGCAGGAAATATAAAATTAAATATGCCAAATTGCGCGCGTCCCCACTCAACTAGGAAAACTAAACACACCCATAGCAGGACACTTGCCCCAATTTTTGCAAGGACGAATTCGTATATATGCAGCTTCTTTCCTAAAACAGTGCCGGACTGAAATGATCTACGCTTCCCTGTCTTTTATTCAAATAATTTTGTACACTACTTAGAACGCCTGCATTTTGATTGTAATCAGTGTCCCATATTTTGCATTCTCTCTTTGTTGTTTTCCTTCCTGTCTGATTGTTGCTTGCTTGTTATTATTCTGTTTATTATTTGTACGCCACTCCTGCATGGACAACACGGTCATCTGCAGTATTGGTAAATAAAATAAAAAAAAATAAATGCCAAGGTCATGACGTGGCTCGCATGTACTGGTTATAGAGTTCCTAGCGGCTAATATATATTGCTACGGCATGAGCCGAGCGAGGAAAAGAGGAGGAAGACGTTAGCTGGCGCAGCCTCGAGACGCCATCTTGACTTCACCACCAACCTCGTCCCTTAAATAAAGCCGGTTCAACATTAACCGCAACAGTTTTGTGGTGGAGGTGCGGAGTCCTTCGACCAAGACGACGGAGCTGCTGCAGCAAGTACCACGCCGGAGCCGACGCCTCGCTCGACTGCCTCCAACACCACTTGAGATCCCGATGTCCCACAGCGGTGACCAACAGCTTTCTCTGGCTGCTCCAGCGCGAACAACCGGCGCCTGGATGCATCAGATGGAGCCCCACCATTTCTCAGGAAAATTCGGCGAGGACGTGGAGGAATTGCTCACCCACTACAAGCGTGTGAGCAAGTACAACGGCTGGAACTCCACGGCTCAGTTCGACAATGTCGTTCTGTTCCTCACAGACACTGCGCTAGTGTGGTTCGAAAACCACGAAGATACCTTCACAACGTGGGACAGCTTCATTACTGACCTCACAGGGTGCTTTGGCGATTCCACCACGAAAAGGAAGCGGGCGGAGCAGACATTTCTTCAGCGCGCTCAAGTCCCAGGTGAGACCTGTACTACGTACATAGAGGCGATCCTGAAGCTTTGCAAAAGGGTCAATCCTCGAATGTCCGAAGAGGACAAAGTTGGACACCTTCTCAAAGGCATAGCCGAGGATGTTTACAATTATTTATTCGGAAAGGACAGTCTTGCCTCGGTCGCCGACCTCATCAAGCATTGCCGCACATTTGAGGCCTTGAAGCTACGCCATATCACGCCAAAGTTCGGCAGGTTAGCGAATGTCACAACGGTGGCAAGTGCTGACGATAACGACAACTACAGTTTTCAATTTGCAAGTTTTCCGCGAAGAACTTGAACGACACACCAAAGGAGCGGATGTCGAAGAGCTTGGTTGCGCTTCCAACCAACCTCAAGAACATGCATCTGATGTGTCCGCATTGTCTGCCACGCCAGGCGTTGCAGACTGTCGAGTCGATAAGCTGCGACAGCACCGATGTTCCTTTCTCCACGACATGATGCACGATCAGCGCACTCGTCGAGCTACCACCAGGAATCGGAATTCGGAAGATCGCGTTTATTATTCGCAGCGTCCCAGGGTTGACCCCGAGGCTTACAACGTCGGTCGCGCATCGCCTTTGTGTTACAGCTGTGGCGCCTCAGGACACATTGCTCGTTTTTGTTGCCGGCGCCGACAGACAACAACATATGGCCCACCACCAACTTGGCCTAATTTTGAAAGGGACATTTATGATGACCGTTGGCCGACAGACCCTGATACTGCAAACATCACAGGCGCGCCACCCTAGAATACCTTTCGTCAATATAGTAGAAGGACTGGCTCGCCAGCTTCAGACCGCAGTCTGAGGCCCCAACCAGTCGCCAACGACGTTCACCGTCACCACAGCGACGTGCTACGTCACCACCACCGTCGGGAAACCAGCCGGCGCGGCCGATGGAGGTAAGGTGGCCGGACAGCCTGCGTCTATGCCAAATACTCTTCTGCCTATTATGATGGTAAAGAACAAAGTGCGTGTGTTTATTGATAGTATAGCTGCAACAGCATTAGTGGATACTGGTGCTACCGTTTCCGTCATCGGTGTGACTTTCAAAGAGAGGCTTGGTCGGAAAGTTATGTTCCCATGGAATGATGGTGTGGCGTTTCGTGGTGTCAGTGGAGAGTGCCTAGTTCCCCTTGGTATTTGTGTTGCAAGTATTTTATTCGGAGGAGAAGGCCTTAAAACAGAGTTTCTCGTACTACAGCGGTGCACTCATGATGTGATTCTCGGGATTGACTTTCTTCAGGATTGTAGTGCATCCGTTAACTTTGGCACAGGGGAAATTACTTTGAATAGCGCGCTTCTCGCCACCCTTGCCAACACATCCTCACCAGAGAAAAACTATTGTGTTGTTTCGAACGATTTTCTGCTACCGCCTTGATCGCTGTCACCTATCCCTGTCAATTTCGCTGCTGCAGACCTTTCATCGTTTGACGCGCAAGTCCAGCCACTTACGTCGAGCTGCGCAATAACAGATGTACTTGTACCACGCTCTCTCGTGAGAGTAGTGAATGGCGCCTCTAATTTGTTCGCTTTGAATTGTTCTTACATCCCGGCTGTTCTCCCGCGTGATATGAAGCTCGCTGAATTGGACGAGATTATTTACAGCTCCATTACAGTTCTACGCGAGGAGGAGCAGTCTCGTACTAGCGATCCTCACCGAAGCCCTTCTGAAGAGCAAATCCTACGGATGATAAACAAGGCGCTGCCCTCACATGACCGCTCCGCCAGGTCTTCTCCAACCTCTGCCGCCGCCTCGCCTGCCATTGGAACAAGTGGGTATCGGTCTTCTGGGGCCATCTCCCCGATCAGCTAGCAACAACTGATGGGTGATCGTATGTGTCGACCACCTGACTCGTTACGCGGAAACGGCGGGCGTACCATCTTCAACAGCTGCGTCCGTTGCAACGTTTTTGCTTCGATTCATTATTCTTCGGCATGGTCCCTCCCCCCCCGTGTCATCATGGGATGCCGTAGAAGAATTGCTTTGTCTCTGCAGTTCGCAGTTCCGTCATTCAACGCCTTATAACCCTCAGACAAATGGGCTTGTAGAACGTACGAACAGAACTCTAACTAATATGCTGGCCATGTACGTATCTTCTGATCACAGAGACTGGGATGACGTACTCCACTTCATCACCTATACATATAACACTGCAAAGCATGAGACGACCGATTACAGTCCTTTTTATCTCCTTTACGCACGTCCACCGCTAAACTGCATTGACACTATACTACCGTTTGACTTTCACAGCGAGTAATCTGTTGCCAAGACGCTTTTTCTTGCCGAAGAAGACCGGCGTATTGCTCGTCTTCGTACTGTGGCATCTCAGCACCGATAGAAAGAGCGCTATGACAGCCGACACCAGTCTGTCTCGTACGCTAAAAGATACTTTGTGTGGTTGTGGACTCCGGAACCTAAATGTGGCTTATGCGAAAAGCTTTTACCCCTGTACATGGGCCCATTCGTCATTGTATATCGCTTGAGTGACTCGATGAACGTGGTGGCACGCTTGACGTCCGCTTGTCGTCGGTCTAGCCCGACCCAGTTAGTACATGTTGCTCGTCTTAAGCGGTTTCACCCTACGATTTCCGAGCGATTTGGACTTGCCCAGTGGGCTTCGTATGGTAACCGGGGATTGCTACGACATCAGCCGGGCGAGAAGAAGAGAAGGAAGCCGTTAGCTAGCGCAGCCTCGGGACGCCATCCTGACTTTCACCACTAACCTCGTCCCTTAAACAAAGCCGGTTCAACATTAACCGTAACAATATGTATACATCAGCAGAATAATACATACATACACACATACATACATACATACATACATACATACATACATACATACATACATACATACATACATACATACATACATACATACATACATACATACATACATACATACATACATACATACATACATACATACATACATACTGTAATGAAGAAGAGCACAAGGACAAGGCCAGCCAGATTGCCTGTTCCATGCCTGCAGTGCGACCAGTGGGCCAGCCGGATCGCCAATGCTTAGCACTCGTGTGAGCCTTTCGTGCAACCAGCTGTACCTTTACGAACAGGCGCTATCATCTGAACTGTTCAATACACCCCATTGCAATTGGTGGAGGTGCGGGGTATTCAAGAACATCTACACCCTGGAACTCCGGTCTCGGACTCTGCCTCCCGTCATGCCTGACTCTCCCCAGCCGAGATCGCCGCCACCCTCCGTTGCCTGCTCTAGCGCTGTCCCGCAACGCCATCCAGCGGTTTTCAGTGGTACGGATGAGCAGGACGTCAATGACTGGTGGTCTACCTACAAACAGGTGAGCTTCCACAATCGATAGATCGATAGGACGATACCGCCAAGTTAAATGCCGCCATCTTCTACCTTGCGAAAGTGGCTCATCTGTGGTTTAAAAATCACGAAGCCGACTTTCACTCCTGGTCCGCGTTCAAGACCAGTTTCGCTGAAGTTTTCGGTCGGCCCGCCGTCCACAAGTTGCGCGCCGAGCAGCGGTTACGAGAGCGAGCGCAACAACCCGGTGAAACATTCACCTGTTATATCGAAGAGGTTCTCGACCTATGCAAACGTGTGGATGCTTCTATGCCGAAAAATAACAAATTGAAGCACATTTGACATTTTCCAAATGTTGATCGCCAAGAGTCCACGCACCGTAGCAGAGGTCATAAACTTGTGCCAAAGCTATGACGAGTTGAGGAGGCAGCGCAATTTGACCAGGCGCCCTTCAGCGGCCCCCTCTTCCATGACAGTCTTCTCTGATCGCTCCCCCCTGCTTACACAAATCCAAGCTTTCGTGTGGGAGGAAGTTGCACGTCAGCTTTCTCTACTACCCTTCGCTGAGCTATCCAACAGCAGCCGCTGCCGAAACAGCCTCCTACACAGCTCGCCTCTACGCTCCGGCGGGTTATTGAAGATCAAGTTGCTGAGGCTCTACCAATGCAGCATCAGCAGTAGTACCCTGTCGCCGCGCCACTTACTTATGCATCCGTCGCCGCGCAGCCTCCTCGTCAACCATGTACGGCTGCTACCACCCGTTCAACATCCCATTCATCGACCGGCTTCTGCCTTTACTAATCCTGGGCGCACGCAAGACAACAGGCCCACATGTTATGCTTGCGGTATTCCCCGCCTTGTTGCACGACTCTGCCGCCGCCGCATGCTGCACTCTGATGGGTTTGTGCAGTCGCCTCCCTACGCCGACGTGCAACCTTTCCACGACACTTATTTTAGTCGGCACTCGAACAGGCCACCAGCCGAGCGTCCGGCCCTTACACGTTGTTCACCTTCCCCGCGTCGCCGCTCCTTATCCGCCATGCGTCGGCGCCCTTCACCCACGCAAGAGGAAAACTAAGCGCCTCAGTTCAGGAGGCAGGAACTGCGTCGCCATCGATCTGTACGAGTCCTCCATTGTCACCTTCGAACGTTGTCGACCTTACTGTTGACGGCGTCCTTACCGTTGCGCTAATTGATACTGGAGCAGCCATGTCTGTTCTAAACGAACGCCTCTCTCGCGCTTTACGAAGAGTTACGACACCAGTTTCTGGATTTTCTCTTCGCACATCAAGTGCCCAGCCAGTTCAGCTTTCAGCAGCATGCACAGCTAGAGTTGTTATTGAGGGCGTTCTCTATATTGTGGAATTTGTGGTTCTGCACTCCTGCTCTCACGACGTGATACTTGGGTGGGACTTTCTTTCACGAAATAACGCCGTCATCAATTGTGCACGTGCTGAAGTCGAATTATCGCCTCTGTGGGACGTGACTCTCGTCGGCGCTACTTCTCCCCCCGCTAAGCTAGTCTTTCGGGAAGACATCGCCATACCACCGTACTCGTCTGCCGTTGTTCCTGTTTTCTGTGGTGCTGTCTCTGAAGGCGCTGTCCTCTTCACTCCTTCGGAACTCTTCATAAACCGCAAAGATGTTCCCCTCCCTTTCGCCGCGCTTGGCATATCAGACGCTTTCAGCTCCATCGTTGTCTGCAATCCGCTTCCTACAGCCCTGAAGGCTCTTTGCGGCGAAGCGTTTGGCCATGTTCAGCCTCTTGATGACATGTTTATGACCGACGTGCCGGATGCTTCGTATGGAGAGCTCACTGACTTCTGGGCACTTTCCACTTCTGCTCCGCCATCACCTGACTTATTCACACCTTTCATTGCCGATGACCGTACTACCGATCAGCGCTCCCAGCTTCTGCACCTGCTTGTCCAGTACCGTTCTTCTTTTGATGTTGCTCAGCCTACTCTGGGTCGCACGTCAACCGTCAGCCACCACATCGACACTGGCTCCAACGCGCCATTGCCGCAGCACCCGTACCGCGTCTCCGCCCAGGAGCGTCATGTGATCAGTGAGCACGTGGATGACATGCTTCAACGCGGCGTCATTCGACCTTCCAATAGCCCGTGGGCATCACCAGTGGTTCTCGTCACAAAAAAGATGGTTACATTCGGTTCTGCATCGATTATCGCCGTATTAATAAGATAACGCGAAAAGACGTCTACTCTCTACCACGCACTGACGATGCTCTGAACAGCTTGCAAGGCGCTGAATTCTTCTCTTCGTTGGATTTACGCTCGGGCTTCTGGCAGGTCCCGATGTCAGCAGTTGATCTCCCTAAAACTGCATTCATTACTCTAAATGGTTTATACGAATTTTATGTGATGCCATTTCGCCTATGCAATGCGCGTGCTACGTTTGAACGAATGATGGACAATATCTTGCGCGGCCTAAAATGGATCACGTGTTTATGCTACCTCGACGACATCGTTGTGTTCGCCCCTGATTTCAGACCGCATCTTCTTCGCCTTAGGCAAGTGTTGACGTCCTTGACCAACGCAGGCCTGCAACTGAACCTGAAAAAGTTCAAGTTCGCTGCGCGCAAGCTCATGATTCTAGATCACGATTTCCCCGACCCATCAAAACTTCGCACTGTGGCAGAGTTTCCTAAACCTAAGTCACTAAAGAAACTCCGTACTTCAGACGCTTTGTTCGCAATTTTGCCTCGATTATATCACCTCTGACACAACTCTTCAGTGGCGACAACGACCTATCCTCCTGGTCTTCTGCATGCGGCATCGCGTTCGTGACATTACGCCGTCTCCTGACGTCTCCACCTATACTGTCACACTACGACCCCACCGACCCAACTTAAGTGCATACCGACGCCAGTGGTATTGGCCTCGGCGCTGTCCTTGTGCAGCGTAAGCCTGGCTACTCCGAGTACGTCGTTGCTTACGCCAGTCGTGCGCTGAGCAAAGCGGAACGCAATTACAGCGCCACAGAAAAAGAATGCTTGGCCATCGTTTGGGCACTCGGGAAGCTTCGCCCTTATTTATACGGCACGCTTTTCAATGTCGTTACTGACCATCACGCCCTCTGTTGGTTATCCTCTTTAAATCTCCCGTCTGGACGCCTTGCCCATTGCGCTCTGCGCATTCAAGAATACGACATACACGTCTTCTACCGCTCAGGTCACAAGCACCCTGACGCTGACGCTGTGTTCCGCTCTCCGCTGCCAGCCGACACGGCCTCCGTCTCCACCATTTAGGCGGTATTCTCGGTTGACATCGACACCCTCGCATCAGAACAGCGCAAGGATCCTTGTGTGGCCTCTCGTTTGGATCTCCTCTCTGCCTCGCCTGCACCTCCCATCTCCCGCTCCCTGCGTCGCCAGGCTACCCAATTTGCTGCCCGGGATAACCTCTTGTATCGACGCAACTGCCAGCCCGATGGTCGCAAGCGGCTCCTGGTTATCCCTAGGACTTTGCGTTCCGACATGTGCGCGTCTTTTTATACTCACCCACAATGTGCACACGCAGGCGTTTTGAAGACGTATGAGCGCCTGCGGCAACGTTACTACTGGCGAGGAATGTTTATTTTGTCAAAACTTTGTCCGCTCGTGCCCGCAATGCCAACGCCGCAAATGTCCACCTCATCCGGACCACTGTTTATTACAGCCGCTTCCGTGCCCTGCTCGTGCCTTCGACCGTGTGGGAATTTACCTGTACGGGCCGCTCCCGCTGACACCCGTTGGCAAACGATGGATAATTTTCGCAGTTGATCACCTTACACGCTATGCTTAAACCGCTGCTCTACCTGCAGCGGCCTCCAGTGACGCTGCATCCTTTCTGCTCCATCGTTTCCTTCTTCGTCGTGGCCCACCTCGGGAGCTGCTGAGGGATAGAGGCCGCGTGTTTTTGTCGCAGGTGGTTGAAGCTCTGCTTGCTCAATGCCGCATAGTTCACTAGACCACCACGGTGCACCATCCTAAAACTAACGGGCTTACGGAGCGTTTCAATCGCACCCTTGGTGATATGCTCACCATGTACGTTTCATCGGAGCATACAAACTGGGACATCATCCTCCCATTTGTCACGTACGCATATAATACGGCTACACAAAATACTACAGGATTTTCTCCGCACTTTCTTCTCTACGGTCACGATCCTTCCCATACCATTGATACGGTCTTGCCTTATACACCAGACACGTCAGAGTGTACTCCCGTTTCAGCCGTCGCCCGAGACACCGAGGAATGCCGTCAATTATCCCGAAAGTTCAACGTCGCCGACCAACAACGACAAAAAGCCAATCGTGATGCCGACGCTACGAATCCGAACTTCGCTCCCGGCACACTTGTCTTGTTGTCCGTGCCTGCTACCGCGCCTGGACTTTCGGCAAAACTTCTCTCGCAGTATGATGGACCATGCCGCATCGTCGAACGCACCTCTCCGGTCAACTATGTCATGGAGCTGCTTACACCGACATCCGACAAGCGCCGCCGTGGACGGGACGTTGTTCACGTTCACCGCCTGGAACAATTCTATGACCCGCTCGTCTCCACGTCGTAAGTCGCCAGGCTGGCTCCGCTTTTGCACTGGGGGTAATTGTAATGAAGAAGAGCACAAGGACAAGGCCAGCCAGATCATCTGTTTCATGCCTGCAGTGCAACCAGTGGGCCAGCCGGATTGCCAGTGCTTAGCAGGAGTGCGAGCCGTTCGGGCAACCAGCTGTTCCTGCTCTGCGTCACCTGCCTTCTCGGTTAGAACAGACGCTACCATCTGATCTGTTCAATACACCCCATTAGAATACATGCATACATACATACATACATACATACATACATACATACATACATACATACATACATACATACATACATACATACATACATACATACACACATACATACATACATACATACATACATACATACATACATACATACATACATACATACATACATACATACATACATACATACATACATACATACATACATACATACATACATACAACGCTCGGACGAATGTACAAACAAATATATATCAGGTTTGCAGGAATAAAACTTCGCACACTCCATACTTTAGCTGTTGAAAGCAATCATTATCAGGCTTTGAAATAGAAGGTACAAAAATCAAACAGAGACAGAGCTTCAATTACTCCCTCCTATTGTACACATCAGCGGCGCTGCTACAACAGCGACCATTTATTTCCGTGGTACGGCACACGCACAGAAAGACGTACGTGTAGTGAAAAAGCGCAGGAAAAAAAGAGAGAAAAAGAAAGCAAGGCATAAAAAAAGCTTTCGTCTTCCACCCCGTCCTCCACACCCTCTCTTTTTATCTTTTGGTGGGGACCTTCTCAAGCGTTGAGACAAATGATCGATGGAACGCTTCTAAAACGCGCTCACTGTACGTTTTCTCTTCTATTTTATTTCTTGTGTTCACGCCGTCATAAAACCGTCCCACGTTTCTTGAAAGCATGATGGGAAGTAAGCGCACTTTTTCCACCTATACTCTAAAAACTAACAAAAGAAGAAGAAGAAAAGAGAGATTGAAGCGTTTCACACGAACGACATCCTTCCGATCTTTGACAGCTCTGACACATGACATTGTTTAAGACGTCTTTGTCACGCGGTAAAAATTGCGTCGCGAAAACAAGGGGAAACACAAGAAGGCTGGTTTACATCGCAGGTTATCGAGGTAGCGATGAAAAATACATGCGGCATGATTGTTCCGACGCCAAAATTTTTTTACCATGGGGTACTCTTCTTAGCTTCCTGTCTGAGCCTTAAAATACCTCAGTTTAAATGTGACATCCATGTAAACTCACCATAAATACGGTATGCTAATAACACGAAAGCCAATAAAACGCTCTGTTCGCCCATGTTCGCCTACCTTCGCTTCCTTAAATGCGAAATCTTTCAAAGGCTATAACTGCGGGCAGGGGTGTGTGGGTGACGTTTGTAAGAGTACGAACGCAAAACTTCGGGAATGAGACATTTTAAATGATGGGGTTTAACGTGCCAAAACCACTTTCTGATTGTGAGGCACGCTGTAGTGGAGGACTCCGGAAATTTCGACTACCTGGGATTCTTTAACGTGCACCTAAATCTAAGTACGCGAGCGTTTTCGTATTTCGCCCCCACCGATATGCGGCCGCCGCGGCCGGGATTCGATCCCGCGACCTCGTGCTCAGCAGCCCAACATCATAGCCACTGAGGAATGAGAGATTTGTTGGCTCGTCTATAAGGCAGAGAACAAGGATGCTATTCTCAACGTTCTTAAACGGCGACGTGTATTCTGCAAAGCATTAGCTTTTTCTGCTTCACTGAATCAGGACAGACGGGGTGTACAGCCGCTGTCAATCGAACGAGCGAGAGTGTCAGCCAACGACACTCACAGCCCCGGCCGCGGCATGGTCGTGAGTGGCGCTTGCTAAGAATCCCATGGGTAATCTTGCACCCATACACAAATACAAAATGAAACTGTCAAAATAACCGCCGCGGTAGCTTAATGTTACGACTGTTCTAACGGGGAAATTTTTTTATTTAATCGAATGCCAATATTAGAGTAGGGTACCTACGTATATAGAATCTAACGTAAAGTATTTCTCACTTTTAAACAAAAAGACTTAATGTTCTGTATGCGAGGAGCGCGTTTTATAAAAACTAGGCTTATTTACGTTTTGCTATACATGCGTGAAATGCCACTCGCAACACGACTTCCGGTCAATTAGCAGATGTCTATATGAGAAATTGTTTTCATTTAAGTAATGCCCGAGCTACAATGACAATAGTTAAATGATGGAAAGCTGTCGCCCGATTCAGTTAGAAACGTGCAATAACTTCATCACAGGAGTGGGTATGTTTCGTTTAGGGAGTGAAGTGCGACACCGCAACACCGCATACTGTTCGGTAGGTATGCAAACTTAGTGAGTTATGCCGAAAAATGTGTCTTGCGTAAATCGAGGTTATAAAGATATATAACCCGCATTTATAACCCGAGATATATAACTCGCATATACAGTTTTGCTAAAACTGAGAAATTCTTATTGTGTCACAGGAACTTAACGAGTGAAGCTCATCTGCCCGTTGCGTTTGCTTAGGGTTGCCCCTGTGCACAAGTCGCTACTTTCTGGCAGCACATCAGTCGTAACCGTTTCTGCTTGCATCAATCTTTCTTACCCGAAGCTCCCATAAGTGTCGTTATTTCTTGCAGTAAAAACATTACAAGTGTTCGACCATTCGGATTATCGAAATCTGAAATCGCGTATCATTTGTAATAGGAAAGACAATTTCGTACTCGAAAATTGTGATCGTTCTCCCATTTCTACTTAGTGGCAAAGCACCTCACGCGCAACGCTGTTGTTGCGGGTTCAGATCCCACCTGCAGACCTGCAGCAAGGTAATTTCCGTTCACTTTTCTTTCCGTTTTTCTAATTGCTTCCGTATTTTAATTAAAGATGACAGTTAATTTTGGCTATTCTTTCTCAGATTTGATTGTCCGCTTGCTTCATAGGGCTGTAACAAACAAAACATCATTTTTTTGCCTTTCCAGCAAGCCAGTGAGATGTTGCGCTGAAAGTGGCGACGAAACATGCTACTGTTATGACGTCCTACTGTTATTAATCGTGCTGTTATCAAAAGGTGCAAAGAGGGGTCGGGCTCCGGTATGTGCGGATCAGGCAGCGCCATCGGATAGGTGGTTGCCTGCGGCACCGCATTGAACCGGCAGCCGCTGAAAAATTAGATAACGTCCTCTATCAACAGCGTGCGACGGCAAACTTGCTTGTTTGGAACCCCAAGTTCTCACATTTTCTTTCGGGACAAACTTCGCAGGCTTTGGAGGGCTCAATTACAATCCCCGAATAATGCATATCCGTAGGGCGATTCTTACTGAATATATTGTCCTGTGGATGCAGGCTCGTATGGAGCTCGAATACGGGGACGAACAATCACGCTGGGACTACACCAGTTCCCGCGAAACTTCAACACTTGCCGCGAAACCGTCTAATAAACACTACAATCGACATGTACCTCTCGTGGAGCCACCACATTCGTTACGTAAAGAAGATAATTACCTCTGTAGTTCACCTACTCTCATGTCTCTCTAGTAAAACGTACACCATGGCTGTTACAGGTATACTTCAACTGTACAGAACGCGCTCCCTGGGATATTTTTTGTGAGTTGCCACTGTGCTCTCTTACGCAAGCAAAACTAACGCCTGTCCTTGAAGCAATTAAGGCTAAGCCCGTCACATAGTGCTGAGGCTACCTCGATGCCTATCGATCCGCGCAACAATTGCCATCGCGATAGACCACCCAGTTAAGATAACTTACGACGTAATATAACGGTTTCGTAGCACAAAGAAGCGGCATAATTGTTTACTGCAAAGAGCAGTGATTAGCAAAACCTAACTAAGTCTTAATTATATCACCTGTTCACAACTTCATAGCGCGTGCTGCTACACTGAGACTTGTCACGCTTAAACTAAAGCGATAGTTTCGTCTCCCCCAAATTGCTCTCTACTGCACGTTCTCCACACAAATACATGCTATGCTGTGAAAGCACAGATTAAAGCGCGTTTGGGAGTTACATTTTATTTTCCGGTGAGCAGCAGTCATCAATGAGGAAGATGGCTGAACTTGTGCGTTCGTAAGGTCTCTTAGCCACAAATATTCATACCGCACAATTCCAATAGATGGACGAAGTGGCTATGCAACTTTCATTTAATTTCCCCAATCTAGTACCATGTAAGCAGCCTGTGCAATCGGAAATTATTGTGGGAATCACTCCATGAAGAGCCGAGGCTAAACCTTAAGCTGGAATGCAGTGCTCAACGTGACATGGGTCCAAAGACAGGTTACTACCTTTTTGACGTTTTTCGCATGAATTTATCAGAGCAGTTAGCAAAGGTCAAAGTCTTGCTCACGGCTAATCCTTTAAGTGATGGGAATATCGCCGAATATTGATGACAAGGAACATTAAAACTCACGTGAAGGAAATGAGAGAACATTAATATGCCGACATAGGGGGAAACGTTCAGTGATGTTCTTCTCCGTTAAATAGAATTCTGAGCAAGCAATCGCATATACAGAAAAAAAGAAATACAAGTAGCTTGTCAGCTCATAAAGCCCACATAAGAGCAACGTGTAGCTCATTTTAGTGCGAAGGTTGTTCAAACAGTGAGAAATGGCAAATAATGTTCGCAGAGAAAATTTGATATCGAGTGGAGGCTATAGTAACTCAATAATATCAAGCCAATGAAAATACAGAAGACAAGAATGGCGGCAAAGAGAGAGAGAGAGAGACAGAGAGAGAGAGAGAGGCACTAGAAACGCTGGGTAGCTACAGACGAGGTTACAGAATTGCACGATGTGAATAATAAATAGAGAAATGAAAACAGATGACGTCGTGGTGTTCGTAGGGGGTGGAGCAACGGAAAACAGACAAGAGCTGCCAGGGGCTAGCGTTAGGTGGGGCAAACGCTGATCCCGGCAGAGAGTAGCACCCATTTTTCTGAGCTATAATATGTGTGACTAGATGCATGGCGTACAGCCCGATGGAGTAATATGATTACAGACCTAATCATGGTCATAAGGAAAAAAAAGACACAAAGCATTTCATGACATATGGATGTGGCACTGACATTAAGACCTGCTCGGTAGCATGGGGAAAGTTGTGAACGGAGAAAATTGCGGAGGTTTAGGAGTAAGAAAGAAGTTTCGGGTACGTAAAATGAACGACGCATTCTGAACGATCTTTCTGCGCAGTATATTTCGTAGGCGAAATAGCGTGTTTGCGCATGCTGAAAGTATTAAGCTATGCAATATTGGTACATGGTAATGTTAACATTCATGAGAATTTATAGAGATAAAAGCAATGACAAGTAAAAAGCACCTTGCTTGATGTCGGCAGTTGCACATACTGGTACCAAACTTAGGCTTTCTCAACGCCTTTATTAAATAAGCTTTTTGGCCTCTTGCTGCCCAGTTTCCGCCGATATTGAAGGCTATATACTTAAACCATAATTTCTGTTGTTTGCTACGGCAGAAATGCTGCTGCAGCTTGTTAAAACCAGAACACAGTCTTCAGAAGCCTACAATGTAATAGCACAGACAAAAACAGGTTGGTTGAGCTGTCCTAGGTTAAGAATGCCTTGCATATGCTAGGAAAGGTAGTAAAGTGCCGCAATGAGCAGGCACTTCCTTTTTAAGCTACTCATAAATTCCGCGAGTTGACAAATTTGTGCTAAGCGTACCTTATGCAGACCCTTCAGTCTGTTTTGTGAATTAATAGTTATCCTGTCTTCTCCAGAGTGCAGCAGGTGCAGTATGCGCGATCCCAGTTACACATGGAAAAACAAGTAGGGCATCCTGCCAGCTGCCTACAATCTCTACAATATCTCTATAGTGTATAAGTGTGTGTGTATGATGGTATGTGCTGTTTAAGTGTCATAAGCATCACCCAGAAACTGCAGTAACATGTCAGGCGATCACCCAGGCTACCATCTCCAGCATATCATTAAAGCTTGTATCTCTCTTTCTCTACACCTACTATCACCATAACCTGCCTACTTATTCAAGGCCATCTTAGTATTCACTGTGGTGGTGCTTGCTGTGCATCTCTATTTGATCAATGTAAAGTGTTCGCAAAACGTACGGCTCAGCTTTCTGGATATCGTTCCTGAAAGCCTGCTGCCCGACTTGCGTGGTTTGTTTCTACGACGGCGAGCTAAAGTATAGCTATAGAAGCTCCCTTGCGGAAACTTAAATCGTGCCCAGTACAACTGGTAGCGATATTATCGGAGTGTGAGGCAGCACTCAAGGTACTCCAGCAAGGATTTCCGCGGGGCATTCGCCGGTAGCCGTCATTACGCAACATAGAACCTCCACGCAGTTCAAGGTTTTGCCTGGATTTTACGTGCTTCCATCGCACATTGGCGTGACCGAAATGGAAGATCCTGATGGCCTTGCGTACGAAGCATTAACGTACAGACCGATGTTGAGAGTAAAACAAAACGTCCAGAGAGTATCAAAGGCGTTCATTGTGACCCACTTTCACTCCTTGGGGTCCCCACCACATCAGTCCGCGTCACAAAAAAATTTATCCGATTGCAAGCGACGTTACTACGCCGTGTTCACACCCGGCCAGCGAGAAGGTCGGCGTGGTAAGATAAGACTGTCACCCTTACCAACGCGTTCGTTCGGCCACGCCCATGGTGGCATGAAACATTGATTTCTTAGATTTCCCTAATTTATGAAATGGCGCCAGACTCTACTTGACGGCTTGAAACATAAAGTGTCACCATGCGCTACCGTGAAAAAAATACATCTTTCCATAATCACACTGGATTTTCAGACGAGAGCTGTTTTGTTTCTCCTGAATGTTTTCTAAGAATGCCGATTTATTCAACGAGTGGGGAAATTTACCAAGAATCTTAATAGTTGCCAATCGCGTAATGCAGTTGATAGCCTCATTTGATGCAGGGTAAAGTGTATACTGCGATGAGGTGCTTGCTCGTATGCATGTTTATCGCTGCACGCTATAAGGAGACGCTCGGGTGGATTTCCCGCTTGCGTTTGCAAGGCTAGATCTGGCCATATCTTGCCTTCTCCTCCTCCTCTTTAGGCAGCCTGCTTACTAATAAAGTCTCAACTTAAACGTAGGGATATAAGTGTCAGTGCGCTTTCTGTTGAACTTGAACATGAATACCTTGCCGGGTTTGAGGCCATCGCGGGCACGTGCTTGACTATGAGAATTCATTTCTGAAATCGACTAATGCTGTGTTAACTGTTTTCTCTTGTTTATTTTTTGATACTAGTGTGTGTACATTGAGCTATTCATGCAGAGAATATCAGTCCGAAGTTAATTCTTTTTGAATGTCTGCCTGTGTAATATTTTACTAAATTATTCGTGCGCTGCGAATGCCATCGCAATGCTTCACGGCTTTCCTACCGTACCGCCTGCAATTACTATACTAACAGCTGAGTTTGCTACAGCACCGGTTGCATGCGGTAATTTCATCCAGCCATCTTTTTATGCTTTTGTTTATCCTGAAACACGTGTGGGCTCGCAGGCAGCCGTCAAAGTGAGCACGCGACTCGCAGGCCTCTCGAAAACAGCTCGCCGTCCTTACGCAACTCGTAATAGCCAACTGGGCAACAGAATGAGCTATGCTCAGGGAAGAGAGCTTCGTACCCAACCTTGCTCCCAAATGCTCACATTTACGCGGCGGTTCCTAATGCTGTCCCAGCTGAAACGAACGTAGAACCACCCTATGCCACACGAGCTTCCGAACTTATCCAGATGAGCTTTTCGGCTCTGAAACGAAAAGTCACCCGCAGTGTACGCACGAATCCACGGCATATTATCACAGACACGGCGGTCACTTCTATCCGCCCTGCCGCGGTATGCATAAACCGGCTATAAGTCACCTGCTACTGCTACAATTTTTGGACCATGAACTCCTTATCCGGGGTTCCAGACGCCTTGGTGAATACCCGAAAGACGTGCTTGCTGCATTACCCGCGAGGAGTTTGAAGCTCTTGGTCTTAAGCGACTGGTACCTTCCACTTCTTCCTCCCTAAAGAGGACGCCTTATTAAGAGGAAGCTTTAGCTCGGGCCCAACTCTGATGCGGCCTATTCAAATACATGTAAAACGCAAAAACGCTTTTCTCAGATAACCCCTCGACCAATTTTAGCGAAATTTGTTGCATTTGAGCGAAGAAGTGAAATTCTAGTGACTTTTGGAAGCACATTTTCCATTTAGGGTTTGAATTTGGTTTAATGAATTTTGAAAAATTCGGAAGTTCTAAAAAGAAATAGGAGCACGAAGTTTACAAATTAATAGCTCTCTATCAAAAACAGATACTGCAATTCTGTAAACGGCGTTCATTAGATTATTCAAAGCGGACTGACAAATTCAGTGTGTAAATTTATATATTACGAGAATTTTTCACGTTGTGTACAGGGGTTCTGCAAAAGCTGTATTTGCATGTTACCAATTTTGTTAGATTCATGTGTAACACATCAATTTTGTCTGCTTTGGGTGTTTTATTAAATGCAAATGACAGAACTGTGATATTATTTTTCTTTGCTGAGTTACAGAGTTGTAAACATTATAGTTTCGTTTTCTGAGAATTTGCGTTTTTCGCTAATGTTTAGCAAAAATGTACGACCTAAATTCAGAATTTGAAACGAACGGTAATTAGATTTAAGTTTTCTTTTAAATTCAACAAGCCTGGTCAAGTTTGGTGGAGTGGTTGCCAAGAAAAACGAATTCTCCTTTTACATATATTTAGATAGGAGCACCCGAGCTAAAGCTTCCTCTAAGGCGAAAGCCTTAGACGGCTCATGGGACGAAAATGTGACCGTCCGTCGTTACGGCGTCCGGCGTCATGACACCAAAATTAAGTGGCACCAAAATTTGGGGTCAAACCCTCGACCTTAACTACGGCAACGTGAATAAAGGCACCGTTTATTAAGCTTTAGTTAATTAAGGCACTTGAACTCCTGACCTTTGGTGTTAATTAAGGCGAAGTTATTTAAGGGACAGATAATTAAGATAGAGTTAATTCACTCGAAATAAATAACTTTTAGTGGCAGTCCAATACCCCTCCCGTGGTCTTATTTAAGGCACAGTTAATTGAGGTGGAGTTAATCAGGTCACTCATACCCACAACCTTTTGTGGGAGTCGAACTCATTTGGAGATAAGGGTGAACTGGCCATATCCCGAAATTGGATTCCAATTGATGTGAAGGTTGGCAGTCGCGCCCACTTCCTTTCGTGTTACTAGGGTGTACTGGAATGGGCCAGTGGGTCGTCTGCGTAGCAAAACAATGAGAGAATTGGGGACACTTCAGCGATGACGCCACCAGATAGGCGCTGCGATCGACTTGCATGTAGCGCGCGAAATTTAGATATTGACACGTGTACTTATCTTTATCGGGTGACCACGTTTCGCCGCCTAACAAATGTAATCGCACAGCGCGGGACGCGCCTGCATGTATCCGAAGTTTCTGGAAAGTTATCGATGCTTCTACCCGGCTGTCTGTTGTCGCCGAACCTCGCGTTATCTGATTTCATCGCTTGACGCGAATTGTGTAGAACTTTGTAGAAGGCATGCGGGTCCCAACGATTAGTCTGGAACATTCGATGACTGCTGTATAAAAGCCGACGCGCTTGACCCGCTGATCAGATTTTCGACGATCGCCGACCGTGTTCGCCGCTATCGTTGTGCTTAAGTGTAGCCTGTTTTGTGGGCACAGGTTCGCCCAATAAAAGTTAGTTTTGTCGTTCACAGTATTGCTACTGTGTTCTTTGAAGTCACGACCACGTGACATCTGGTGGAGGTGCTTTTCGTCCATGTACCGGACGCCCCCGACAAGCCGTGATCCAAGCCCGGACCGCAAAGAGAGCACCAACGTAGTCGTGGACCATCGAGCAAGCCGTCGTCTACAACAGCTGCCTCCGGAGCACGGACTTCTACCTGAGAAGCCCAAGAAGATTGTGGCCAAGACAACCACAATGGCTGCCCCAGTGTCGCCCATCGTACTTCAACAACCCAGGGAGCCCCCTACCTTCCGTGGTGCTACGTCACAGGATCCTGAAACCTGGCTCGAAACCTTCGAAAGGATCTCGACCTTCAATAACTGGACCTCTGAGGATAAGCTACGACATGCGTACTTATCTTTGGAAGATGCCGCGAGGACTTGGTTCGAGAACCGGGAGTCCACCCTAGCAACATGGGACCTGTTCCGCAATAACTTCCTGAGGACGTTCACGAGCGTTGTCCGAAAAGAAAGGGCCGAAGTTCTACTGGAAACCCGAGGACAACTACCCAATGAGACCATCGCCATCTTCACAGAAGAGATGACCCGTCTTTTCCGGCACGCCGACCCGGAAATGTCCGAAGAGAAAAAAGTGCGTTTCTTGATGCGAGGCGTAAAGGAGGAACTTTTCGCCGGAATGGTAAGAAGCCCACCGAAGACCGTCGACGAGTTTCTTCGTGAGGCGACGAGCATCGAGAAGACACTGGAATTGCGGAACCGGCAATTCGACCGCCGCACCAAGCCAACAAGCTACGCCGGAATTCAATCACTGGCCACGGACGATCTGTGCGAGACCATCAGGGCCATTGTGCGCGAAGAACTGCGCAAAGTCTTGCCATCGTCGCAGCCTCAAGTGGCCACGATCGCCGACATCGTGAAAGAAGAGCTGCACCGATCGCTTGGAGTTCCTGAGGTGCAACCACAA
This sequence comes from Dermacentor andersoni, assembly GCF_023375885.2. Lineage (NCBI taxonomy): Eukaryota > Metazoa > Arthropoda > Arachnida > Ixodida > Ixodidae > Dermacentor > Dermacentor andersoni. Next base: position 32,278,754 of record NC_092815.1, read on the forward strand.
GTACCGCAGCCTCAGCCAGAAGCGATGACTTACGCCGCCGTCGCACGTCGTCAAGGTCCCCCTCCGCGACCGCGCCAGGGCCCTGCAACGCCCCAATTCCGTCGTCCGCCGCCGCCGCCAGTACGACCACCCGTCGCCCAGCGCACCTACGCGAGGAAGACGGACATTTGGCGCGCCCCCGACCACCGCCCGCTCTGCTACCATCTCGGCGAAGCCGGCCATGTTTACCGCCGATGCCCATACCGCGAGCTGGGATTGCGAGGCTTCGCCGTCAACGCACAGCGCCCGAGGGAAGGTGAACGCCCTCGTGACATCGCCAACTACCTCGCCGCTACTCAGTGGAGCCCTCGACGACCGTCCCGTTCGCCGTCACCAGGCCGCTACCTGTCGCCACAGCGCCGACCATACACTGGCCCAGCCCGGGGCCGGTCCGTCAGCCCATATCCGGAAAACTAAAAGCAGCAACCGATGGAGGTGCGGTTGCTGTTCGTCGAACTGACGAAGATCCTCCGCCGCCGACGAAGACGCCGAAAAGACTACATCGACGACATAACAACGACGTCACACCGCCGTCCCGACGAAGTCTGGCAGGAAAGAACGCGCCGAAGAAAGACCACCTGACGACGCCACGTACCAACCACAGGTCAAATCGACGCAGCCGTGATCCGACGCCAAGACCTAACTGTAACGCAAGACAAAGAACCACCGACCTCGACGTGCTTCTCGACGGCCACGCAGTCACCGCCTTAGTAGACACAGGAGCCGATTACTCCATCATGAGTGGACCCATCGCCACCCAGTTGAGGAAAGTTAAGACTGCATGGGAAGGCCCTCAAATTCGGACCGCTGGAGGACACCTCATCACGCCGAGTGGAATCTGCATGGCAAGAATTACCATTCATGACCGGACTTACCCTGCCACCTTCGTTATCCTGCAACAGTGTTCACGAGATGTCATTCTCGGCATGGACTTCCTGAATCAACATGGCGCAGTCATCGACCTGAAGTCGAAATCGATAACGCTGTCACAAGATCAAGCGATACCGCCGGAGACATGTCGTAGTCACCACGCCTTGAGTGTGCTCGAAGATCAAGTGAGCATCCCGCCGCGCTCCAGCATTATTATTTCCGTCGGCACTGAAACACCCGCTGACGTAGAAGGCCTCATCGAGAGCGACCAACATCTACTGCTCGACCGTGAAATTTGCGTCGCAAGAGGGATCGCTCAACTCCACGGAGGGCAAGTGGAAGTTATGCTAACCAACTTCAGCCAAGAGTTCAAGCACATCAACAAGGGCACGACAATCGCATACATCGAGGAAATCGTGCAAACCAGCAATGCCTTTGTCCTCTCGGATTCAGCCGCATCTATCCCGATGAGCACTGTCCCCGAACCAGACTTCGACGTGAATCCAAGTCTTCCTATGAGTAAGCAGCAACAGATCAGAAGTCTTCTCCGACGATACAAAGACTGCTTTTCGACGTCATCGAGGATTCGACAAACACCAGTTGCAAAGCATCGCATAATAACCGAAGAGAGCGCTTGACCACTCCGCCAGAGCCCTTACCGAGTTTCGACGCGAGAACGTGAAGCTATTAGGCAACAAGTCGACGAAATGCTGCGCGACGACATCATCCAGCCGTCGAAAAGCCCGTGGGCCTCTCCTGTAGTCCTGGTGAAGAAAAAGGACGGAACCCTACGCTTCTGCGTCGATTATCGTCGATTGAACAAGATCACGAAGAAGGATGTGTACCCCCTTCCACGGATAGACGACGCATTGGATCGGCTCTGCAACGCTAAATACTTCTCGTCGATGGACCTCAAGTCTGGCTACTGGCAAATAGAAGTCGACGAGAGAGATCGCGAAAAGACTGCCTTCATCACGCCAGACGGCCTCTACGAGTTCAAGGTCATGCCATTCGGACTGTGCTCGGCGCCTGCAACGTTTCAGCGCGTCATGGACACGGTGTTAGCCGGACTGAAGTGGCAGACGTGCCTTGTTTACCTGGATGACGTCGTTGTCTTCGCCGGAAATTTCGACGATCACCTTAGGCGGCTTGCGACAGTGTTAGAAGCCATCAAGTCATCAGGGCTCACTCTGAAGCCGGAAAAATGCCGCTTCGCTTACGATGAGCTTTTGTTCCTAGGCCACGTGATCAGCAAATCAGGAGTACGCCCCGACCCACAGAAGACAGGTGCCATCCCAAAGTTCCCGCAGCCAACCGACAAGAAGGCAGTGCGCAGATTCCTTGGCATGTGTGCCTACTATAGGCGCTTTGTCAAGGACTTTTCACGCATCGCGGAGCCGCTAACACATCTAACCAAATGTGATGTCGCGTTCAAGTGGGAAACGCCGCAGGCCGACGCATTTGAAGAACTCAAACGACGCATGCAGTCGCCCCCGGTACTTGCGCACTTCGACGAGGACGCCGATACCGAAATCCACACTGACGCCAGTAGCCTAGGCCTCGGTGCCGTCCTAGTCCAGAGGAAAGAAGGATTTGAAAGGGTGATATCGTATGCTAGCCGGTCGCTGTCAAAAGCGGAAAGCAACTATTCTACGACTGAAAAGGAATGCCTCGCCATCATTTGGGCTACAGCTAAATTCCGCCCTTACCTCTATGGCAGGCCATTCAAAGTCGTCAGTGACCATCACGCATTGTGTTGGCTAGCTAACTTAAAGGACCCTTCAGGACGACTGGCGCGGTGGAGCCTCAGACTACAAGAATATGACGTCACGGTAATATACAAGTCCGGAAGAAAACACTCCGACGCCGACTGCTTATCGCGCGCCCCCATCGATCCCCCGCCGCAAGACGACGAGGATGACGACGCCTTCCTTGGGATAATAAGCGCGGAAGGCTTCACTAAACAGCAACGAGCCGACCCGGAGCTAAAAGGCCTCGTCGAGTATTTGGAAGGGAACACCGACGTTGTCCCTAGGGCATTTAAGCGCGGGTTGTCTTCGTTCACGCTACAAAACAACCTGCTCATGAAGAAGAACTTCTCACCAGTCCGCGCCAGCTACCTTCTTGTTGTACCGTCAGCGCTGCGTCCAGAAATACTGCACGCCCTACACGACGATCCAACCGCTGGGCACCTCGGATTCTCCCGGACGCTGTCGAGAATACAGGAAAGGTATTACTGGCCGCGTCTGACCGCCGACGTCGCCCGTTACGTCAAGACATGCCGAGACTGCCAACGACGCAAGACACCACCGACAAGGCCAGCAGGATTACTACAGCCGATCGAACCTCCTCGCCGACCATTCCAGCAGATTGGGATGGATTTGTTGGGGCCGTTTCCGATATCAACATCCGGGAATAAGTGGATCGTCGTGGCGACGGACTATCTCACCCGCTTTGCTGAAACTAAAGCTCTACCAAAAGGCAGCGCAGCCGAAGTGGCGAAATTTTTCGTCGAGGACATCCTGCTGCGACATGGTGCCCCAGAAGTCCTCATCACCGACAGAGGAACGGCTTTTACAGCAGAGCTCACCCAAGCCATTCTGCAGTACAGCCAGACAAGCCGCAGGAGAACAACTGCCTACCATCCGCAGACGAATGGTCTCACGGAGCGCCTGAACAAGACCCTCGCCGACATGCTAGCAATGTACGTCGACGTCGAGCACAAGACGTGGGACGCGGTCCTGCCTTACGTAACCTTTGCGTACAACACGGCGGTGCAAGAAACAACACAGATCACGCCGTTTAAGCTGGTTTACGGCAGGAACCCGACGACGACGCTCGACGCCATGCTGCCCCACGTCACTGACGAAGATAATGTTGACGTCGCTAGCTATCTCCAGCGCGCCGAAGAAGCCCGACAGCTCGCCCGCCTACGGATCAAGAACCAACAGAGGACCGACAGCCGACACTACAACCTCCGACGACGCTTCGTCGAGTACCAGCCCGGCGACCGTGTTTGGGTTTGGACACCGATACGCCGACGGGGACTGAGTGAGAAACTATTGCGCCGCTATTTCGGACCCTACAAGGTCATCCGACGTATTGGCGCTCTGGACTATGAGGTCGTGCCAGACGGCATTTCGCATTCACAGCGGCGCCGCGCACGATCTGAAGTGGTCCACGTGGTGCGCCTTAAACCCTTTTACGGACGCTGACGAACTTCATTTTTGTTCTTTTCTTTGCTACGAGTGCTTTTGTTTAATACTTTCGTTTGTTTGCAGCATCGGGTCGATGCTTTTTAAGAGGGGGGTATTGACACGTGTACTTATCTTTATCGGGCGACCACGTTTCGCCGCCTAACAAATGTAATCGCACAGCGCGGGACGCGCCTGCATGTATCCGAAGTTTCTGGAAAGTTATCGATGCTTCTACCCGGCTGTCTGTTGTCGCCGAACCTCGCGTTATCTGATTTCATCGCTTGACGCGAATTGTGTAGAACTTTGTAGAAGGCATGCGGGTCCCAACGATTAGTCTGGAACATTCGATGACTGCTGTATAAAAGCCGACGCGCTTGACCCGCTGATCAGATTTTCGACGATCGCCGACCGTGTTCGCCGCTATCGTTGTGCTTAAGTGTAGCCTGTTTTGTGGGCACAGGTTCGCCCAATAAAAGTTAGTTTTGTCGTTCACACTATTGCTACTGTGTTCTTTGAAGTCACGACCACGTGACAATATGTTGTGCAACACTTTCTTCCTTTACAAACTAAAAGGCTCTGAAAATACAGTTGAAATTATTATAATTTGCAAAAAAAAAAAAATAGTGGCAACTGTAAGGATACATCACTAATGCCGTCTAAGCTTGCACGTTTCCAACCACAGATCACGCAGTGTTCCTACTCGTCTGCTCAGCGTTTCGATTTCAGAGGACAAACGAACACTCGTATAACCGTTCCGTCCAGTAAGCACGGATATGTTTTTGTTATAAAATTATTTCGGGACACACGAGGATAAGGAGACCGGAGGAGCACCAGCACTGTGCCATGGTGGGTTGCACTGAATTCATTTCATGTTGCATTAGCCAGAAAAGCGGTAGCCAGCTACCATATTTTGGACATTCCGCTCCACAATATGGCGGTGAAGGGCAATAATACAGCCAGGAATGGTAATCTTTAGGGCTAGTTGGTTTGACATTTCTCAGTTAAACTCATTGGCAATTGAGCGTATTTGCTGTCTTGGACTCTTTCTTCCGCTACCAAGGTAGGCAGGTCAGTCTTCTTTCTTATCCCTGGAACCGTAAGACGCACTTGAGGTTGTTTTAAACACCACAGCTGAGGTTGAACGGGTTGAGGGTGTGAAGCCCGATGGTAGGGAGGCAAGATGCTTGCTGACCTCGTTGGAGAAGGACACCTGTGGTCGTCGTTCTGGCAGGCAGGCAAGAGAGCTTGATTGCATCCGTGAAACATGACGAACATGGGCCCTAAGCGTGTCGGTGCTAATGTAAGTCGTGATCGGATGGTCTTGAGCCATTATAATGGTCCCTGCTGTTGAGGTGCTCCGCGGAAGGCCTAGGCAAACACGTAGTGCCTGTGCTTACACGCTCTGAAGTTCTCGAAGATTTGACTTGCATGTTTTAGCAAGCACGGGAAAGCTATAGCGTAGGAATCCGATAAAAAGTGCGCGATATAACTGTAGCATGGAGCCCACTGACGATCCCCATGTTTTGCCGGCGATGAACTCGAAGACGTGAACAATAGATGTGAGCCTCTTCTTCAAGTGGGCAACCTGAGGACTCCAAGAGAGGTCCCGGTCAACAATGACACCCTACCTTGGCCTTGAAGCAAGCAGCTCTGGATTGTTCGCACACTTTGTACGTTGACCGAGTCCACATATATACGAATGGCTCTTCCACCCAGACCGGCTCCACCGGCCCAGTGGTTATACCAACACGATCACTAAGCATCCAATACAAGATTTCTCACTTGACAACATCGACCGGTTCGCCGTTGATTATATTAACAACCAACCGGCTAATCGGTGGGCAATATTCTGCGATTCGAAGGCGGCCTTACAATGTCTTCTGTCATCTCTTCGTCGCGAGTCCTGTGAATAACTCGCGTCAGAGATACGAGAAATGCACCATCACATGATCGCGAAAACGCACGACGTCGTGTTTCAGTGACTGCCTGGCCATTGCGGTATCTCCGGCAACGACCTCGCTGACGAAGCTGCTAGGAAAGCAGATGAAGGAGCAACCCTTGTTTCTATACCTTTATCGCGGACTGACGCCGCCCAATACTTAGGCAAGCTAGCGCACCGTATGACATTGGAGAAGTGGCCCCCACCTGAATTCACTCAACATCGATTGCATTCCCTCGATCCATCTATGCAATTGCGGCTGTTACCAGGGCTTCCACGTAATGAGGAAACAATGATGTGCCGCTTACGCTTGGGCGCCGCATTCACGAATGTATATACGTTTTTGATTGAAATGGCTGATAGCGCCGAGTGCAATGCCTGTGGTGTCGAGAAAACCATAGACCATCTACTGTGCTACTGCCCATCTTTTCAAAGCGAAAGACATGACCTCTGCACAGCTCTCAATCAGCTAGATAGAACGCCGTTCACCTTGAAGAAGATCTTAGAACCATGGCCTCGCATATCGCAGCTACAAAAGGCCACAAAAGCTCTGCTGCGATATTGGAAAGCTACAGGATTGAGTCAGCGTCTGTGATCCGGACTGTGACTGAACGATATCCCCTGTGGACTTTCTCTTCTTCTTTTAATCTTTCCGTCCCCTTTTCCCTTTCCCCAATGTAGGGTAGCCAACCGGTCTAAGTCCTGGTTAACCTCCCTACCTTTCATTTATCATTTGCTCTCTCTCTCTCTTCTTCCGCTACACTTCCGTGCTTCCCTTTGCGATACATAATACAGCCAATGTTTTTAATGCGTGCAGTCTGAAGAAGCCCTGAGTTGTTCTAATCGTCGTGAAAGAACCTCAATGCACAAAATAAAGATTTTTTACAAACCCAGTGCTTGCCGTGCACATAAAGAAATGTGTGAACGCGGAGGAAAAGCAGCCGCAAGCAATCGGCTAGCTCCGCACAAACATGCATGAGCACCATGACAATCATAAATGCTGATTCCGAAGGCCCTGTATTGCATCATTATGGCTCTGCTTTCCAGCAGTGACTTCAGGCTGCAGCGACAGATGACGCTGCAATAGACCCAATAGACCCGAGTTCTCCAGCACCTCAGGCCGTCATCGCAAAGAGAGCCACGTTTTTGCCCCCGACACACTGCGCCGTGTTAATTGTGTTAATTAAAGCGAATTGATTTAGGTATGTGTAATTAAGATAGAGCTAATTAAAGCACTCGAACCCAGGACCTTTGTTGTTAATTATTGTGGAGTTTATTAAAACTCAGTTAAATAATATAGATTTAATTAAGACGCTAACTTACAACCTTTGCTGGGAGTTGAACACGCGACATTTCGTGTTAAGACGAAGTTCATTAAGGCACAGGTAATTAGGGTACAGTAAACTAAGGCACTCAAACCCATAACCTTTGGTGGGAGAAAACAAGTAATAGGGACTTACGAAGCATTAGAACGAAAATGTCAAGTAATCTAATGAATGTCTCGTGAGCGGGCAGGCTTTCTCCTTTGTCCTCTTTAGCGTATGCTAAAGCAAGTCTTTTTCTTTAGCCTCGTCGAAATTTATGTATGGCGTACTTATAAACATCCTCTTGGGGAAGCATTGGTACTACTGACGACCAGAAAAGTGATTCGTTTAGCTCTATTCATCACAAATGGTAAGCTAGATAATCACAATGCCTACACTAGTATACGCCCAATGCATACACACTCGTAAATGCATATTATAGAAAACGCGCTATTAAGTACGTCATGGTAGAATTTAAGGAAAGTATACATAAAGAACAGATATGAGCTTACATCACAAAAAGATGGAAACTAAATTTAGAACAGGGCTTAGCTCGAACCATCACTATAGCTGGGAAGCACAATTTTATGGAGTCACGCATAAGTTAGAATGCAACAATTCTTCATTAAAAAAAAAGAAAGAGAAACATAGCAACGCTTAAAAAAACGTAGTCTGGATTAGGTAAGTCTCCGTTGATATGTCTGCCTTGCACGCATCAACTTCTACGCCTGTTTTATTTTTTATCCTAATTACTAGGCAAGCCTGTGGCAGTGCGACAAGGTGTGGTACGGCACTTTACGATCGGATCCTTCATGGCTGAAATGGCTCTTCTTTATTCATATTTGTCATACCATGCTTGGTCACTGAGTTTACGCATGAACGCCCGAAGGCATTTTGGGAACAGTTGAGGGGCCACCGTTAAATGTGAACTGCATGAAAGCAGACATTTACGCACGTGGCCTCATTCTTTGGCGAGGAAAGAGCTTAAGTAAGAAGAGCAGCAAGATGAAGGGAGAGAGAGAAAGAGGTCTAAAGAGCGTCGCATGTGATGGCCATGCGAACAGGTGGGGAGAGAGAGCGAAAATTTTCCGAATGGCCTCTCCGCGAACCGTGTTCCGGGCAAATTAGGGCTTTCGCACCGCTGGTTGCGTCGTGATCAGCCGCTGAAAGAGCTCGCGCTCTTTACTGTTGTCTCGCCTTTTTTTAAAAAAGAAGAAAACAAAACAAAACCTAAGCTCCTATAAAATGTTGCGAGCGGAACGACGCGTTTCGTCACGTAGAAACATAAGAAAGATACAAAAAAAAAGCACGAACGGTAGCTTTCCCCTAAATCGCTAGTGGTGTTTCTCTGCATTGCGCGAAGGAGACGCCGTAAAGCCCGCACGCCACATACTCCGCCCCTGTGGGGAGTCGTCAGGCGCGCGCCTTCTCGCAGTGAACGCCGCCCTGCGGTGGTTAGTTAGCCCGCGACAGGGGGCATTCACCCTTTTTGATGCGGCTGTTCGTTACCTTTAGCCCCTTTTTTTTTTTTACAATACTCTTTTTCTCCAATGTGCGCGGCTCCATTCGGCACGGGCGTCGTCGACGGTCGTCCGCTATCAGCAGCGTTCGCAGGCAATTGCGGGTGCTTTGGGGAATAAATGGCGGCGCTCGCATTATGTACTCGGGTCGCGCTTCCCGCGCTCCCGCCTGAGCGTTCCTCGGTATTTCCGTGTGCGTGAGTGCGTGCGTGGCTGGGGATCCGCCTTCTCCCCGCCGAGGTTTTAGCTGCGCTCGAGAGGCCCTCCTCTATCAGCGTCCCGCACACATCGTGTCAGCCAACCTGCAGAGCTGCAAGCCGAGACGCGTGCTCCAATGTACCTGCAGCGGCACAAGAAAGCTAACACGACCCATAAAGAAGTCAGACGATCAGAAATAAAACACAAGGTAGTAAGTTAAAGTCCCAGCTATTGGAACATTTTTTTTTAAATCTTCTGTCCGCAAACATTGCTACTGCCTATGCAAATAAGAGGAAAGTTTAGCTAAATCTTCCTCTGTAGCACCCGGTATCATATTTTTGGCTTGCACATCAGCGCGACCTGGTTTTCGCAGCCCTGTCTCTGACGCATTCCTACACGACAAAAGATAGGTGCCTCGCCGTAACTGAAATTGAATTGGAAGTAACTCTAGGTGAAAGCTGTGCTTCTTTGTTGCTGCTGTTGTTCTTCATTGACTATTTCTAAAGAACCACATGGCTGTGGGAAGTGCGTCCTCGTTACAAGACCCGACTATTTTTATTATTAATGGTAATTTTTTTGTTAAGCACCGTGCACGGCGTGGTGACAGATAATTTCCATTCTCATAAACAGCACATTTTTGTATCGTTTAAAACTGGTCCACTCAGCTACGTACGTCACGCAGATGAAGAAGTGGAACAGAATTAGATTTGTGCTGACGTGCTGAAGTCTCTGAGAGCTGCCTATCTTATGCCCACCAAGCACAGTTTCCTCAGCTTCATTGTCCTTATACAGGTACAATTATTGCAGAAAGAAAGCAAAACAAAATTTGGTCCATAGAGAGACGCAACCATTTACATTAGCTCTAACAAAACAAGAGCATAATTCCGCACTCATCACCACCCGACGCTGTGCGAGATAGGACGCTGTCACGCCGACTGCTGTTTTTTAAACTCAGAGGCGGAATTCACTAAGCGAACCTACAAGCAACTTACTTTTGATGCAAGAAAGATTCTACGAAAGAAGCACATTCACAAAGCTAAAACGGCTCGTAAGATCAGCAAGCATGCAGTGCCCACCGCTGTGATGACGAGCGTTGTAGTCGAAATAAGGCGTGTGTATGTAACGGTACCACAGGTGGGAACTTCAGCACTGGCGCCAATAGTAAGCATAAGTCGACTGACAAAAGGTAAACACCTCTTGTGGACGTAAGAAGAAATTTCTACAATAGAAAGGTAGTGGTGTTACGAGCCTAATTACGACTATAGCCGCCGCTCGAGCTGTCGCAAGTAAGCGTTGGAAAGCCCTGTTTCAGCCGATTCACCCGGCGCCACAAATGGCAATCGAGGATGGTGCATGCTTATATATTTGTGGTGCGCTCCGATTTGTCATCTCCGAGTACATTTCGCAGTTTTAGTGCATAGTTGTATTGGGCGTGCGCTGCTGCGGAAGGCAGCAACATTTATGCTGTGCTGCGAGCTTCTGCTTAATGTTTTGTAGGATGTGTTTCCAAATGTACTCTTTTCATTCTCGTCACGACGCTCTGTTGGGTGGCAGCAAATGAATGTCAGATCCGTCCCTCGCAACCGCGAAAATTTTCATTGATGTGCTGGGCACTTTTCTGGTATTTTTTCTAGTTGGAGCTTTCCCTCGTTTATAGGACTGCGGATGATTATTTTCACAGATGCTTTTGAAGCTATAAGTTTTTGTGCGATATGAAACCAAGAAGAAATGCCTAAATGGTTTCGAATTATCAAAAATCGTTGCTGTTGCGCAATTCGCTGTCGTCTTTAGTGTTGTTAGCTCTGAATTAAAGCTATGAGGAATATAAGACTGAGGCTAATTCGAAGCGACGTAGCGTCTATGCGCACGGCTTTGCTTATCCTGTCTACGGTGTGGGCGAATATATGCGCACGACAGACGGCAATCCTGTCTATGATATGAAGTGAGACGTCAATACGATGACATATATAAAGAAAGAAATAACGAATAAATTCATGTACCAATACCGACATAACAATCATGTTGGCTCATCGAACAGACGTAATGCTGTGAAATAAAATAGACCTCATGCACAGAAAGAATAATCGTCGCAAGAGTCCTATTGTATCTAATCGAGTTAACGGGAAGCGCACGAATGCTCTGCTTTGTGGGCAACAAATTTTACGCGAACAACACCTGTCAGGTTCGTAGTCACCTCTCGATCCTAATGAATTAAAAGGATCGACGCCCCCTTGAAGTGTCGTGTAATAGGCCAACAGGGTGTCGTCTTAAAGTGCCCTGCGATCCAATATATTGTCACGCAGCAGTGACGGCAAAGAACACTGTAGCAATACTGTGAACAACGAAATTTTTATTGGGCGAACCTGATCCTGCAAAAACAGCCCACACTTAAAGAACAATAGCGGGGAACACAGTCGGCGATAGTCGAAATATCTTATCTGCCGGTCAAGCGTGTCGGCTCTTATACATGAGTCATCGAACGTTCCAATAATCGCTGGTTCGCGCGTGTCTTCCAGAAAATTCTACACAATTCGCGTCTCACACGCAATGAGATTACACAAGCTTCGATTTACAACAGAAAACGTATAGAAACATCGATAACATGCGAGAAACTTCCAATACATGCGGGCGCGTCCCGCGCTGAACGATCACAGTTGTTAGACGGTGAAAAGCGGTCACCCGAGAAAGATAAAGTACATGTGTCAATGCTCACCTCTCAAAAAAACGTCGTCCTGATGCTACAAATAAAACAGGAGAGCGAAAAACGAAAGGAGATTTAATAAACAAATGTAACGAAGCAACAAACGTAAGTCCGAAGCAACGTAGTCCAAAAAAAGAAAGTACAAAGTTAAGCTATGCTAAGTCCCAAAGTTCGTTAGCGCTGGTAAAGCGGCTTAAGTCGCATAACATGGACTATTTCAGATCGTGAGCGGCGGCGATGTGATAGCGAAATGCTGTCTGGCACGACCTCACAGTCGAGTGCGCCAATGCGTCGGATGATCTTGTAGGGTCCAAAATAGCGTCACAATAGTTCCTCGCTGAGTCCTCGTCGGCGTATCGGGTTCAAACCCAAATGCGGCCGGGCTGCATGGTACTTCACGTAGCGCCGTCGAGGATTGTAGTGCTAGCAGTCGGTCATTTGCTAGTTCTTTATGCGCAGGTGGGTGAGCTGTCGGGCTTCAGCGCGTTGGAGATAGGCGGCGACGTCAACATTTTCTGTCGGTGACTTGCGGCAGCATGGCGTCGAGAGTCGCCGTCGGGGTCCTTCCGCAAATCAGTTTGAACGGCGTGTCTGTGCTGATTCTTGCACTGCCGTTTTGTAAGCAAAGGTGACATACGGCAGCACGGTATCCCAAGTCTTGTGTTCGTACGTCGACGTTCGTCGCTAACAAGTCGGGGAGTGTCTTGTTCAGTCGTTCCGTTAGACCATTTGTCTACGGGTGGTAGGCACTGGTCCCCCAGTGACTTGTCAGGCTATACTGCAGAGTGGCTTGGGTAAGCTCAGCAGCTCAGAAACTTTCGACCAATAGTGGAGTGCTAATCGCGAAGAAGGCGTAGAAACGAAAATTATTATTTTTTTTTGTTCGGTCTAGTCATGCTTAATCTGTGTGCACGTCATAGCACGTCACGTCGGGGTTTTCGTCGCGTCGCGTCACAAACAGGCCAAGTGGGGGTGGCCCAAAACACTTCTGACCAATCGTGAAGGGCTGATCGCAGAAATTGAATAGAAACATTTGAAATAGCTTTATGTTATAGCGCCCCAGGCCAGCTAGTGCAGGGCAGATAGTGGGTGGTCCATTATAAGCACAGAGTGGCTGCTAGGGAAAGAAGTGCTGTGGAGGACTGCAGAAAATTAGGGGGGGCTGATGAAATAACGAAATTTGGAGGCGCAACTTGGAACCAGCTAGTGCAGGTCAAGGGTAATTAGACACTGCTGGGAGAGGCATTCTTATTGCAATTGACGTAATATACGCTGATTACGTTCGACAAGGCGGAATTTCAACACACTATCGCTCTTGAGCCACAGCTCGCTTCGTATAATTCGAGGCCACAGTCGCATGTTTACAAAACAGCACCTGCCACCGCTTCGATACCATCACCCTCGCGTTGTCATCGTACTATATAAGCAGTGACGGCGGCGAACAAATGCGTAAGTGTAGCAAGATTGGCGACTTGAACCGATTTGATCCGAAACAAGCTGAAACATTGAACCATTATGTGCTTCCCTCGCCATGCCGCGCAGAATTGATGGCGTGCACATGAACGTGTGCTCTAATGGAGCTGGTAAATTTAAGGATAGGTTGGCGCTGATCATTGTGATGATGTTGAATAATTAGCCTTGATTTCTAAGAGGGGCCACTCGGGCTATGGCAGACACCGTAGTCAGGGACTCCAGGCCTTGACGTCACCAACCTATAATTTATTGCCAGGCTCCAAAATTGAAGTGTACGTGCCTTTGTGGATTTTGCCTCAGACTAAATGCGGCCACATGCACCCGAAAAACGAACTCTTGACTTGGTGCCAGGCATCATCGCCTTTTATCAGCTGACGAGAAGCAAAGAAGAAACGATGACCGTTGATACGTCGGCAAAGTGTGATGGGCAGCGAAACTTACATGTGTGGATGTTCTATAGTGAAGTTTTCTGTCATAATCTTGGGAGCATTGGTAGCCACGGATACTTCCTGTATTTGTCTTTCAGGGCTGCTTCCGTAGCTCTCCGTGACCCCAACAGGAATCATATGCGAAGAGAGCGCGCGCGTTTAGTCATCGGTTGGCGCCGACGACATCGTCGACCAGCGCCTGATATGCCAGGGAGCTGATATTGAGCCTATGCGCGGCTTTGGACCACACCTGGCAACCGCATGCTGCACGTTAACATACTATACCGATGTGCTTGTAAGGGCTGTTGGCCTTGCCTTGAAGTCATATCAATTATTTATTATGCAGTTATTTTTCCTTTCTCTAAGTAGTATCGAAATAAAGACATTAAGTCTCTTTTTAACACGGTGGTGGTGGTAGTAGGGATCGCGCTAGAGGCGGAGTTAGCCTGGCAGACGTGGCCGACAATGGCCTCGAGTGAGCGTCTCTTTCTGCGCGAATTATGTCACCATGTGTCTATCAGTCCTGCCTCTAGCAGAAATGTGAGAATAATGCGCGGCAATTCCACTTCCATTCTTTTGACGGTGGTACAGTAAACACTTGTCGGCACTTGTCGGCACTTGGTTCCACTTGTCGGCACTGTAGCAGACGTCCGGAAACGGAAGCTGTCAAAAAAAAAAGGGATGTGCAGTGATTTCTAGTGAGAAAATAGCCTCAACAAAATGTGCATAATGTGCGATCATGCTATCAGTTGACCGCGCTTCTTGCATTCCTTTTCATTTATTCCGAGCTTTGCTTCTTCCTTGGGCGCATAGGACGCCGTAAGGTAAATGTGCTGCCACTTCGGTTACACCTTTATTTTAGCGTATTCACTTTTTTGGCTAAGAAACTGCATACGAACTGTTAAAAAAAAATTCTAGAGTTTTACGTGCCAAAACCACTTTCTGATTATGAGGAACGCCGTAGTGGAGGACTCCGGAAATTTCTACCACCTGGGGTTCTTTAACGTGCTCCTAAATCTAAGTACACGGGTGTTTTCGCATTTCGCCCCCATCGAAATGCGGCCGCCGTGGGCGGGATGATTACGAACGGTGCAGCTTAGTGAATTCCGCCCCAGCACTCTTGTCAACGTCGCGCAAAGAGCGGTAAAAATGGTTTAGTTGAAGAACAGACCATAATGTGCGGATGTCACTCATATCAGTGGGCCATTTAAATCTTGAGCTTATTTCAAGATACAGACAAACTGGGCTTGAATTCAGAATGGTATTCATTCATAAATACTGTTTGCCATCGGCTGGCTGCCTTCGTTAATAATAGGCCCAGCATCAAGTATGGCTAGAAATATCCCTTACGAACAGTTCTGGCATAAGTACGTTTTGCAAATAAGGGCTCTGTCCTCATAGTCTTACCCAAAAACTTCGGCATGCAAGTGAAATAGCTCAGGTGCAGATAGCTGTGGTTCGGTGAAGGTTGGCTAGATTGGGAATTATTCAAAAGTCACGATGAGGTGATCTAAGCGTTTTATAAGGACACCCGTTCAAAAGCGAAGCGAGAGGTGGGTGAACAAGATGACGCTTACAGCGATGTGAAACACTACAGAAGTCCGCATCCTTTGAGCCAGCCCGCCAACGAGACCATGCCGGGCTGCTCATCCTCCGGCCCAACGTCCTGAAATGAGCCTTCCAAACGTTACCAATCACAGGGTGATAAGAAACTCGGGCGAAGCAATTTCCGTCACATATTGCAAGGCTAGATTCATCTTCAGCTAAAAACATCCTCCTCTTCGTACTGATTTACGTTAAGAAAATTAGAACTCAATGTTTCTTTTTTCGCCTCTAATATTATGGAATCGACATAAAAATACTTACGGTACACATTTAAGCCAATTAAGGCATATGAGGTGATGACGCTTACGAAGATGCCTTACTGTCTGAAAGGGTACTTGGTCACTTTTTTGGCTCCCAAGTGGACAGGCTTTTTAGCATTGTAGCAAGAGCAAAAAAATTGTACAGTTTTAGCAGTGCAAACCCTCTGTACCCTCCGGTGCTCCCCCCCCCCCCCCTCTCACTTCCACATTTTTTACATAAACAAGCGAATGTAAATTTACTCCCTCGGGCATTAAGTGGTGCCTGGATCAGCAAGGCGAGATATATAAAAAATGGGCTAAAGATTAGATCATCAGAGAGGATAAAATCAAAATATCAGAGCTTTCTTCAAAATTTAGAGCTACGCGAAAAGTATACGACACGAACATTGGGAACAAAACACCGAGCCGTAAGCTGAAGTCAGCATCTACTGTGACGATAAATCCTCTGGGCAGGTATTCCCTAACGAGCAATCTAGCACCTGCCAGCGAGCGAAATAGGCGAGGAAAAGAGTAGCAGCCCCCCCCCCCCCAAAAAAAAAAAAAAAAACGCCCATTACTCAATTTCAATACCGTAAGGTCCTGAGAAATGCGATAGTCCAACGAGTAAAAACGAAACCTCCGGTGGAAAAGCGTGTAGAGAAGATATATAGACCTAACTTTAGGTGTACATCTACCTGCGCGCAATACAAAAGGAACACCCAAGGGCTTCGCTGGGGCAATCAATACGGCCTATGATGGTGAACCAAGCACAAGCGACGGTAAGGTGCAGAATATAGGTCGTTGGTGCTGTGTGAGTGCAGCTCTGGATCGCTTGTTCATCTCTTCTTCTATGTACAGTCGGAAGCGAAAGTATTTTCAGCAGATTTTGCAGATGTTTGTTTGATACCTCGACACATAGGTCATGCACGCATCAAGGCGGCGTATTGTGTACTAACTGAAGGTACTTTGTAGTCTCTAAAGGAAATGATTAAGTCGCCACGTGAAAATCAAATGAAAGCTTTTGTTTGAAAGCAAAAAAGAAGAGTGTGTCGCTTCAAAGGTGATGTTCGTAAAGAAGCCATGCACAAAACTAGCAGAAGAAGTAAGAAAAAAGGTTCCACTGTCAAGGAAAATCAGAACGAATGAACCTCTCTCAGGGAACACATAGAATAGTGAAATGAATAAGGAATGATTTAAAACCAGTGTTGCTTAGGCCAAACGTTGCAATAAAAAAATAATGAATTCGAAAGTAGAAGCAAAACTGCCTTAGCGCGACGTTCGTTGTATGAGAGCAGATGGAAACGCAAGAAGCGTTGATATTGTGCTGAAACTACTCGCCGGAAAGCATTCAAACAAATCGTAGTGAATATTTACCTGTATTGCAGTCACAAGTAGTGTTAAGAGCACCAACGCATGGGCGTTACATTTTTCATCACACTTCTCACTATTTTGGTGCAACATAAATTATCTTCTTTAAAAACTTATTGGATGCCATTTATGGCCGCAAACGCATATCATATTCATTTAACCATTTACCTAGCACACTTAGCCACGTGAGAGACAAATTGACCACCTTTCTTGGCTCAGGGTTCTTGCAATCAGGGCAGGCTTAAAGTGTTCGCTAGAATTAGACTACGCAAGGCTCGATCTTGCGTAGGTCAATGACTACGAGGTTATTGCGTTATTTCTTCGTACCGCATGGCTACGTACTGAGCACAATATGTGAAATGACTCTGCAAGGAGTTCTTAATTCATATGTGTGGGTATTCCTGTTCTTCTTACGTTCTTTCTTTTTTTACGCACCTTAATCACCTGCAAAGGAGGAGGAGCAGGAGACTAGAAATGAAAGTTATAGAGGTCCGCTAGAAGCGCGGAACGGTTTGCTATCCTACGCAGCAGCAAGGAAGAAAGTTAAGGGATGAAACGAAATAAAGAAAGAAAAAAAAACCATTACAGCAAAACTCATCTGACGACGACTGTCGATTGTAATGAGATCCGTACTCGAGCAATCTGGCGACACACCTTATTTCTGAAGGTACGCTTATTTACCATCTGTAGTGGTCATTCTGAGACTTCCGTTGCTTCGGCTATGGGCGACATCCTTCAGTATGGTCCTACTTAGCTATGGCACTCGCTTGCCAAGGTCGCCCACGAACATGGCGGCATGACGGCGACTACGTGACGCGGACGCAGTGACAACGATGGAATGACAAATAAGGAATGACGTTGATAGACCAACAAAGGTGGTATGACGACAATGACATGAGACAATGAAATGGTCATTCTTAAACCCTGACAATGTTATAATGACGACAGCGTGACGATGACGACATGAGGGCGATAGAATGACTACAAGTGTATGACGAAATGGCGGAATGACAATGGCGTGATGAAAACCGGATAACGAAGCTATAATAACTGTGATGACATGACTGTGACGGCTTGACGACGAAGTTATGACAACGGATGCATAATAGCGATGGTCTGACTACGACGCAATGGCGGTTATGGCATGACAACGGTGTCGTAATCACGATTGAATGATGAAGAGAGAATGACGTGGATGGATCGACAAACGCGGTATGACGTCGACAGCTTGACGATAATACGATGACTTTACTGAAGTAATGACGACGGTAAAGCGGCAGCGTGATCATGGCGGAAATCAGATCACGAAGCTGGAATGATCACAATCGAATGGCCACGACGGCATCATGGCCATGAGCCTATACCTGGTGGCCCAAGATAGTAGACAACTTGGGGGCAACTCCGATGCAGCTTTGGATGGATGGATGGATGGATGGATGGATGGATGGATGGATGGATGAATGGATGGACGGACGGACGGACGGACGGACGGACGGACGGACGGATGGATGGATGGATGGATGGATGGATGGATGGATGGATGGATGGATGGATGTGTTGGATGGATGGATGTGTTGGATGGATGGATGTGTTGGAGCTAATGCGAGGAAGACCCAGCTCTGGGGGCGTTGGGTTTTGAACTGTTCTTTTTATTCTTTCATATCACACTGCGCGTGCTGCGCGGCCGGGATGCTAACTTCCTCCTCCTTTACGGGTGCTGCACCTGGAGCAAGTTGTGGCCTGCCGCCCGAGCCTGAGGCAAGGGGCACTACAGAGCTCCTCCCCCCCCCCTCCCTCGTAGAGTGGGAGCCAGGGGAGCCGCCCAGTGAACGGGCTTATGTGTGACCGCCTGGAGTGATGGAGGAACCGGCCATGTTGAGTGGAGGGATCGTGGGCGCAAGAGCAGCGACACAGGAAGATTGGAGTCGGTCAGCAGCCACGACGTCTTCGCAACCGTTAATGTCCAGCATGAACTTCTTGGGCGTACGATGGAGTACGCGGAATTGTCCGTCGTGGTTGCAAGAAGTTTGACGAAATTTATTGATTACCTCTCTCCACTTTGCGGGTTTTCACAGAACTATCTCGTCAAACTCATGCCTTTGCTTCGAGTTGTTGACAAATTCGACTTTGCCCTATAATCTGTTAGCCGGCTGGTTAGCTCAGATGGTAGAGCGGCTGCCCCGGAAAGACGGTGGTCCCGGGTTTGAGCCCGGACCAGGACGAATTTTTCTTCAACTGCGAGACTCTTCTTTCGAGGAACCCGTATGGGTTTCCTTTGTAGCAATTGCTACTAACGAGTGGATGTCTAATTTTCCCTTTATTAATTACCTCTCTCCACCTTGCGGGTTTCCGCAGAAATGCTTCGTCAAACTCTTGCCTTTGCTTCTAGTTGTTGACAAATTCGATTTCGCCCTACCATCTGCTAGCCACCTGGTTAGCTCAGGTAGTAGAGCGGCTGCCCCGTAAAGGCGGTGGTCCCGGGTTCAAGTCCCGGACCAGGACGAATTTTTCTTCAACTGCGAGGCTTTTCTTTCGAGGAACCCGTATGTGTTTCCTTTGTAGCAATTGCTACGAACGGGCGGATGTCTAATTTTCCCTTTAATAATTACCTCTATCCTATCCTCTATTGCGGGTTTCCGCATAACTATTTCGTCAAGGTTGAAGAAACTGAGAAAGTCAGCGACGAGAACAGCTTACGAGACATCAGCAAGAATGAAAATCTAGCGAAACATGCGGCGCCATTCAAGGTTAAGTGTAAGAGACCGTTTGCGGTATGTGTGGATGGTGGACTTGTTTATCGTTCGGAGCGGGCGGGCCTGTTCTTTGCGATTGAGATCTGCACAAGAGGCCGGTATGACGCTAACCTGGGTTCCTGTGTCGACAAGGAAGTGAGTGCCACTGATCTTGTCAGAAACGCAGAATAGGCGGCATGTCCTTCGAGCAGTATCACTTGCCGCCGTCAGTGGCCGGTCGTGGCATTTCCCGACCAGGAGCACGGACGAGTGCACTTACGAGCAGAGGTGCCTAAACCGGTACCAGCACACAGACGAAGACGAGCTGTCGCGTCGCGCGTCGGATCGTTGAAACTCTGAAGAGCACGAGGGTGCCGGGGAGCGACTGCGGGACCGGAACCTCGACGAATATCGGCCTGAGAAGTGCGCGAGGTCATCGAGAAGTCCGAAAAGGGCGTCCAGACGGCCCTCCATGTTCGCGAGCGTAGGGGCTGAGGTCGTAGCCGGAGGCGGAGTCGTACCGGCACTGAATCTAGGTGCCCGCGAGTAGTCCGCATCTCGTTCAGCCAGTTCAGCGAGCTTGTCTAATGGAACATCACCCGCAGCCGCGAGAACTGGGACCATGTTCTGCAGGAAACGCTGGAGGAACAACTCACGCAGCAGCTTGTCCTGTTGAAAGGCGGGGACTCCACCAACAAGCAGGCGCATGCGTCGAAGGAGCTGTGAAGGACGACTGTCACCAAGCTCCGTAGCTGTGAGGAGCTGCTGGAGTCTGCTGTGCTCGAACTGTGACTTGCAGGAAATGATAGCCGCCGTTAACACGTCGAAGGGATGGGTCGGGACTGGCGAGGTGATAACATCCGCTAAGTCCTCAGCGACGTCCGGAGGTAAGGCGGACACCACATGTGAGAACTTAGTCTGTTCACTGGTGATATACACAATACGGATGTGCGCCTCGACCTGCAGGAGCTAAATGCTGGCGCTGTTGGGCCAAAATGGTGGCACGTTGATGTGTTGGGACGCGACTACCGCAGCACCACCGGGTCGGGCGACCGCTTGGGCGTTGTCACCGGCAGGAAGAACAGTAGAGGCGGCAGGATCTATGCCGAAGGGTTGGAGCTGCGTGCTCTTTACCGGGTCGTCAAATCTCTTAGAGCTAATTCGAGGAAGTACCAACTCCTGCAGCGTTAGGTTTTGAACTGTTCTTTTTATTTTTTATATCGCACTGCGCACGCTGCGCGGCTGGGAGCTAACTTTCTTCTCCTTGACAGGCGCTGCACGTGGAGCAAGTTGTAGCCTGCGGCCCGGGCTTCAGGCAAGAGGCGCAACAGATGAATTGATTGATTGATTGATTGATTGGTTGATTGATTGATTGATTGATTGATTGATTGATTGATTGATTGATTGATTGATTGATTGATTGATTGATTGATTGATTGATTGATTGATTGATTGATTGATTGATTGATTGATTGAAAGGGCGGGCGGAGGCGGGCGGGTGGGCTCAAATCACGTGAAGCAGGCAAGAATGCTATTGCATGAAAATGACGGGAGGGATTGAAGCATTAGCAGTGTGGGCAAGTAGGGCTGTCCACCCCGCCTACATTGATCAGCTGCTTGGTCCGGCACGAAGAGAATCATCATCATCAGCAGCAACAGCCTGGTTACACCCACTGCAGGGCAAAGGCCTCTCCCATACTTCTCCAACTACCCCGATCAATTGTGGCCATGTCGTCCCTGCAAACTTCTTCATCTCATCCGCCCACCTAACTTTCTGCCGCCCCCTAGCTGCTACGCTTCCCTTCCCTTGGAATCCTGCCCATAGCCCTTAATGACCGTCGGTTATCCTCCCTCCTCATTACATGTCCTGCCCATGTCCCCCATTTCTTTTTCTTGATCTCAACTAAGATGTCATTAACTCGCGTTTGTTCCCTCACCCAACCTGCTCTTTCTTATCCCTTAATGTTGCACCAATCATTATTCTTTCCATAGCTCGTTGCGTCGTCCTCAATTTAAGTAGAACCCTTTTCGTAAGCCTCCAGGTTTCTGGAGGCTTACGCACTCGCACTCTTTCGTATTATTCGAAGCAATGCATTCTCCTCAATCTCTTGGATGAGGAATATGCATAACTTGAAGCGTGTCGAATTATATTACTTCTCTATATCAAGAATTTGACAAATCAACATATATCTCCTTAAGCATAACTTGAACTAGAACTAGTTGCTTCAATGGCATGGGGCTACAATTACTCGCACTTTCAAAATGCATTCAGCACCCGAAAACAAACACTTGTTGAAATGTCTGTCGTAACAATATGCATACCGAAACATGGCCTCGCTCTCACTACGCGTTATGCGTCTAAAGGCAGTGTCTGGCTGCGGTGCGCGTCACACGAGTGTGCCACCACCTGACGCGGAAAACGGCACTGCACCGGGTGGTTTCCGGCGTGTGACGCGCGTTGCCCAGACGGCATATGCCCAATAGATGCGCATGGGGCGATGAAAGCTTCCTAGGTACTCGAAATACGCATCGCCCGTGCGGACATCAGCTCGTCAAGTATGGCGTATGCGCGAAACAAAGGGCCATATTGAAAACTGATTACTGATACCGAACTCGTACTGACAGGCTCCGTGCCGACTAAAATAATACAAAGAAGAGAAACCGTTTAACACGAGTGCAAATGTACGAACATGATATGTTATACAAGAGAAAGACAGCGTTCGAACATCTAATTCCAGCTCGTGGCCGCTCTTATAGGTGTTCATATATGTCCGTAATCTAATTGCTATTATTCAATTTTTACTGACCATATATCTATCTGCACGTTCCATGGAGCAGCTCTATAGGCTTCCTTCTCAAACATGTCTGCAACCATGTCTCATCATAAACCATGATACACTTGTATACGTGTGTCGTCATTTTCGCATAACCCGCCGCGGTTGCTCAGTGGCTATGGTGTTAGGCTGCTGTGCACGAGGTCGCGGGATCGAATCCCGGCCACGGCGGCCGCATTTCGATGGGGGCGAAATGCGAAAACGCCCGTGTACTTAGATTTATGTGCACGTTAAAGAACCCCAGGTGGTCGAAATTTCCGGAGTCCTCCACTACGGCGTGCCTCATAATCAGAAAGTGGTTTTGGCACGTAAAACCCCATAATTTAATTTTTTTTCAATTTTCGCATAAGCCTCTTTTATATGTTTTTTTTTTTTGGACTGCCATACACAAGTTCTATTTGCCGGAATAGTTTTCAACAAGCAGCTTGTGATACAGCAGTAAAGAGAGTTAGCGAACCGAAGCGGGAATCAACGGTAAATGTGAAAAGAACGGACGAATTTATAAAGACATGCTAACCACAGAAAACTCGAGAGACCATTTTCGAGACACCCAGCTACCGATACGTCAGGGTGGGCGTAATAGCGTGGATAACATTCTTTGCGCTTATAATAAAATACACTGTGGCGTCATTATTTCTGAAAGGCTGACGGCCAAGCAAAGCTGAAAATAGGTGGGAGGGAGAAGTCGAGGTGCTAAGGAGTTACTCTGGGAAGGCTCAGCGCACACAGACTTTAAGCGAATGGCGTTTCGCTCGGGTAGCGAGCAAACGAACGCCATAGACTTTGCTGAGGGAAGTGAGCCAGACGTAAGGTGGAACACATACCTTGCGAGACAGCGGAGAAAAATTTGATGCAGCTTAGAAGCAAAATGCTGAAACATTCTGCCATGTAACAGTGCAGCCAGAAAATGAGCAAATCCCGTGTTTTCCTCTGGCGCGGAAAAGAGCATGGAAGTTTTGATGCCGGTGACGCGGAATTTGGGTGAGAGCGATGGAGCGTGGCACGTCGCGTCAAGGTGTCACCGAGCGCGTCTGTTGGAGACGAAGTTTTTTCGAAGTATAAACGTCTTGTGACGTGCGTTTGATATGACTGTTCGAGCGGCAGTAGTCGAGCGCCATCTTCGATGTGAAATGATGGAGGAACGCCTGATCGCTTCTAAGATAGCGAGCCGAACGCACGGCGACGTTATTATTAATATTTCCGTTTTTTTTTACGCTGTCACCAAAACCTGAAGCCGCAGGACTGCTTAAAAAGTATAGATGATAGCGAAAGTTGTGTGCGCATCAGAGCCATGAGGGATAGTTGTTTCTTTATTATAAAGAGCTCGTTGCTTATATCAATGTCACATTTGTTCTTTTGTGGGATATATATATATATATATATATATATATATATATATATATATATATATATATATATATATATATATATATATATATATATATATATATATATATATATATATATATATATATATATATATATATATATATAATTCATCCGCTTACCACCAGTCATGCAGGAAAACTGGCATGACTGGTGCTTTAGCTACCAAAAGTGATTGCAAGCAAAAATCCTTCATTACACTGGGCGATTGTCTTGCACTATCATGAATCACAGCGGCCAAGAAAAGGCACACATTATTCAAGACAGGATCATGGCCTTGCTCATATAGAGAATATGTGTATCTTGCTAGCGAACGAAATTTGACCTCCTATAAAAATAGCGTGAGCTCTCTTGGATTCAACCAACGATTATTATACTAGGCGTTCCTGTATTAATACCATCGAGATATGTAATTTATATTGCATTACTCTAAGTTAAAAGATGCGGTGTGCAAATTTTGCGATTAACATATAACGCCACAACAAAAAAGGAAAAAAACTACAACAGCCATAGAGTTTAAGGTACGTTCCAAATTGTTATTGTGAATGCGAAGAACTTTTCCAAATTTTGTAGCTGCCTTTCTTCGATACCACGCCATGGTCGAAAAGTAACCAAGTTATAAAAGTACAAATAGGCTGTACTTCTGGCGTTGCGTTACTGCACATTCTAAGACTACCTTCTTTGAAGAATCTCTGTTTGGCAAAAATGGCTGGTCTATACACACGTGTATTGCGCACGACGGCTAGGTTTGCAGATCATTTATTTGAACTTTTCGCTCAGGAGTACAAATTTAGAGCCGTTTATATACCAAAACTTAGGGCTCATTAAAACGTGTAGAGCTTTACTCTGGCATATTCATACATTATAGGGAGCACAATGAATGGTTCAACAGACCACAGAAAAGCCTTAAAAAGGTCGATACACGTTCCATTGGAGCTTCTAGATGGAGAAATAAAAACTGCCTATGGACCATGGCTATCACCGCATTGAAATTGAAAACCACGTGTCACCTCCTTTACTCGATATAGCGTTCGCAACCCCCCCCCCCCTTTTTTTTTATTTACATGGTATAAGGAGATGTTGACGCACAATTTAAGGCGCGGGCTACTCCTTATCTCTTGAATGGTTCCATCATACATCATACAGGGTACAAGATTACATGTGAAATAATCTTTTCATGGAAGCACCAGGACTTATCACACAACGTTTTCACAGAAAGACTATGACATAATAAACACATCGTACATACAAATACAAGCCCCTTACTGTATGCAGTGCATATCGCCTCAGAAAGCAACATTAAATTACAATGCTTTTCATAAACTTCGAGATTTCTAAAAAATTTACCCATTATTGTCATGGCGACTTAAATTGCAACAGCATTCCCCCCCCCCCTTTTTTTTTTCAGGAGATGCGATGTTGAAGCCGTAACTTGATTATGGCATTGTAGACAAGGAATCCTTATGGGTTCATAACTTTTAGCTTGGTTAGTGACCTTAATTCTACATTTTTATTAATAATAAAATATCAGATTGTAGGAGTTTTTTATGAATTCTGACTGAACTAGCTGCTCCGTGGATGTTTGTGAACGCATCGTATGCGTACTACCAAGGTCTGGCATTGTAGAGAGCGCAAACGCTTTAACGCAGTTCTTCAAACCCCCCGTGTGCAATAAAATACAGACATTATATTGCTCCAGATATGGACAGGCAGCTTCTGCAAGACCTTACCAAGACGCTTTTATGTTAAAACAAAAGATTGAGACCACAAATTTTGCTAGTGGTTTTGGATTCGAGGGGGATAACAGAGAGAGAGAGAGAAACTGGCTGGCTAACTTGTGATGCGGAAAGTGGTAAAATGAATAAAATGAATAAAGCTCACTGAAATCATAACACTACAGCGTCAATAAATGGGCACAATAATTTGACTCCAAGCGCTAATTAGGGAAACAAGCAAAACTCAGCGCTAAGGCAAGGGACGAAAATAGAAGTGCCTGACACGAGCGCCTGCCTGACAACTGAAATTTTCAGGCGTGTGCGAATATTCGTAACTTTCGAATAACGAATCGAATAGCGTCCTCTTTGATTCGGTGTTCGAATCGAATAGTCACTATTCCTAAATGGAAGTATTTTTTCGAATACTTTTCGAATATTTCAAAACGTCAATTGTACCTAAATAAACACAAAATTGGTGCAAAAGTACGGCAAGTTTTCACCCCCGTGGGCATAGTGCAGACGTAACAGATGAGAACTTGCGTAGCGGAGCAGGCTCGCTCGCAGTGATTATTCGCACTATCTGAAGAGTCTTGTGCGTGCGAAGAAATTACATCATAATGCTCCATTTGTGCCTCTAATAAGCAACGCTTCATAATGTACTAGGCAAGGCAGAAACTCGTTAACTTTAAGACTACTGGGATGTGAAGATCGTTTTGTAATAATTGTGACGACAATGGTTCATTATTCGAAAACTATCCGATATTCGATACAATGCGCTTCTGGCACCCTTCAATTCGTATTCGATTCTGTCTCGAAAATCGTTATTTGCACACCCCTCAAAATTTTCTTCGGGTTAAATAGACCAGATAGATCAGGATAATATTTCAGTCGTGAGAAATCGTTTGTGTGATGAACTTTTGTCTTCATCTATTTTCTTAGTGCTGAGTTTTCTTTGTTACCATAAAAACAAGACTCATTAGCCATTCCCATGATAGCGTGCGCAATTCAGTCCTGAGGCTTGTAATGACCACGACAAGAAAAAAAAAGTTCTCCTTGTGCATGCGCGTATGCCGCGTGCGTCATGTACAGTCACCTGTGTCACACATGTGCTTTATGGTTTCGGATAAAGGCGCCCCATCGACACCCTTAGCATGCTGCTGCAGATCAACTGGGCTCTCTACGCTTCCCACCAACCATGATATCGGAAACAATATTCAGCATTAAACCACCACTTTGCAAAGGGAGGCAACACGACTGTACCTGTTGCACGCACTTCCTTTCAAAACAACAGTCGATCACAGCTGGCAGTCCTGGGCGTAATTTCCCAGCAGATGACAGACAACCACAGATGACTCACTAATCTCGAAAGAAGTCGACTCGAAAAAAAAAAAAACGACGAGTCGAAGAGGCGTCAGTTCGATGGAAGTGCCGAAGGAAAGCGCCCCATATGGAAAATAGTGGCGGCTTTCATTCTACAGATTGAATGTTTTCAGCACGCACCTCGACATGAGCTCACACCATTTGCGTAGCTTTACGTGCGATTTGTGGGAACGATATGTTCATTATCTGACAGAAAAATGTATCGAAATATCAACATTCGATATGATAGACCCAAATACCCCGCACAACTTTTGCGGTCATGTCTTCGTTTAGTCATTCGTTCGCATAAATTTTCATGAGACTTGCAAGAACAATACACTTACTGTTTTATTTAAAAATGAAATAAATATTGAGATTCTATACATTAGGCCGAGTTTAAATGCACAAGCTTTACTTTAAATGTTTTTGTTTTAGTCATTTCAGTAAGTGAGCTACGGGTCTTGAAAAAAGCTACCCTCTCTCTCTCTCTCTTTCTCTCAGTATATATATATATATATATATATATATATATATATATATCATCGGATTCACTTCGCTACCCGTTGTTGCTTTTGAATCACTCCGAAATTTCCTCTTGTGTAAAATATGGAGGCAGGTTAGTTGCAGTTGCATGAAAATAAATGAATGAATCGATAGATTGCACTTACTCGATAGAGAGCCGCTTGCCCCCTTTTCAGTAATTCTGCTGAGGAAAGCATATCGATTGAAAGCGACAGCTTAGAACAAAAGAAACACACTAACAGGACCTAAAGACCAGCTGGCCAGCTGCTTCTGCAAACAAAAATGTAACATGGAATCGCCTAGGGCGAACCGTCATTAGCGATGGTGCTCCAGCGCCACTAATGGATCCGTGATAACTCCTAATGAAAGCCTGCCAAAGTGCAAAGAAAATATCACCGTTGGCGAAAAGAAGCTTAAATGCATGACCTACTCGTTCTCCAATATGCGTTGTTGAAGCAGGCAGTTTTGTCACCATAGTTCTTCAGGCGTAAAATGTTCATTAAACTGTGTATTATTCAAGATTTTGAATCTGTCTTCTGTTCTCATAAATTTACTAAGATTAGCGACTGGTTTGTGTCGGTAACAGCCATAGTTTGAAGTGGTCGTCTCTAGCAACGCTGTCATCGTCATACGACCTTTTAGAATTTATTTATTTTTATTTGTTCATACTGTGAGCCTTTTTCGGGCTGTTACAGGGTGGGAAATACAATCTTGTAACAAAACAGGGGCATGTGTAAAAAAATTATCCAGTATTTATATACAAGGCATATATAAGTACAAGGCATATATACACTTACGATTAGTAAAACAACATTTCCAAATTTCTTTCAAAGGAAACCACAGAGTCAACATATTCAGAAACCTCGGAATTAAGTTTTTTCAGTTAACAATTGTTTTAACCAAAAAAGAATGCTTAAAGACATCAACTTTGGATCAATAAGAAATGAAATCATAGATGTGATTAATCATTGGTGATATTCTGCCAAGAGGTTGCAAGTACAGGCTGGAATCCACGTTTAAGCTTCACGTTTGTAATTGTAACATGAATTTTAATCTAGCAACCCTCCGGCGCTCAGCAAGTGTCGGAAGGTTAGCCATATCAACTAACTCTGTAACTGATTGTGTTCTATTGCAGCAGGAAAAGATAAACCTGGCAGCAAGACGCTGTACTTTTTCTAGTTTATTAATGAGGTATTGCTGGTATGGGTCCCAGACTATACTTGCGTACTCAATACTAGGGCCCAGTATGCACATAGTTTTACGTCAGAACTGGCCAACTTCAGTTTCCTTTTTAACAAGCCGAGCTTACGCTGTACTGATCCACAAGTGATCGCCACATGACGGTTCTATTTTAAATCACCTGTTATAGTTATTCGAAGGTATTTCATATCTTCTCTACGTTTTATTATATCACCGCTTAATAGCATAAGAAAAAAACGAAAGTAGTTTCTTATTTAATACAGTCATGCAAGCAGACTTCTTAAAGTTAATTTGCATATCCCATAAGATACACCAGTCATTAATAATCTGCGATGACTCATTCAATAAAATTTGGTCATTGGCGCTTTTTAGCCGGCAGAACACCAAACAGTCATCTGCAAATATCAATCACTTCAATCAGTGGGTTAATGTTTATGGCTATATTATTAATGTATATCAGAAACAGTACCGGCCCCAAGACCGACCCCTGAGGAACGCCGGACGTAACCGGCAATGTTGACGACCGCTCGAGTGCCTGTGGAATTGTGGGCTACTGCAAAAATGCTAATCCACGTACTCCCCCCTCTCTCTCTCTTTCTCCTGCACACACACACACACACACACACACACACACACACACACACACACACACACACACACACACACACACACACACACGCACACCACGAGAGAGGCAAATAAAGAAGAGCAAACCCAAGAGCTCATAAACTGACTACCACAACACCTAAGTTCGTGAAAGTGCATAAGAGACCGAAGAGCGGACTTTTAACAGGTATTGACATACCCGTGTAGGTCGCTCAAATGTAAGCAGAACTTCAATGTACCGTCGTTTCATACAAACCTACCTTCTGTTGGTAGGGCGGTCGAAGTTTTCGCTGGGTTTCAGACTGCGGTTACGTAGTCTGAAACGTAGTGGCCCTCCTGTCGAACCAAGCCCTTATATAGTTTTTTCTCCTGTTCCGAATGTATTGCAACCCCTAACCAAGCAATCACTCCATGCTCTCTTCTGGTTTGCGTCGTAACTAACCTATCTGTACGCAGTTGGCATTTGTTAGCCTTTTCGCTTTCCACCTCTCCAGGCAGTTCTTCTTGCGCGCACTTTTTAATTGCCCCTGCAGCGAGTTGCTTCATCCTTTCTGTTATTCCTGCTAACGAAGAAACGAGTCTCGCTTTTCTGTCAATGCGAAGAAGAATGTGGAAGCAATAAAAAAGTAAGTTGCAGATGTAAGGAATGATTGCTGATTGCAAATAAAATAAAACACGGAGCATGAATTCTCCAGCAGGTGACTAGGCCTTCAGTGTAACCACGTGGCTGCTCTTCCAAGTCTGGCTCTACATCGACAGCTAATACACTTGCTCCAGGCAGACACTCAGCGGGCATAACTTGCGACGGATCCAGAGGGGGTGCAT
This sequence comes from Dermacentor andersoni, assembly GCF_023375885.2. Classification (NCBI taxonomy): domain Eukaryota; kingdom Metazoa; phylum Arthropoda; class Arachnida; order Ixodida; family Ixodidae; genus Dermacentor; species Dermacentor andersoni. Next base: position 32,308,814 of record NC_092815.1, read on the forward strand.
TAGAGGAATTGCATTATCGAATGCCGCTCTCATAAGCTTTGCACACGTAGCATCCAGACGTCGTTCAGCGGGCATCGGGGCACAGGAAAAAATTGAAGACGGAGCCTTCGCACCTCTGATGAGAAATGCATGCTAGGAGACCAAGGGAAGGAAGAATCCACGAACACATCCCTCGAGTGCGTGTCCTCCATGCATTATTGGGAACGTGACCATCCTTCAAGCAGCATTAGCGTGCTCAACGTGGTCTGCGCTTCGTGCTGCTGCTTCTGTTGGGACATATTGTCAAGCTTGAAGCCGCGGGAGATATGCCCGGCTCTCGGCTTTCTGCGCACATGCGTTGATATCGGTTCTCCGATAAGAAGGCAGTAAACTATAATCGAAAAATTCGGGATTAGTCATTCTGCTTCGCCTTCGAGGGCACGAAACAAAACGAATTAGTTTTATTATTCATCTATTCACGACAAAAGGGTCGCTAACATGTCTTCTGAGGGTATCGGGAGCGTCTGAAAGAGGAGTGCTTTACTTTCTGTTGTTCATCGAGTCCCGTCGGTGATATTGGAAGGAATAACGGAAAATCCTGAGCAGCGGTAAACGAATTCCAGTGGGTACGGCGCATTTAAAACATTCTATACATTTTTCTAGCTCCAAGGAGGACAAGTACTGAACTTCAAAGTTTGATATTTGAATGTTGCGCGAAGCTCATCGCGTGCAAAATGTCAGAGTGAAATCGCAGACTTCGCTGTACCTTGACGTACCTTTGCTTGTTTTCTTTAGAACTTTGTGAAAAAAGTTTTAGGATTCGCCAGGTTGAGTCTTTGGCTACTTTGCGATCCAATGCAGTTTTTCCTTATCTAAACATAATTAACCGATCTTCTCCACTAGTTGACAATGCCGAAATCAATAACGCTCATTCTCACCCTATTATGGTGGCCGATAGGCCGACGTGCGACTCCCATAGGAGCGAGAAAAGAATTGAGCACTTGTTCTGCAACGTCGTTCTCTCCGGACAAATTTGAACCTCCTCAATACCAGACCAGTTTGTGAGGGAAAGCATTTCAGAGCATTTTTAGTCTAAAAGGACCATGGCCCCTGCCTTCGCTAGTTCAGAAAGCTATTCGCTCATTTGTTCAGTTTTTGAAATGCCCCAACCGGAGTGATCGTTTGTAGGCTCAAGCATATGCAGTTCTTTTTAGGGGGGCTCAGGCGCCTGTTTACAGCCGGCCAATGGCCAATATAGGGGCGCTGAGCGAGCTGTCCTTGCAAAGGTTGATAGCCTTCCAGTGTAACCTTTTGCGGGCACGCAGTGCTCCCTCACTCTGGCTTTGCCTCTTTTCTATTCCCCATTTCGCTGACTCCCAGTATGCAGGGTGCCCCACTATGAAGCACCAAGATTTAAAAACGTGCAAATGTTACGTAATTGTACAGAAGAACCTAGAGAATGTTGTTTGCCGTTGCTTGGAGATACTCAGATTTCTTGCATTCCACCTAATTACACAATTGGTCTTAATTAAACAATCAACCTCTTAAATATTATAATTATATGAAGTTTGTCAATGAGAAAATTCTAGAGCCAAATGAAAAACTCCGGATACAGCTTTGTTGCTCAATACGTGCTACATAAGAGTGTTTTTCCGAGCATGAAAGAAACCTGCGAATACCGCGAAGCAGTGCGTGTCGTCAAGCCATACTTCCAACTTTTGTTCGCGTTGTTTGGTTTCAGCTCTTGTTAATACTCTAAAGTTTTGACATTGGCTCCGTCAATTTTTTGTTACCCTGCAGTACTTAGATTGTTGGCATAGAAGGGGACGCTGATGTTGTAACCGTATTTGGACGACACACCTATAAATTTAACGTTTCTTCGCAGAAAGGCTGCTCTTGAGTGGAGCTACTACAAGCAAAGTCTCACAATGCTATAGATGCGCCTTCAACCCATGACCAATTCCTCCACCTTATTGTGACAGGCCCCATAACCACTTCTCTCTCTGTAAGCAGCCTAGTGCAAGTTTTCAATTTGATCCCTAAACCTAATGGCAATGGCAAAGCCGTGAGCAGTCGGTAACAGCGGAATTTTACCATTTATTGACGTTAGTAATCTTGAGCAAGTGTTTCACTTTACAGCCTGAGCTACTTTTATGTGGCTTTGTATAGACATTCAAATTTCATTTTGCCCTTTTCATTAACATCGATATTATGTAAAAAATTGTGACATATCCTATTTAAGCACATATTGACCTATCTTACAGATAATGATGTTCTGATAAATGAGCAGCACGGTTTTCGCAAAGGTTTTTCTTGTACCACCCAACTTGTAGATTTCTTTCACGAGCTGGCTTCCAACGTTGACGAAGGTGGGCAAACAGATTGTGTGTTTTTAGATTTTCGAAAGGCCTTCGACACCGTGTCGCACTCCCTCCTCCTCGTCAAACTGCAGATCCTAAATTTTGACCAGAATGTACTAACTTGGATAACCAATTACTTGTTCGACAGGCGTCAATGCGTGCTTTTAAATGGGAGGCGTTCATCCTATGTTGATGTTTCGTCAGGCGTGGCATAAGGTTTTGTCCTTGGGCCGCTTTTATTTCTTATTTTCGTTAATCATATTTCTGTGAGTATTTCTTCACGCATACGTTTCTTTGCCGACGATTATGTTTTATATCGGCAGGTTAGGAACGCAAGTGACGGCGTTTCCTGGCACGACGATTTGGATCGTATTACAAAGTAGTGCTAGAAGTGGCCAAATAAGTTGAGTTCAAACAAGTGTGTTCACATCCGCGTTTTAAAAAAAAAACAAAAAAAGAAAAAGAAGTAGAAACATCATACACCATAAATATGTATGTGACTGCTACCGACCAACATGCAGATATCTTGGCGTTATTTGATCGCATGATTGTTCATGGAATGCCAATATTGATTATGTTGTTGGTAGAGCAGCAAGGGCTTTTAACTTTATCCAGCGGAACCTAAGATGTGCATCCCAAACTTTAAAGAACACAGGTTACCTCCCATGTATTAGACCAATTTTAGAGTACGCATGCCCTGTATGGGACCCGATGCAGGCAAGGCCTTTAGATGAGGTTGAAAAAGTTTTGAAAAGAGCTGCGCGGTTTGTTTTAGGGTGGTACAAGGGAACTGACAGCTTTACCGCTATGAAAACGGAATTGGGTTGGGAATCGCTTTCCTTGCGCAGAAAAAAACTGCGTTTGACGTTTTTATTTTGTGTTTTTCATGGTAACAAACACTGGAATTGCTCGTGATTGCTTTGATGAACCCAATTACATATCCAGTCGAAATGACCACCGACACAAAGTCAAAGAGTACCGTGCAAGCACAACTATGTTTCACAATTCCTTCTTTGTGATGATCATCAGAGATTGGAACCGGCTGCAGGCGACGCAAGTGTACTGTGCAGAGGAAGAAGTGTGTTATTTAAGTCTGTAACCGCCCTGCTGTAACGCCTTTTGGCAAAGCGAGGGACTCACTGAATAAAGAATAAAAACCACATTTTCTTTCTTTTTTCCCTATCTTTTCTTTATTTTTTTTTGAAGGGTGGGGGACGCTAAAGGCTTTTCTAGCTGAGCGGATTCCTTGCTCAATTTCGCTTCTTCAGCCCTTCATCATGTGGCTGAAAAAGAAAGTACTCACAAAGTTACCTTCATCCGCGGCTGCTTCTTTCTCGCGCGTCATTCTATAACATATGATTACGCTCTCCGTGACACTGTGACACCGCGAGGTGCAAATGGTTGGCTTTCGAGTGGTCCATTCTGTAATCAGCTATAGCTCGCGTACTTCTTTCGACCTATGTTCACCAAGCACAAGACATCTTATAGGATAAAGCAAGGCTATGCGAAGTACGCAGGCCATATAGGCACGACAGCAGCTTTCCCCAACTAAGTAAATATGAGAAGAAAAGAATACCCTTTAACACGCTTGTGCTGTTCGATTATCTCCGTTCTACCTCATAATGTCCCCCCGGTGGCATAGAGGGCAGAAATTATACATCCCAGAGTCAAAATTGGTCGGCCTATTTTCGTATACCTACGGAGACCGGCCAACAGCATAAGGGACGGGCGGAGGCGAAGAGAGGCCGGTAAAGTCATCGCTGTATAGGCGCACCGTGTTCGCGTCGCGGCGGAGGAGTCCCAGCGGAGGCCTTATAGTCACGGAGGGAACCCGTAAGGCCAGGCATTCAGGAGTGGGAGAGGGAGCTAAGCCGGCGGAGCCCGACTTTCTCAAGTCGCGCGCGCCAAGGAGGAAGCAAGCCGCGCCGGTGCGTTACTTCTGGCCATCGCTTTTTTCCGGTGAACGAGCCAAGCTCGCCTCTCACGAAAAAAAAAAGATGCCTTTCGCGGGGGCGGTGGGGAGTACGTACGTACATACATAGGGAGGAATACCCAACCCTTTGCGTCCGATGCCTGGCTCCTTCTCAGAGTAGTAAGGAGGACGGAGGTAGAAGATAAAGGGAGTTTGTGGAAAGGGATGGGCAGGCTCTTCGAAGAGCCACTTGCTCCTCAAAGAGGGAACCATTAACCGTAAAGATCCGGGGCACAAATTGGCTTATTATGCAAATCTAAAGAACCCACTTTTTGCGGGGCTTTCTTTCGTATAGAGAAGAAGCTCCTCTCTCTCTCTGTGCACTACAGGCGGACTCTCAGCGCGTTTACCTCGGAAGACACAAGATAGACGTCTCCTAGAAGGGAGGTCAGCAGTGACGACGTTCTATCTCTTCTCTTTGGCGTCTTTCCCCGCGCGCTCACGGCTGCTGCGGGTCGGCGTGGGGGTCGACAGAACGAACGAAAGATAAGCGACCCGGCGTTTGCCAGAGAGTAGCGTCGTCCCGGAGGCGCTGCCCGTAATTTAGGGAGCTGTGGTCGAAACGCTCCCCAAGCGAGGCGTTAATAATTAACTAGGGGTCACAACCGGGCCCGCTGATTAAGGTGCGGGTGCGCTGAACGCTTCTTCTCGCGCCTGCACGCGTGCTCGCTCTGCTTCAGTTGTGGCAGTCTGAGGTTTTTCTACGCAAGGCGCTGTTGGCTTTGAATTTCTCAGAAACCCATGGGTTTCTTTTTTGTCCATATTATGGAAAGCGGCCGGACTTTGGCGTCTTTGGCACTATTGCTGAAACCATGCACCAATCGGTGAACTCAGGGGAGACAGTTTTTGAAGCACAGCATTATAGAGAGCGTAAAGTAAGCACCTGCAGAACTCAGCCATGTAGATTATTTTCCTAAAAACGAGCTGGGGTCTAGCGTCTTATCTGTTAAAACATATTTGTTCCTTGTGGAGCATACTGTTTGCATATAGTAACATCATTGTACTATAGAAAGTACATTATGTTGTTTTGCTTTCAACACCAGAGGTCATATCCGCAAACTTTTCGTGCGTAACTGCTGTTTGCAGTTGGCCGGCCATTATTGCTAATAAATTAATACGTCCGTCGTGAATATATTGATATGCATTTACGAACGGCTCCAGCATAAGTATATGTTTGAATATACGGGCCCAAAAGCTTTGTACATCAAAGCCAAAGTTACTTCTCGTGCAATAATTAGCTGTCTCAAGCAAATCGACACTGCGTAGCTTTTCTTTTCCCTTGTATGACATCCTTTTTCCCGCATGTCAGACAAAAGCAATCGCTCTCTTTGAACTTAGCAGAGTATCTCAAATTTTACTGTTGTAATTTCCACGGAACAATAAGGCTATCGTTAAAAGCGGTAGCTCCCCCCCCCGCCCCCCTTGGTTTTCGAATGGCTTTGTTATCTCTTACCTTGCTATAACTTGATGCTTTAACTATTCGGTACGTTGCCCTCCTGCGCGTGGTAAGACAGGGCGGGGAAACAGCTGCCACTGTTAAGGGACTATAAAGAAGAAGTAATTTGAACTGTATTAGTAGAGTACCCTTCTTCAAAATCAAAGAGGCCTCTTTTAATAATACAAGGCTCTTGCTAAGCCAGAAAAGACACAAAAGCGATAGACGGGTTGCGATGCCACCTTGAACATCAAGCGCCAACTTGACGTGACGTCATGCATTTTTGCAGCATCTACTCCGGTCCAATTACTTGTTTATCGGTAAAGCGTGAACGCATTTGACAGGTAGCCGCTGGGCCATCAGATTTACAGAATGGGTGCCAAAAAAAAAGGAAGCACAATCGAGGACGGCAGAGAATTAGGTGGCCTGATGAAATTAGGAAACGCGCAGGCGCAAGTTGGAATCAGCTAGCGCAAGACAAGGGCATTTTGTGATCCCTAGGAGAGCTCTTTATCCTTCAGTGTACATAATGATAGACTGATTATGATGAAGATGATGATAATGAAAAAAATGAATGCATTGCATATAAAAGAGCCAAGGATATAAAAGAGCCAAGTGTTTCAAAAACTTTTACGCTGCCACATGAGGCCAAATACGAAAGAAATTACACTGAAATCCTGACGTCACATTGACGTACCGGTGCTCAGGCTTTCACAGATAACCTTAACAAAAGTTATCTGTTCCACCTAGGCACACTCGGCTCTCCATTCACACACTCTGTACTATGAACGAACCTTAGGAGGAGCCGAAGCACCTCTCTCCAAGATATTCAGTGTCCTCGTAGGAAGAAAAGCTCACTTGCACTTGATTGTGGGGCCATGTTGCACATCATTCCATCTTTTAGCACTTTACTTTCTGCGTGAAATTCAAGACGCTGAAATAAATAATTGTTGATGACACCAAGAGCTTCACAATGCAGACATGCTGATAATGTGCTACGTCCTGCCTTGCACCGCTATGATGGAGTTCGCACTGACCTTGTTCGGACGAAATAAACGGAGCGGTTTCAGCTCTGTAAAGCCCCCTAGTCACACAAGTTTGGTGTGGTGGAGACCATGGAGAACGGAAATGACTTTATATGGCCTGCTTCATGGCATTTCTTGAGTCCTGGCGGGCCTTTATCATTGGCCTGAACTGTCACGCTTTGCCAGCAAGATTGCCCGCAAAATCAACGAACTCGTTGCGTGCTACGCACAAATGTAAAGGTAGCCACTGGAAAACGATGATGAAAGTGATTTCCTTCTAATTGTTTACCAGCGTGCACCGTACTCTGGACGCACTTGTCAAAGGGCAACCCGCACTGTAGTAGCTGCAGTGCAGCCTTGTTAGAAAAGCGAACGGCAGCTTGCAGCTCTTAGGACTTCACGACGAACTACATGGACTTCAGCTTCCTAAGGAGGCTTTAATGGCGACACCTTCAGATGTAGTAGAAGACACGGCGTGGTAGAGTCTGGCAGCCAATGAGACACTGCTAACCGAGATAATATAATCCACTTGAATTCGGTCCTAGAAGAAAGTTAGAGCGTCCACGTCAGTTTCGAGTGCAATGAACTGAGGCAGTTTGTTTTCTTTTTGAAATGCGTGTAGTTCGCCCAGTTCATTCCACTGACTGCTTTCCTTGCAAAGTTGTTCGATTTTATTAATCTGGAAAAGGCGATAACATTATTAAAGATATTTTACCATGTAGACGTTGTTGCCGTAGAGACAGTGGTGTTTTAAGGGGCGTCTGCTTTCCAGCTTGCATGACAACTAATTCAAAATATTACTTTTCTTTAAAGCCAAGACCGTTGAACTGTTCTTTGATGCTTGATAATCTACAAGTGCTCCAAACTCGCTGCTAGAGAAGGTACTGCTGGCGAAATTTAGAGCCGATGTTCGTAATTTACCTGTTTAACATGTGCCGTTTCTAAGCTAAGTACAAAATATTGTTTTGTTAATTTTGCAATTACACAACAACAATTCTTTCAAACTATTTTTTCGTTCAACCTGTTTTTATTACAATTTCGTCACCTTGAACCTTGCTCAGCCATAGATAGCTTCGTCTTCATTCATGCATACCTGCTTCCTGCGAGGTTACTTCTATAAAGCAGAAGCGCTTTATGTCCAGTTCTATCATACTCACATCGCCAAATGTTCTTCACAGAGTTTACCCACCACCGGTATGCACTTGACTCAGCTTTTTTTTTTTTTTTCAGCCCGTTGCACTCGCCTTACGTTATCTTATCCTCTGAAAGCTGACCTGGTGTCGAGATTCTGTGCTTAATTTTTATTTAGTTTGACCGGGAACAACAACTGTATAATCACTCTAGCTTCGGCGCGAGATCTTTCGCGCCCCCCTGAGCGGAGAAATTTCTTTTCTACACGCAGTAAGCAAACTAATAAAGCTTATGATTACACTTTCCTCCATGACATTCGAAACGAGTTATAAAATGTTCCATATGTTAAACCTAAGCAGCCGAGTCCTGCCAGTCCCTCCTAACTTGACGTCAGGGAGCCGCCATTATCGTAACAAAGAAAAGCCTTGTGCTGGGTCCATAAAAAGCAACTATAGGAATGGGCAAGATCCCAAAAGGCGCGCCAGTACTGAAATGATGCGTTGCACCATCACCTGCGCTCCAACGTTCTGTGTATTCACCTGGTGCGCACTCGAGATAGCGAAATCCCGGGTCGACACGCTTGCCTAGGCAAACAAACAGAAGAAACAAAGAAAAATCAAGACTATAAAAAAGAGCTCTAAATGACACAACCACATTGCCCCCCATCCCCCTCTTGTAAAAGTACGCAAGTGGCTCCTGGCTCACGTAACAGGTGCATGAAGCTTCGCCAACAGGCTCAGCGGTTCTCTGGCTGCAACACTACCTGCTTCGTCGGCATTCCCGCTTGCACGCACGTGTGCCTCGAGACTCCATCGGCTGGCGTGCGCTGCCGGCATGTCATTAGTGCTATCAATATCCGCGAAAACGGACCGGCTCGGTTGTTCGTACCTTCTCATGAAGATATACTCTGCAGAAAACGTGGCGCGGCCTAGGCACCGCCGAAACCGTCGTCCATACGTGCACGCAAAACGTGCATTGAGCACTGATCTTCTTATCCACGACTGGATTGAGCTAGGTCTCTCGAGTTTTGTTGCGAAAGCACCTGGGATAACTTTCATGCTGCGTGCGTGCTGGTTCCACGTCTTATGGCAAGCTATCAGAGAAAAACGAACGAACGTATAAAAAACTTAAGTGGCTGGTATATCTAAGACAGCACCAATGTTTCGCTGACTTCGCAACAAACATAACCGCGTGCGCGGTCAAGTGTGGACACCGGAATGCACAGCGGCGCATAGGTAAACCGTTCCGCGCGGACCTGTGCGACTAGAGTGCAGTGTGCAGTAGTGATGCAATCGCGATGGACGCTGCCCAGTGGTGCGTAGCGCCTGGTGGGAGGCAGTAGTTAATCGGCCGTGACCCGTGGTTATACACGTACGCCCAAGTCATACTCCCATGAAGAAACTCGGGAGCTTACCAGTTTGGCACGTAAGCTATAAAAGATACAAACTAACAATGTCGTTGTGGGCACCTTGCTGTACTAAGGGACGTGAAATGATGAAATCGGTTAGCGAACTTTCGCATAGACCTTCTTTATGGTTCTTTTATCTTTTGATTTCACAACTTCTCTTTCTTAGCGCGTGCGTTCGGGAGCAGAGCTTTTTCAGAGTGTGTTCGTCGTTTAACCATTATCTCATTTAGTTTAGGCAAAATAATGCTATATCTTTAAGTTCAAGGCAGTAAGTAACTGGCAGTGAATAACATGGTTGAAGTTAATGAACCCTGATCACAGAGAACAAAAATTATTAAATAAAGTTTATGCCTTTAAGCAGGCAATGTTTCGCTGACCCTGGACAGTGAAGAATACTGTCACAGAAATGAAGCAGTTATGGAACAGACTTCTGGGAAGAACTCTTACAGCTAAATTGTCAGGGGGAGTTCCACAGCTGTGTTTTTCTGCCGTGGTATGATTCCGTGGTATGCCGTGGTATGTTTTTTCTGCCGTGATAGCGGCATGTGACTGCGTGCTCGCTATGAACTCAGACTCTCAAATTCTTGCTTTGAAACCTACGCATGGATATTCGTTCTAAAACAAAAGATGTCTTTCGCATGCCTCATTCGAAAAGACAACAATTTCTGGAATGGTTTTCTCTGCCAGTAATCCGTAAGTTTTGCTTCTCACGTTGTGTTTTACCAGGTCCACGCCGAACGCCAAATAGGTCATCGCGCGGCTGCAGCAGTGAAAGGGTGACGGCGTGGCACTATGTAGCCACCCAAGTTTCTACAGCTAAGCTGCTGTAGATATAACGGTTGTTCAGGTTGGCATACATCTAAAAATGATATTTTTAGCGGCTCCAATAGCAATTAGATAAAAAAATTGTGGCATAATCCATTTCACTAGGACTGTCGACAATAATGCCTTATCATTGGATCACCATACCGACACAACGTAGTGTCGCTAAATGAGTTGGCGACTCACAAACGCTTCATGCAGCAACCGGACTCCTCTCTCGATCTTCTTCCTGGACACGCTGCGCCATCTAGTGACACGGCCGCGAAGTCTGCGCGCGGCCTCCTAGAGGAGAAGCATGGCACGCCGGTGCCTGCGAGCGCTGAGAATTGTTCCCTCGCTTGTCGCGCGCTCAGTGGCGCATACTCATTAATGCAAGTTGGCGAGAGGTTAATCCAAAAGCGGCACGTGCCCGGTGCATAGCCTGATAACGCGTCGGGTTGCTATCCTTGACGAACCCATGTGACGTGAGTTCGATTCCACTAGGCGTCGAAGAAATTCAAGGGATATTTTCCGTCCTTGTCAAGCAGCACATTCCCGTGGCCCGTACCCATAGTTACCCAAGTTGGCATCAAAGAGGTTCATTGAAGACCAGCATAGACCGAATAGCACCTATGTAGTGCCCCAAGCAGGCGTCAAAACGTTTCCTCGAAAAGTGGTGCCGACCAGTCCTGCATCTACAGTGACCCAGTTGGCGGGAAAGGGGTTCGTTGAAGAGCGGCACGTACTTACGTGCACATTGACATACACTCTGTGATCAAAGTTGGTCCAATAGTTGGTTTCGAGCCCTCTCACCTCAGCACAGCTGACCATTCAACTACGGCCTACCCAATGACCCGGGTAGCGGGAAGACAGCGAAAAATACAACCATAGATATAGAGATAGATACAAACATATATAGACAGTGGCCCCTGGAAAATGCGGGAAGTACCTAAAGAATGCTACGGCATTAAAACAAACTAGCTCATTAGAACAAGGTCGGGTCGTTGGATATATATATATATATATATATATATATATATATATATATATATATATATATATATGTGTGTGTGTGTGTGTGTGTGTGTGTGTGTGTGTGTGTGTGTGTGTGTGTGTGTGTGTGTGTGTGTGAGTGTGTGTGTGTCGGTGTGTCTGTGTGTGTGTACACAATGCCCGAGAGAGAAAAAAGTCGTAAGGGCAAAGCAGGGAGGTTAGAATTGGCTGAGCCCGGTAGGCTACTCTGCACTGGGGAAGGGGGAAGGGACGTGAAAGAGGAGAGCGAATAGAGAATTTCACGCTTTGCGCAGGTACATGATTATATTGTTCCTTCTCAAGTGCGGTGTAACTCAGATTTCGGTGTTAAAGGTCCCTAAACAGTCTTGTCGGAATACAAGGAAGAGACCTCGCTGGCAGAGACCTGGTACGGCATTGTACATAAAATAGGTGGGCATGATGATGATGAGGAAGAAACAGGTTTTTGCCATGTGCAGAACATGTGCTAGTGTCCTAAACGCACAGCGGCGTTATCTTTTTTTGTAGGTTTATTCATGTCTTTGCTTCGGCGAAGGTCAGCAACCGAATAGCGAACAGGGATAAATTTCCTCTGTCTAATTCAAAGAATTGGCCTCAGTGCTCTAGATAGCCTAACGTGTAGTAAAATTTCATTACAAAGTGCAGCTGGCTATTTTATTTTGTATTCATCCTCTTTATCTCGAGCAGCGCAACCAACCATAAATACCTCTCCTCAGGTAAACCACCCTACTTTTATATATATCCTTTCCCTCTTTTGCGTTGTGCGCATCAGAAGTTTTTTTGGGGAGAGGAGGAGGGGAATAGAGGGAATTGGCACACAAGAACTTCGAGGAGAGGGCACTGCCTTTTCCCCAATCTCATCCTTCCCACTTTCCACCCTGTTGCTTTCCACCCCCTTGCTCTAGCCTCTCACAAGTGGACACATCCCCTACCGGTGCCCGATCACTGTGGCATTTCTGGTAACGACAGTGCGGACAAAGCTGCCCGATCGACCCATGATGATGTCCACGCTATAAAGCATTAACATTACTTTCCAGTGCATGTGCTGCCACAAGACTTTGTTCACTCGCGCACTTGCACGCACTCGCACAGTGGAACTTGAACAAAATTTCCAGCGCATGTCCGTACAACTTGTATCCATGTCTGCAACTCTATCTTCCACCAGGGATGCTCGGCGTGGCATTTACAAATGCGTATTGCTTGCGCATTGGAATGATTGATAGCTTGCAATGATCCTTGCACATTGATTCAAACCAAGTTTAGTAAAAGAGGCTTCAAACACGTTGTTTCAATACTTAATGACTTGTACACTGTCTGAAAGGCTCTAAAAGTTGTAGGGCCTTACATTTCTTTAGTGTGCATATTTCTTTTTTTTTCAATTTTTTTCTATCACACTTTATTCTCTTTACCCCTTTCCTCAGCACAAGGTAGCCAGCCAGTATATTTACTGGCTAACCTCCCTGCCTTTCCTTCTTATTTTACTCCTCGTCTTTGTAATCTATCTCATCTGGGTACACTGAAAGACAGCATTAAAATCGAATGATAGCCGCTTTTTGAGCTTTGTAGTAGTTTTGCTGTTTATTTTTAATAAGCACAGTGAAATCGTATAGTTAGGCTGTAAAATAAGCAGGTATTAATACAAATATAAAACATTATTACAAATACTTACACCTTGCCACTCGCAATGTCAAGCTTCTAGTTTCGTTATATTTTTGCCTTTATTTTATGATTTTCCAGGCTTGATAAGCCTACCTTGTTGTGCAGTTGGCGCATGTGCCTCGACTATGTCCTCTAAATTGATAATCGTGCATAATGCCTCTTCTATGCTGCTATGAATTACCTGCTTAGATTTCCTTGTGTAATTTTGATGTAGATTTGACCGCTATGTTCTGACGCTTCATAAGTACGTTTGTAGGACTGTACCATTTATGCCTTATAAGCAGAAAACGTTATATTCTGCCCCAGAACTTCTACACCGCATGCGCGAGACTACGTTTACAACCACCGCGCCTACCATCGCAGACCTTTGCATTGATACCGTACTGCTTCGGAGCATTGTCTGAAGGTGGCACATCTTGTTGATAATGCTAACTTATAACTTTATATGCTCTCGAAATCAACTTTTCGAACCACTTCATTGGTAGCACGAGCCAGATTTCAAAATATACTTTTGTTTCCGTAAGTCGAAATATTTCTTTCCTTAGAAGTCAGAAATATTTAATCCTGCTGCCAATTTCTTCGTGTACAATGCTGGTGGCATTCCTTTGAATAAAATGTGAAGCTGGCTTCATTTTCAGCTGTTAAGGGAAAATTTATCTCACTGCTGTGCAGAGAGCGCAGTGTGCGTGTGGTTCCTCCTTTGTGTTCCGTCGAAGCGCTGCTCTTTCTGTCATAATGAACCAATTAGCCCGTTAGTCAATCCTTGCAGGGAATAAACAATACAAAAAGGCGTGAACTGCATGTAAGCGAAGAGTGGACAAACCTGCCGTCATCAAAAGATGGTGGTTGAGTTGGTGGTAAGTAGGGGGGTGTAGGAGACAGCGGTGGCGGCTGTATTTTCTGGCTTCAGGCCGGTTGAGCTTGGTAATCGAGGCCATAAATTGCTCCACCTGAGCGTCACTTGAAGGGCCGCTGGCGTATATTAATCACATGTTCGACGAATCAGCGTCTCTTAGAAATATAAGAAGGAGTAAAGCTACCTTGCAGGTCTACGACGTACTCTGGAACTGACGGCGTTGCTAGGTCTTACAAACAGCTCTTACGAACGAACAACTATGAACCACTGGTTCGTAGCGATGCATAAAAGAGGCTACTTGAGAACAACCAGTGTTGTTCAGAAGCCTTTACGCACGGCTTACCGTTCTATTGCCGCCTGATCATCCGATATCATTAGAGCGCATGCGTTCGGGATTCCACCAGTTGCGCGCAACCTGACTGCAATTAAGCTGAACGTGCAAAGCACCCTCACAAGTCACTGCCCTCGTTATGTGCGTTAACGCACGGGCCACCTAGAATTTGTTTTAATGCGAAAGCATTATAGCACCATTACGCGAAAATCCGGCTGGCTTGCGTCGCCACCGAGCGATGGCACCAAAATACGGCCGATAGCAAAAACGGCAGAAAACGCGACAAACATGCTCGGATTGACGTCACACCTCTCAGGGAGGTTCTTGTAAACAAAGAAGACGAATGGCTTAGAAGATAAAATGTGGTAAATTTCGTGTGGGTGCCGATGGAACCAGACAAGCGAGCTTCCCCGACACCACGGCGGCTCCATGGCTCCGGCTGACTAAAGGTGTGCCTATTGCGCACGCCATTTCGCACGTCATGCCCCAACCACCTGACCCACTAAAGATGTGGTCTAGTGTAATTGTGACATTGGGCACATGACGGTGCAGCCAATGGGGAGGAGATGGCGCCACGTCATGAATGCATGATGAGCACATAAAATGAGTGTATAAAATAAAAAGCATTAATGTGCACCTGAACGCCTGAGAGCGGTCCTTCCAGTTGTGGACTCCTTGCGGGAAAGCGAGCGCGTTGAGTCGCTTGGCGCGTTTTCATATGGCCTTACCAACGGCCTTACTGATGCGCCTGCGCGGACGAGGAAGGCGCAGGAAAAGACGTTTCACTGAAGGGACTGTAATAATGCTTTCGCATTCTCACGTGTAAACACTCTTAAGTATCTCTGCAATTTTTTTTTATTCAGCAGCTCTTGTCAGGCAACTACAATATAAGCAGACAGCTCTTTTCTAACAGCGTTAGGAGAAAGCCCACGTGCTGTGTTTCTCGTGCCGTTGTTTATCCACTTATTGCCACTACGGTAGCCGGCAAGACTCGATGAAAGGGCTGCTCCACTTGACGTTGAGGCAACATCATTAACGTTCCCAACAAAACAAAAATAAGTAAATAACGATATAGCACTACAATACTCGGCGCGACAAAAATAATCATGTTTGGGGCTCAGAAACCATTAACTCGATTTTCTTAGCACACCGTTTCTAGAAGGGGCATGTGTGCCACACACACACAAAAAGTTAAAGGACCACCTTTCCACTCATATACCTGCAGCTTCGTACTATTGTTTATTTAGCGATTTTTTTCTTCTTATACATTATTCTAGGCGCCTCGGGGTTGTAGCGCTATGTAGAAATGCTCACTTGCAATATATTTTGCTCTTACTTAATTTATATCTTGACATTTCTTCTTAGCATACGTCAGTTGTCGTTTGCTTGCCTTAAGCAGTTAGAGGCAAGAAGATTAGGCGTTAGGTGCACTGCGTCTTGTGTATGGTTCGTGCATACTTGACCATTACTATTATTATTCCGTTTGAAAACACATATACGATGGACAGAGGTAAAAAGGAGAAGAAGCAGGGTAAAAACACAATGCCTGTCTGCTCTTCTGGCACGACGAAATATGAAGAAAAGAAGGAAAAATGAAAGGTAGAACAACGAAAAAACATGCTTATAATCGCTCATGACCGTGTTGGCCCAGATCGGTCGGCGTGCAATTCTAACCGTGGCTCGCTGCCGGATGTTTACGGCAGCTTCATAGGTAAGTAAGCAGTCTTCGCTCTCTTAGGCCAGTCGTGTACTACGGACGCCACTCGCATAGATGGCACAACGTTTCTGTTTGTGTATTTGTTTTGATGTTTTGTTGAGTAAAACCAGTAGAAAAAGTTTACAAGAAAGAGGAAAGAAGTAACATGATTGTAGATAACAAAGACTAGAGTACAACAACGACAAACAATAGAGTACGGTAAGAGAGAGAGAGAGAGAGAAAAGCAAGGAAAGGAAGGCAGGGAGGTCAAGCAGAAGAGCATCCGTTTGCTACCCTGCACTGAGGGGGGGGGAAAAGGGAATAGAAAGAGGAAAAAGGGAGAGAGTGAACACAGTGCACGTGAAGGCGGGACACTATAAACGGTCTCTTAAGCCGGTGCACTTCAAGTATTGCACTAATGCACGATTCGCTTTTCGTGCCAGTGACGGTGTGGCCACGGTCCGAGTATCTTTGATTCGGTGAACGGTCTTAAGTCCAGTCGGTGTAAAGTTTCCCGCAGAGAGAGGCGTTGCACATCGTAGCGGGGGCAGGTACATGTAACAAAAAGAATATCGGTGCCGGCCACGACTAATTACAAAAGAATACTAAAAACAAATAGAAAAAGCTGAAGTCTCACCACAAACACACACACACACACACACACACAGACACACACACACACACACACACACACACACACACACGCGCGTGCGCACGCACGCACACGCACGAAAGGAAAGTTGTGCTGAAACCATCGACGATGATTGTCAATGTAAGCGTATAGCTGAACGCTTCTAGAACTCGTCCGCTTCATCATAATGAGGAAATAAAGAATTCTGGAGTATTACGTGCCGAAACCCCGATTTGATTATTAGCCACGTCGCAGTGGGGGATTCTGAAATGATTGTGACCACCAGGAGATGCCTAACGTGCCCCAAATGCGTGGTGAACGGGCATTTTTGCACTTCGCCTCCATCGAAATGAGGACGCCGATGAAAATAAGGAATACGCATACATTTTCGAAATGTATCTGCGCTTGCGTAAATTACACTCACTGCACACTAAATGTAATGAGCCTCTACAGAGGATTAACAGTATGATAAAATAAATTATGTAAAAGAAAGATGCGCTTGAACGCGAAAATTTGTTGCAGTGAGGATATTTGGGTAGCATTTGCTGTTTCGCTGCGCGATTCTGTTCAGAACAGAGTCGTTAATCAGCTCATCTGAAAGCGATACTATAGGTCGCTATGTATATAAGCTGATGCATTATATGTGTGTCTCCAGCTGCGCGAGCGCCGCCGGGAAAGGCGACTTTCATCCTCCCCTCTCATCCCTGGAGCACCCTCTCACAGTTCCCGCATTAGTAGAGGGCAGCGAGAGAAGATGACGGCTCTCATTCCCGAGCGCTAAACCATGTGAGCCATCAGACGCTCCCGAGCACTCATTCGACAGCACAACACGTTCCGCATATCGGTTGCACGAAAGCACATGCCCTTTGAATCAGTGCCCTCCACCTGCCACCGACCACCCCAAGAACGTACGAAAAAGCCAATGAAAGCGCTTTAAAAATGCGAGTCCCTTTTTCTTTGGGGAATCGATGCTATACGAAGCACTTTTCATGTAGCTGGCTAGCACTATATTTGGGGGGTTTCGCAAAACGTTACCAGACAGACCAACGTTCTTGTACAAGGCGAGCAATTCCTTGTATGGAGCGAGTAGTGTATGACGGTATCAGCAAGACGATGGCGATGGCGTGACTACTGATTTTCAGCACTCCGGCGAAGAAATTTTACAGCCTGTTCCATTACGAGTGCGACCGATATCAAAAGTAATCACGTAATGCTATAGCTGCTGCGAAAAAGGAGTGGAGAACGTCGACCGATCCGAAGGCGGCGCCAGGTATACACCGGCTTTTGCATTCTGCCACGAGGGAAGAATGCAAGAAACTGACATGTTTTCGCTTTTATGAGGAACTCGTTCTTATGCTACGTGACTCGCACAAAATACAGTCGCAAGGTTGCCCGTTATTCGCGTGTGTCATTCCTCAGTCTGTAATAGATTATGAACTCGCATGCACGCTACTTGGCACGCGCCGTCTCTCACCTGCTACTTGACCTGACGCATACGTCAATCGTGTCTAAGAGCTAGTTGTCGTTGGCACTAGAGAAGCATGCGTGCGATTGTGGTCCTACGCGTAATCCCCAAGCTCTACTCATTAGGCTAAATCTTAATCGTTAGACAAGAGCCGAGGCTCGATTCATCCAATGGACAGCTGACATATTTTTTTAATTGAAGCCGGTAACGATGGAGGCAGGAACGTACTCGCCTATACAGAAAGTTGGCTTTATGAGCCAAAGAATGCTACGCGTTAAAAATGCTATTACCGAGTAGCCAAGTCAGTTTCTTCGAAAAGCTGCAATCGGCCACGGTGGCCGCATTTCGATGGGGGTGAAATGCGAGAACTTCCATGTACTTAGATTTAGGTGCACGTTAAACGATCCCAGATTGTCCGGAGTCCCTCATTACGGCGTGCCTCATAATGAGATTATGGTTTTGGCTCGTAAAACCTCATAATTTCATTTTAATTTTAAAATACGCAACGAGCCTGGTCTGATCTAAACACAGTGCCGTTGGAATATAGACAGTCATCGAGGGTCTTACGCTGCAGGCGGCTGATAAAGCGGTAGTCCCTCAGTAGAGTCGTACGGCCATCGAAAAGTTACAAATGAAAAAAAAGAAACTGGGAGAACTGGGAAACGCACTCCACAAAACTTTAGGTATGTTCCCACACGTCTACCTGACTTATTCTCGGCACTACAATATTTAACACAACAATCGTAAATTCTTTTCCGCGATAATTCCTCCGCTACTATTAAAAAATGTAGTGGAAGTCAGTCCATTCCTGTACCAAATGGGAGTAGGGCGTTTTTGGGAATTAAAAATTACCACAGACATGCTGTGCCACCGTGATCGTCCCTCAAAAGGTTTTGCAAGAGAACTTGGGAAACGTGCTCCATTTTCACTGTTTTATACGTCGATCAGTCACGCACATGCGTGGGACTGCGTCTCTCATGAGCTCCGCGTAGTGAATTGCTTGCTGAATGCGTGGCTTTATGATCGACATCTGTGCCATTTCACCTCGCTGTAGGTTAAGCTCTGGTGTAATATTCAGTGCAAACCAAGTACCTAGTGGAAGCTTCTTTAATCTCTGTGGAAATTTGCAGCAAACTTCGTGTTAATTTCAAGCAACAACTTCAGACCAATTAGTGTCGTTCGTTGCCAACCGAGAATGTCTTAGCGCTTTCTTGTTTCTTTAGCTTGGCTGACTCTAAAGCGGCCTTTTAAAGGGGACCGCACGGCACGGTTGCTACTCAACGAGGCAGCCACTGGATGCTTACTAGAAATTGCAGAATATATTATCGTAAAGCATTTTCGTATATGCAGCTCACCGAGATGGTAGCGCGCTCACCTTGTGAGGAACATCAGTGGTTCCGCTTCCTTCTCTGCATGCACTGTGAGCCAAGCGCACGACAGCGCACTAGGCAAGGTTTGATTCGCTTTCGTAGATATAACTTTCACATTTCCAAGCCAAATTTAAGGCCTATGAGACGTGAACATTGCGGCATGAGAACACATATAAACGAGGCTTGAGTTCTACTGGAGCTTGTCACGATGGTATCGCCACTTCAATAAGTGAGCGACGTTTTAATCAGAGGACGTATCGGTACAAACTATGCGGTGCGCACCAAACAGTGACAACTGCAAGAAAAAAAATTATACACACAAGGCGCTTTTATGTCTTGCTGTTGTCCTTGACCGTTCATCATCATCATCCTGGCTACGCCCACTGCAGGGCAAAGGTTTCTCCCATACTTCTCCAACTACCTCGGTCATGTGCTGATTGTGGCCATGTTGTCCCTGCAAACTTCTTAAACTCATCCACCCACCTTACTTTCTGCCGCCCCCTCCTACGCTTCCCTTCTCTTGGAATCCAGTCCGTAACCCTTAATGACCATCGTTATCTTCCCTCCTCATTACATGCCCTGCCCATTTCTTTTTCTTGATTTCAACTAAGATGTCACTAACTCGCGTTTGTTCCCTCACCCAATCTGCTCTCTTCTTATCACATAACGTTACACCCATCATTTTCATTGGTCCTCCTAACCTCACTGAGCCCTATTACACCCCATTTAATGCCCGATAATTCCTCCAATAGCACTACTAGACTCGCCTCACTAGATAACGTTCTAGCGTTGAGCCTTGCCAGATTCAGATTCCAATGACGGCCTGTCCGGATCTAGAGATTCTTAGCACCCTCTGCTGCGTCACAGGTCTGACCACCGCCGTGGTCAGTTGCTTCGCAGCTGCTGGGGACTGAGGGCCGGGGTTTGATTGTTGCATTCATATAGGAGGTTGTGGGCCAAGTACTTCACCAGGGTGGCCAATCCTCTTCTGGTGAGGGAGTGCGTTACCGGTTCTGGTCACCGAGATCAGGCCGCACTCCAGGCCTGTTTATGCAATTTTATCAACGCGCGGATTTTTTTTTAATCCAGTGGGAAATTGCGCAGCAACGGGATTTGAACCATGGCCCTCTTGCACGCGAGGCAGATGCTCTACCGCTACGCCATCGCTGCGCAGCATGACCGTTACGTGCTACATAATCTGTGCTAATGGCGCCACCAATAGGTTGAAATAACATAATTAGTCCAAACGTACCGCAACGTATTAATAAAGTTGTAGCGCGTCCTGTATTCTGCCGTAAGGACTACTTACAACATACTTTTCACTGTTCATTTTTTTGTGTTAAGTGAAAGTCAGGGACATGTAAACTTTAGAAGAAACGTTCGCAAGCCCGAGAGCGCCCCAAGTAAGTTAATATATAAGATTTCTTACAGCTAGTTTTGGCATCGCTTCTCGCAAGGTTTCGAGTCGTAACATCACGAAGAATACGGTGTTCACGCGCCATCAAGACAGCGTACGTTTTGAAACTAATTCTGACTCTCTCAGTTGCCTACTATATGCTGCTACTTGTTGTGAGGATTGATATAGCAGAATAGTTCTCTACTGAGCAAGCCGGAGAGAGCGTCAAAACGTCTCAATGTCTTGCTCCCATGTGACCACCTTCTGCGTCATGACATCACGACGCAGAAACCTCGCGGAAAGAAGTACCAATACTGGCTTTATTATTAGTGGTGCTCTGAGGATGGACAGTACGTGTTCTAGGGTTTCGAAATATAATACCTTCATTTACAGTAAAAAAAAAAAAAAGAATGGTCGGAAATATCACCTCAGTGCGCTTTTGAAGGGACGCTAAACAGGAACACCAAATCGTTTTATACTGATAACACGTTCTTTCCAAACTCTACTTTTGTTGATTTCGCAGTAATCAGTTGATTACTATAAGATAAAATGAAGTTTAGAGTTCCGTATCTTAAATGTTGTGCCGGAACCCTAGTTACGGTACATCATTCTGACGTGATGGAGTTAAAGTGTTTGCACGCATTTGAGCCGTAGTGGCTCAGTCAAATATCTTGAAGATTGCTCAGTTTAGTTTTTTTCCTCTTCTTGAATACAATTCCCTTAATTTTTGTCAAATAAAAATATATAGTTCCCAGCAGACGTGGTTAAGAGAGAGAGGGAGAGAGAAATGGAAGACAGGAAAGGAAGGAAGGTTAACCAGACGCACGTCAATCCGTGAAATGGCGGTGAGCTGGTGCGAGAATTTCAAGACGGCGTCGCCACTCTTCTTTTATTCTTGCGTCTTTTTTGTCGGACCGATAAAACCTGTTGTTACGGCAAGAGGGGCTCTTTTTATTGTATTGCAGGCGCATAACTTACTAATGCAGCTCATATGACTATTTTCTTTAAGGTACATTTATTGTTTCGTTCCCAATGCACGTATACATTCACAAGACCCACGTGCTTTGTGCGTGTGCTCGTCAAGGCCAGGGAGGTCATATTGCTGGTATAACCCCATTGACACACTTCATCAATTGGCCGTTTTTGTCACGAGGTTGTGAGGCTGCCGAGGTGTCGATGAGGGAGATGGAGGCCTCTTTTGATCAGGCCGCAAACGCTCCGTGCGCGAACTTATGGCCTTACGGCCTCTAAACATGTACGTTCGTCGGTTATCGCATTTAATGATTTGGTTTACGTCCCCTTTCCGAATCATCTAAGCATCGGCGTACTTTTACAGCGTAAGCTGTTATGGGTTCATTCCAACAGCCGTTTCGGGTGACGATATTGTCCGCCGCCACCCCCGCCACCAGTGTCCGTCGCCGATTGCGCCAGGAATGAGAAGAAAAAAACCTAGTTCCTGCCAGGACTGAACCCGGGCCCTCGGCGCAGGAGTGAGCTGCTCTACCACTGCGCCACACCAGCGTTTGCTGGCTGCTGCGGAAACATCTTTTGTACACGCGTCCTAGCGTGCAAGTCACACGATTTGAGTTGCTCGCCGCGTAGTGTCGATACGTGCCAACTTAGCATTGCAGTTGCGTTGTATTTCACCACTTGCCACCACATGTGGCAGCTGCATCGTATCGTGCCAGGTGTCAAGCTATGTGTCATGTGCCCCGCCTAATCTCGATATCTATGTTTCCTCTTCGATGCACGTTATGGCGTCTCCTCGCAAGTTACGAACCGCTGCTGAATAAGCGATTCGTAAAGCTACGCGTGCGGCTGCAACCAGGCGACGACGGGCTCCGCAGACAGCTGTGCAGAGAGCAGCACAAGCCACAGCTTACCGTCGGCGCCGAACGGACAATTCAGTTCGGTCTCGTGAAAACGACGCAAAGAGACTTCGCCGCGAAGACACTGTAGCGCGTGTTGCCAAAAATGGAATCCTATGGAACCGCTCCTCCAGCTTACGCTGTGACTGTGCTATCTGTACCGCGCAGGCCTGTGACTTTTCTAGAACAGCTGGTCATTATCGTGACAAAAAAGTTACTGAATGCATCGAAGCAAGCTGATGATATGAGGCCGTGCCTACCACAATCATATATATAAATTCCCTACCGAGAGGGCGTCTAAAATGCTGAGGTTGAAAAGCTCTTACTTGAGTTTTCCCTCCCTCTAACCTCAACCAGCTTTCTAGGACTGGAATATGATTCCACAAGTAGCCGAGCAGAAATGGTTAGATATGCGGGAGAGTGTTTTTACAGCGGAGCTGTTAAGCTTTTCGCACGTCCGTTTCGTGCCGACCGAAAACGCGGCCCAGCTGTGCGTCGCCGAGCCACGCAACCTACTCGCATCACACACGTGAGTAGGGTGCAGTATCGCGGCGGCTTGCATGCGCTTCGCCTTCCTTCTCCCCAGCCGAGGAGAAGCAAGTGTTCGCTTAGCCGTGACGTGACTGATATGCTAGAGAGCTCTGAGCAGCCGGCGCGCCGACTGACGCATGACAGACGTATCGCCTCTCTCGTCTTGTGAACGCGCGTGCACAGCTACCATGGGGCGACTGAAGAAGGGCAAGACTCCCGAGGAAGAAGCCGCCTACCAGCAAGCTCGGCGCGCACCTCAGCGGGACTACGATCGACGAAGGAGAGCCGATCCTGCTCATCGCGCCGAAGCCGCCACCGACAAACGCTGTCGCCGCGCTGAGGATCCCGAGTAGCCAAGCCATACATAACATCGCAAAACTTAGCAAAACCTAACAACACTTAGGAAAAGCTGGAATTAGCTGCGCTGTTATCCAGCCTTGCACCACTAGTGCGAACTGTCCAAATTTTTCTGTTGTTTGTTACCCGCTCGGCCTTCAGCGAAGTTTGAAGTTGAGAGAAGGAAGGAAGCGGCGCGTCACAGAGGAGGAGCGTAGGCGGAGGTGCTCTGGGTTCCCTCCTCTGGCACTTCCTGCGGACTGCGTGTGCGCTATGGGTGTACCGGATTCTTCTGGTGGTCAAGAGGTCGAACGCCCAGCCAGAAAGACGGAGCAGCGACGCAAGCGGCGGCAAGCCGAGCGCGACTCGACCGACCCCGAAGTTGTCGGCAAGCGCCGGGCACATGCTGAACAAGACAGGCAAAAGGCGTGGGCTAGGCGTGGCCAGGAGACTCAAGAAGAACGTGCTAAGCGACTTGTGACAATGCAGGTGTGTCAGGCAAGACGGCAGAGCTGTTCCGGCAGAACTCCGGTACAGCACCCATGCGTTGGAATCAAACCTGTGTTCATGAAGTCAGGCGTCACTATAATTTTTGAGGTTGTGTGCATTTTGTTTAAAATGCTCTGTCACGTAATTTTCTCTTGCAAAACTCCTGAGTGTTTTTCTCGTGACTTCCCGTCGTGCCTCTGGTGCGGGGTGTATCAGGCGTGGGTCTATCGGTGGTCGATGGTCAAAACTTTCTTAAGTACACGCAGTGGGGGCTTGCTTGTCGTGCCATTCCCTCCGTAGTGACTTCTGGTACAACTTGTCACAGAGACAATCTTTGGAGGCCACACAAACTTACAGCGCGACTTGAGCTGGGATAAGGGTCTCGGCCAGGGGAAAAGCACCATCTGCCCGCGCCATGCGTGCGCGTGCGTGGTGTGTGACTCATTCATTATGACGAATGCCGGCTCTGTAAAGATCCGTAAAGCTATGTAAAGACGTCTGTAAAGATATATGCCATAACCTTCGTCTTTTTTTGTCTTTTTTGAATGGTATATATATATATATATATATATATATATATATATATATATATATATATATATATATATATATAGCTCGCTTTTTCTCCTCTCTCTCCTCTCCCTCTCTCTCTCTACCTCTTACGTCTCTCTCTCTCTCGCTCTCTCTCTCGTTGCGCACGAACTCAAAAGAGAAGGCTAGTGTGTGGAAGAGAAAGAGTGAGTGAGTGAGTGAGTGAGTGAGTGAGTGACCGAGGGAAGGGAAGCGTAGCAGGGGGCGACATGAGAGAGAGAAACCAGAGAGAGAGAGAGAGAAAGGAAAGACAGGGGGGGAGGCTCAGCTCCCTCCCCCCGCCTTGGAGTGAGAGAGAGAGAGAGGGAGCGCTCCCTCTCTTTCTCTCTCTCTCTCTCTCTGGCCCACCCCCAAATTTGCAGGTGAAAAAGAAGTTCGGGGACAAATATATATATATATATATATATATATATATATATATACATATATATATATATATATATATATATATATATATATATATATATCCAGAGCGAGCTCTGTTTGTATCAAGCATACCATCAAGCTGCGTGGCCTTCCACTGCTCCATGTGTGCGATAATTGCAAGTAATCACCACCAGCATTGCAAGTTAATTGGTTGCACTGCCGCACAGAACAGAATGAAATGTCATAGCGCATGCGACGAAAAAGAAAGACACGCTAGCAACAAACAACTTTACACTTTAATGGTCAACCCGCGATCTCCTTTACAACCAGTGTTACAGGAGGCAGCAGTTCCAATCTGATAATTACAAAAACTCACTCTGGCTCTAAAATTTGAAGGGAGGAAACAGCTGAAGGTGACTGGGAGATGCCAGTGACCAAATCTTGCGACTTGGCGATGCCTGCGCTGACATCGTTCGACTATAAGAAACAAAATCTGCGCTATAAAGGGTACAATTTTAAAATGAGCCCGCTGCTGGCGATCCTCAACCTAATGATGAATCAGCAGTATGTCCTTAAACGTAGGTAAAGCTGATGACTATATGAGGTAAGGTTTAAAAAAAGGAATGTAATAAAACGGGGGTGATTTTTCTGCTTACTTATTGTGCCTTTGAGCACCGGTGCACGGCATTGAGCCAGGAACCTGGGCGCTGTGCTTACAATGCATGTTTTATGCTCCTGGTGCACCGTGACACTAAACGTCTTTTTTTTTTTTTCCTTCTCCTTAATGTTGGTTCAAATATATTGTTTTTTTTACTCGATTTACATATTATGTGCCTCACGGCTGCTCACACACTCAAGTGGTGATAACGCGATTCTCAAGACGTCACCGCTTGTGTAGGGGGCATCATCTGGTCGTACATTATATACACTTGGGACAGCACGTTGAACGCAATGACGATTCAAACAGGGCGACGTGACTCTTGCATGTTTCGTCCTTGCTCATGAAGATAACGTGGAGAACAGTCGCCACATCAGGCGGGCATCGTTCTCAGATCGTATAGCACTGCTCGAAGCGTTGTTTCCATGGTGACGTGCCTCGTCCACTTCACGCGCAGTCGACGCTGTCCCGAGTCTCAACATTACGAGACCAAAAACACTAAACAACGCCGCGCAGACTTCTCTATGATTCTTTTTCTTTCACCCCAGGGGAAATCGAAGCGCATCACCCGCGTCGCAAATGAAAAACAAAAGAAGACAGAGAAAATAAAAAGGTAAAATAAACAGGAAGGAGTGCGTCTCAGGAGTCGCCGGCATCTGTCGGGTGACTGCATCCCCTGCAACAAGAGCGCGCATGGGTGTAAGGGCGCGTAACCCCGCTAGCGTGTCTAACGGGCGTGGTTTCAAGCGCTAGTATAGTGAGTGCTCCAGCGTGAAAACAAGTGCTCCATAGCCCTTATCACTCCCATCGCGAGGCGAACCGCCCCACAGTTCCAGATCACTCGGCCAACCCCCTCGCTTAGACCCCAGACTCCACACTTGTCACCACCGGGGCCGCCACGACAACACCGTTGCTCGACGCCTGGCACGCTCCGCGGCTGTGGTGTCTCTCCGGGTGTGCGTCGTCTCTCCTGTCACGCACGACACGGCGTCGAGTGCCGTTTTAGTTTGTCACAACGTCCGGCTCGTCTGGGTGGCGGCCTGTCGCTCGTCACCGGCGCCTCGAGCACACCTGGAGACACAGTGCCACGGCGAACAGCGTGAACGGCGCCGACCGGGCGCACATGGCTGCCGACGGGTGCTTGCCGTGCTGCATGGCTGCGGGGTTCTCGCCTGCGAACATGGGGTGCACACAGAAAACGTGTCTCAACGTCAGGTCCCGTTGCCTAGATGCGCACATATTACCAGTTGTTTCGAAGAAGAATTGAATCTGTTATAAAACACTTATATTTCAAGCAATGGCTTTGTTCCCTGTGGATTTGTGTGATAAGGAGTGGCCATTATATCATTCACAACGTTTATTCATTTGATGCTTTCGTTTAGAGACCGTTCCCTTTATACGTCTACTACCTGGCCGGCTATCGGCCATCTGTGTTCCCTTATTTTCTCTATTACCGATGCTGTAGTATATAACCTAAATATTATTAATTCCAATTTAAATGTATAGTATTTCTTTCCTAAGTATTACTGCAGCAAATCGGCTTATAGTAAAATTTCCGATGCAGTGAATGTTTACGTCAGTCTGCACTGGTCTGCACACACTCGCTAACTCCCGGATCTGCATGTTCCGAGGTAATGCGCAATCTCTGTAGCCATGTATTTCGAGCGCTGGACGTGATACAAGAGAAGACTACCGTAGCAAAATTGTGGTGTATCTTTATTTCTGATGACTGCTCTCATGCCGTAGCCGTGGTCATCCCTGGACAATGCATAAATCAAGCGTAATGCGACGCATGCCATTCCTGTCATTCCTGAAAAGCATGAAAAGCTGGTCAGAAAGTTCACGGAAACTCTAGGAGCGCATTTTCGTCTAGATATCGAAACCCTACGTTACCGTGGGGTCCACCTTCAATAAGAAATGAACACTAGAAGACAACTTGACAGACAAAAATGTGTTTTGATGTACATTTCTTTGATACTACGCCGCGTTGGTGTAGATATTGAGCACAACGACGGTGATGAGAAACGAGAAGACCAATAAAAGAAACGAAGTCTATCGTAGCACTCTTGTGCAGTGCTTGATTACATAGTCGGCGCCTCTCACGTAAGACTTTGGTTAGAGTGTTGGGTTATAGGGTAAGAAAAACAAAAAAAAAAACATAAATATCTGTCTTTTATCAGTGCCATTCTAACCAGAACCGGTGTTTTGGCTGCATGATGAACAGGTGGCAATAGTGTACATCTATACAATAAAAAAAGGATAGCGGAACATAACATTTCTGGGAAAAACAAGGGGCAAACACAGGGGTCAATGTGAGCTTATTGTCGGCGTGCACAGTAGGAGCCGAGCCGGTCATTTAGCTGTTTTAGTCGGAATGTTCTGTTTGAGCGAGAAAGCTCCATAGCACTGTCGCACCGCAGCTATGGTAGCCGCGTTAGCTCGTGTTCCGCCTGTGTCCAACGGATACTGCTTGAATATAGCTACACTTCTATACAAATATTCCGCTTTCTGGATCAATGTGATTGCTTGTATTGCACGCTGTCTGCAAAAGCGTTAAGACCCTGTTTAGACCCTGCAAAAGCGTTAAGCTGTCGGCCCTGTTTATGGCGGCGTTTTCAGCATTTGGTAGAGTTGCAGTGATAAGTAACTCTGGTCTTTGACGGGTGGTAACATAGGCACAACGAATCCACAATTAAAAATCAGCCAGGCATGTCAAATCAATCTGTATATTAACGATTTTACTGCACTAATCAGCTTTAGCTAGGTATCGGCTTATGCCTCTAGCATTGCGGCTGCTTTTAACATTGAACTAAAAGTCACAGCAATAAAGGGAAAAACAATCTTCAGATTTATCCTCGGGTTCGAATCAAAAATCTCACAGCTCCAAAGTCGTGATTTTCTACTGCATCAGAGCCGCTTTGCATTTCCAATGAAGAAAAGTTGCATGTTGAGCTTACTGTCTGAATTATCAAAATGATTTTAACGGGTTGCGATAAAGATAATACCTCAAAATATGAATTTTTTTTTTTTTTGCATGATTGAAATTAAGCTTTGAAAACACCCAAGGGTTAAACGAGCAAGCAACAACCCTCGTAGTCTTCTCCCATATTACAAAGAAAAAAAAACTTGCTTTATTGCCCTATTGTGCTCTGAATATGCATTAATGGGTCACATAAGAGTAGCATAAAATATGAAATTCTTTCTTTATTTATGATATCCCTTCAAATAGCATAATGGCAGAATTCTTTAGATTTAGAAATGTGTTGTACTTCATTGTGTATATACCTGTCATCAAAACTCCACCCTCGAATTGCATCATACACAGCCTTCATCCTAGTGAAAGCGCAGCGTACTTATCTCACACTGCGAATCCAATTCACTAATTTACCGCTTCACTAAAACTTCCTTTGACATAGATTCAAACATGTGCAGTGGATTTGTATTCTCTTTCTCCACCAAAAATCAGCACAGGAAGTCATTCATTTGAGTTGCTAGGTGATACCGGCGCCACAATTAATTGCAGAAAGAATTCTAAACGCAAAACAAACCGGAAAAGCAGTAAGCATAAGAATCAGGCGTCTGGAATTACGCTTCGCATACGAAAATCTTCATTTCTAATCACGGTATTCGATTCCGAAATTTATGCTTCGTTTTCGTCTAATAAGTTGTGTGAGTGCGTCTAGTTGAAAGAAGAGTTATGCGTTTAATGGCTTCTTAGTGGCACTTTGAATTTCCTGCCATTAAGCCACCCATGCAAAAGTACTTCGTTCGAATGTCTTGTTTTTAAATGAAAATGAAAAAAAACCTTCAAGACAAGATTACTCGCCTTAAGTGTGTCATGGCTGCACAGGTAGAACACTTGCTGGTTGAGTATGGGATCAATTTTCTTTTCTTTTTTTCTTTTTCGTTATTTTTGGAGGTAGACGGCTTTTTAACCAACAGGGCTGCGCTGGTTGCTGAGCTGGTTATAAATTTTTTTTATCTCGAATGAGTGCAGCGTTTTTTTCTTTCATTTCTGTTCACGAAGTGTGCATTAGTCGGCAGGAGGAGGCATCGTGGTGATGTTGCATTTGCTTTTCTCAATAATTCAACCGCCACATCAGTCAGATGTATTTGAGCAGCCTAATAATAGACGCGCTTCGAGTCCCTGCGCGTCTTCTCTCTTTTTTTTTTTTTTTTTAAGACGAAATCCTTATGGTGCCCCATGAAGCGAAAAATACGGTGCCCGCCCGGCGTTATCATCCCATGGTACCAAAACCCACTTGATCAAATGATGAAATCACGTTCTCGGCACTGACCTGCTGCGGCTCGCACTGCAAAATCGCGCGGGAAAGTACAGTGAATGAAGGTGAATTAGTTAAGATGAATTAAAGTGGATTAAGCTAGATTACGGTGAAATGAATTCTATTAAAGTGGATTAGGGTTGGTACAACTTGCTGTAAATAAATTATGTTAATGTGGATTACAGTGAATTAGGGCGACCTAAAGTGGTTTAAGGTAGATCAAGGTGGTACAAATTAGGGTAACGTGGATTAAGGTGGATATTTAAATTAAGATGGTAACTTAGATAAGCCCTCATGCTTTCGCCTTAAAATCGGGTAAGGGTATTAAATGACTGTCAGTTATGTTTTTCTTAGTATCAAAATAAAAGAGATATAAACGCCTTTAACGCTGATAGTTGCTGCTTTTCAGGTAATGGTAATAATACTAAAATATTGTAAAATAACAGGTAAGGTCACAGATTTGGAAGTTAGAAAGATACAATGTCCCTGTTATTCAACACAATAAATTCAATACAAGGTCCTGTAAACTCTATAACATACATAAACAAAAGGCGAAGACAGGTTGCAGTTCCTTCATTCTTTACTGCCATTTTTTGATAACGCGAAGTTTTCTCAATTTACGATAGAAGTTCCTCAATGAACATATGTATATTCAAACAGCATTGCGTATACTCTGGGGCATATTTCCATTTCGCAATGGTGCTTCTTTTATTTCCATGATGTCTAGCTGTAACAAGATATATCTGGCATTTGTTTTATTATTCAGAGTCCTAATTTCTTTCCATTCAAAAACAAAACATTTGAATATCGCAGACACTCTACAAGTTGCAATATAAACTAGCATAAATGTAGCAAAACAAAACTTACTCTTTCTTCGAAGTGCATCAGAACACAGCATGCTGGGGTGTATGCAGTGCTGAACAAAAGAAGCAGTGAAACGAAGGAACCAAGGAATAGTACATCTTCCAGAGCCCACGATTCCAGTTATGTTCAATGTGTACGTGGTATGATTGCAACGCATATTGTGTAGGTGCTGCTGTTTCACGAGTAAAGCTCTCTACACACTTATTTTCTCACAGTAGCTGAAGTGAACGTGTCTTTTACTGCAGTGGCTGTGTGACGAATCGTCTTATGAAAGTGAGCGTTGGTGAACTGTATGAACAAACTCTTCCTGAAAGATTGTTTTAAATAGTTACAAACGAGGCGTCGAACATTTTCAAGCCACGTTTTGTTACCTTGTGTTCTGAGGTCTTATTTCCTGTATGATCATCAGAATAAATCAACTTCATCCATTCAATCAAATAGTTACTATTGTTATTTCAGTCACAAGTCGGAGCGCAGGCGTATTCAGTGCCTCTCAGAGGTGCTGATATCTCTTTACATAAATTGTAGTGTTTTTTGTTCTTGTTTTTTTACAGTAAAAGGCCCGCGTTTCAAAGGCAACGTTACATCAATTGTTCAAATTCTTCCACAAAAGTGTTTTCGCGCTTGCTTGCACACATCGACTCGAAACGGCGTTCTAATGCACTCCCGAAAGCTGTGAAAACAGGAGACACGCAAGCACCACGTTGACGACAGGTTTGCTTACCGTGTCCAATGCATCTTTTTATGGTCCTATAAGAGGAAGTGCCGTGAATTAGACAAAGCGCTAGTGAACACAGACGTAAGAATAAAACATGCATGACTGCCATAAAATTTGCTTGCCCATATTCTTTCGTGCCGGCAGCCACTGCAGTAAAAGTTGTTTTTTGTTTTCTTTTAGCTAAATAAGTCAACGTCGTTAGCGCACGACAGTAATCGACAGTCGCAGCTGCGCGAGACCGGAGCTGAGAAGACGCTGCGGAACATGAACGACAAAAGGGGCAGCAAACATTTGCGTAATTTGCTCGTGCCCCATCGCTCGCTATTTTTTGCCCGAAACATCGCAAACAACGCCCACGAACCGCAGCAAAGGCTTACATAAAATGAAGTTGGCGAATTCACATTATGAAGCGCTGGCGCGCGTGGAGGGTTCTAATCAATGGTGAGCGCTGTATTGATCCGTCATTGTCAACGCTGCACTATGGCGTCGCCTGCGCTACGAATTCGTCAGGGGTCATTAGCGGAACGACGCCCCGGAGGAACGCTTATGAGCGAGCGCCGTCGTGTTGAAGCCCGCAGCAAGCCGGCAAGCCTTTTGGTTCTTCAACTGTGCTCGTTTATTTGGCTCTGCTTTTCCATATCCTTCCCTTTTGCACTCGAGAAAAAAAATGCGAGTCATGCTCTAAACTAGCACGCGCTCCGCGCACCCTGAACTTCTCGGAAACGCTAAATGAGCTCGAAGCAGAGACTGTTCCGATGGCCGTTGTGAGCCGTGGCGTAGAAAGCATCTCTGTCATCTGACACAAAGTTCTGATAGCAGTTGGGTCCGAGAAGAATAAATTTATTGATACAAACGAAAGCATACAGTGTATTCTGTTCAACAAAGCAGACTCGAAACAAAAAATGGATAACCGTAATAATGCAAAGAAAGCGTATACAGAAATTAGGCAAAGTAACAATAAAGGACAAAGATTAGCGGGTCATGATACGTTGACCGCACTTGAAACTCAGGCGTGAAGGATTAAGCAGTAACTTCATTACTGGCGTGCAGTAGGCACGAGAAAACATGAAGTGCACTTGTCTACGAGAGCATCAAAATCAAGCCTGTAGTATCAAAAACAAAGTGCTAAACACAACCAGAAAAATTGTGCGCTACACGAAAGAATATCTCCGCGCAAATAAAGCCAAAAGAAAATAAAAAGAAACAAAAGAGCATGCAAACACACATAACAAATTACCGTGAAATACGGCATTAGGCATTCTTACATTAAACAACTAAATTATTTCAGGGGCGCTATAAAGTAAAACTATTCCAAATTTTCCCATTCCAATTCCGCAATCAGCCCACCGCGATTGGTCAAAAACTTTTTTGGACCACCTCCACTTCACCTGTCTGTCACGCGACGTCACGAAAACTGCGATAGCTCCCCATCTGATATAACGTGTACACACTGATTATGCATAATTTGACCGAATAAAACAAAAATAGTTATCTCTGATCGGATGCCTTTTTGCCATTAGCCCTCGGCTACTAGTCAGAAGTTTTCGGGCTGCACCCACTTCATCTGCCTCTCACGCGACGTCACAAAACCGCAAAAACTTACCGCGTCAAACTGACGCGTACGCGTTAAAGATGCATTAATATGCCGAATAAAACTGAATTTTCTTCTGCATAGCCGCAGGCCGCCCCGTTCCGAAAGGAATAAAAATGGTTGCCGCCGATCGCTCTGGCACTCGCTACTCGCCCCTGTCGGAGAGCATGGGTTTATTTGCGTGTAATAAAACTTTTTGCGTGGCCGTGTAACATTTTCGAGAACTTTCGGCACATTTACGACCTCGTTCTGCCAACCCTTCTTTGCTGAGGGTCCGTTTTATATTCATTCTTAAGGTTCCGTCGCATGCCGCAGCGATTGTCGACGAGCCACCGCAAGCTAAGTAAGAGAAAGCGGACCAATCGCAGACGCCGGCACCACCCTCTTCATCCGGTTATCGATATTCAGTGCAGTGGCTCGGCCCCATCAAATCCCTCTCCACTTGAGCATGCTCCTCGCCTCTTTTGAGCCAATTAAATAAAACAAGCCGCTCAGTGCAGGCAATGTTATTCGTTTTTCAAGCAAACAAAAGTGACCTCCTATGAACGAGGGGAGCATTTGATTGGTTTGTTCAGACAACACTGCGGGTGACCGCCCGATGCTTGCGTAGGCGGTTACGCAAATCTGACGTCAGGAGATTGGAATAAAAACATATTGGAATAGTTTTACGTTATACGACCCCAGATGCGTAGCTAAAACCCAGGCAAGTGCGAAAGCAGGCCGTGATGTGTCACTTGTTCTGTGCGCACGCTTGCGCTTTCATTGACGTTAAACAGCTTTAAACAGCGCGACACAATACACCACAACAAATAGCCACAGGACAGAACACTGACTAATAACCAAATACTTTATTTCCAGGGCTGGTATACAAATGCATGATGAACGAATACCCATAAGAAAGGAATAAGGAATCAGCAACTACAAATATTCTATTTCTCTTGTTTGTAGGGAGGGATATCTAGGATGCATGCGTCCCCGCGTGTAAACATACTAAAGGCTTCTAAATTTTGCATGCACGCGGTTCACGGTACATTTTAACTATTAGCATTTTTCAACGATAGGAGTGCAACCACCCCTCTGACAGTGGGTAGCGAGATCACTGTGCCGGGAGATTTTAAGTGACGCCGCAAGTTCACGTAGGTGGTCGTTTATGTATAGTCCGGTTCCACCGATGTAAGAGAGATTACACGCGAGCGGAATCTCCTAAACGACCTCCGTGCAACACTCAACAAAATGACGAGTTTGTTAGAGCTTCGCTGTTTTATGTGTTGTCCTTGATTCACTCTTCTGCATAAGCCACGAAGCTTGTTAGAGGCGCTAAAGCATTCGCTGTAGTCCAGCCTTCTCCGCGAATTTCAGTATGTTGTGGGACATGTGGTGTACATGGAAGACAGCGACAGTCCTTTATCTTGAAGGCTGTAGTAATTGTTTCTGTTATACACCGCTTATCATTTCATTAAATAACATTACTGCAACGCTACGAAGGACGTTGGTCGAATCGCCAGCATGTCTTCTTTTGTGAACTTGTGCTGCAAAACTTCGTTGCACAGAGTGCTCGCACGGTTGCGTCAGAGCAGCTTGCAAAAATGCTTTTGTGACTATGATTTGTGATGCAAGTTTTGGAAAATATGCACGAGAATGAATTAAAAAAAAAATTAAAATAGTACTGATCTTCACTACGATACTCATCATTTTGCTGAGTGTTAGATTGGCTGAAATCGCCGATACATTGGTCAAACAGGAATATGTATGAATGACCGTCTGCTGAAGCCATCTCGCTGAACATTGTCAGAAGTTCAGTCGCACACCTATCTCTAAAAAAGCGCAATACAGTTAAAAGGTACCGCGAACAGCTTGTAAACTAGATTTTTCATGTCTTTAGCATCCTTACACGTGCGGACGTATGCATGCGTCAGCTCTCTGTCCTTTCCCTATGGGCAAATAAAATCTGCCCTGCTGATCCTTTATTTTTTCATTTCTTGTGCATTCCTTCCTCATGTCTTTATATACCGTTCCTATAAATAAAGCATTTAGTTATTAGTTTGCCCTCTGTGCTATGGCTATTGTACTGTGTCTTGTGCCGCGTGGTTTAAAGCTGTTGCTTAAGAATAAGTTGCCACCAGCCCAAATTGACATGCTAACTTCCTTTGATACTTCAAGTAGCTGTTGCTGCTGAGTGAAGCCGTCAGGAAAAAACGATATGTTTATTCGATTTCCACTGCCCGACAACATAAGTTGTGCTGACGAGTACATTATTATAATATGTATGCTAGCGTCAGTCATCTTGGTGTTAGCGACTAACCACATTACAGCTTAAAGGCAGCGCACAACCGTTCAAAAGAAGCAACAAAGAAAACTCAGCAAGAATATGTGAAATTCTGACGCCTATAGTTTAAACGGGTCGCCGCCCGCTTCAAGACAAAAATATTTCCAAGTCTTTAGTCTAACAAAGTGTGCAGCACATTTATTAACTTTGATGAATTAGTAAACATATAAAGGTCCCTGGATTGGTCCCGCGTTTGGACACCAAAATATTAAATATAGCGAGCGGACAACCTGACAAAGACACAAAATTCAGAGCAACGGTAATTTGCGGCAGCCTGAGTGAAGAAAAAAGAAATGGCTGCGAAGCTCAGCTGATTGTGTGCAGCCATTCCGTGGCATGAAGCTCATCGCCTCTTTTTTCAAGGAAGAGCGTGGGAAATTCAACACGTTACTAGCTGTTGACATGGTAATGTAGGAGGGTCGTACTGAAATTAATGAATCCGAACGGTAAACAAATGATCACCTTTTAATTACAGAAAATAAGCGTTCTAAGCTTGTTTTTCCGTCTGTTTTGATTTTTCACAGTCTCTATTTCGTGCATATATTTTTCTCCCCAATCGGAAAGCTTGAAGACCTTCCAGTAAGCTTCGTTTTAGCCTTTGTAGAGATAACGCCGAAGTGACGTAAACATCTCCTCTGGTAATCACGCATCGCTGGAATCACATTTGGCCGCATTTGTGGAGGCTGCGTTTCGCTTCCCAGTCTTCAGAGTCTCAGCACTGTAGAGCGAGAAATGTTCGGGTGCTCGTTATCGTGCTGAATCATTGCTTTTTCTGTTATTCGCATATCGCGAGACTGAGCGTCTCCAGCGTTCTAACGTGTCGAGCAGCATTTATCCGCCGGTTACCTGAGCTTTGAACCATCTCCTGAAGTTCACCGGGCACTTTTCCGACCACGTCGCTATTCGATTTATTGATAATCGGCGGTCTTCTTGGGTAAGTGCACCAGCGATGTGCTTGTTGGCTTTACTCAGAAGCACCCGAGGGCGACCCCCTTTGAGGCTGATCTTCAGTCCTCGGCTCATCCATGTTGGCACACTGCTCGATCTGATTCACGCGTCGCCGTACGTAAGCGGAAGCCTCTTGTAAATTTCTGCTCTTGAAATTTGCTTTTTAACCAGCGATTCAATCGCTGGGCATTCACAAAAGGAGACATCGTGTGCTGTCATTTCGTTTGGAAGTACTGGTGACTAGATTATGTAACCTGTTGATGCCAAATGGCTATAAATGATTGCAGAAAAGGTGGAGCCACGAACCACCAAGTATGCGCTTGCAGACTTACGTACAAAAATTCTTCATTATGTTACTTTCAGTACGGCCCTCCTAAATAGCCATTATTCAGTGCTGCAGACGCTGCGCCAACTGCACATATTTCAATGTACTGCTTTTGATTTTGCTGTCATCTCGTATATGAATTTTTTGCTGAAGGAGAAAGTCGTACAGAAGCACAATAATTTTGCTATCGTATGCAGCGGCTGCAGTTATGAAAAAACATTCAATTATTATAAAACAACTTGATCAATATGTTCTAGTGATATCTTCATGCCAGCATGCTCTCGTGAGCATAAAGTTTTGTTTGTGTACATACTGTTGAACGCGACATTCTCAGCTTTTCCCAATTTGCCAATTTAGCAAGGATTCAACATTGAAACTAACTTATTGGGCGCTTTACCGCAAAATAAATCTTACAATACGTAAAAAACATGGCTCTCGCTCCGCTCAACCAATTACTCTAAATTTAAAATACGCAAATAAACGCGGATACTCCTTTGTTCATAATACTTCATATTACTTGATAATATTTCATATTACTTCATAATACTTCATAATACTTCATAACACTTCAGGAATTGCAGTGTTCTTTTTATCCATACGCTCTCTCTCTGGTTTCCTATTATCTTGTCAATTGCTGCAAAGCTCGCATGAGATGTTTTGCCAGCATATACAACGTATGCAACCTTTCCACAGCGCAAAATTTAGGAATGAACATTTGATCCGTCGCTCTCCTCCCGAAGGCCATTTTATATTGGAAGCCTGTGAACAATGTGGGGAATACAAGGGACATGAACATACCTCAAATAAAAAAAAAACGCTAATATTACAAATTTCAGCCATGGTTGCCATTGCACGCCAAGACATCTTTCCAGCAAGTCTCAGTACGGTGGTTAGATCAACGCTAAATCTTAGGATATCCATTCGGAAAAGCGAACAATCACTTTGTTGACGAACTCCCACAGATTCCATCTACTCTTGTCGGCGCGCTCCTGCGAACTGGTCCACCGCGCTGCCGGCTGCTTACCGTTTATCACGTGCACGACGATACTGACAGGCTCGGCGTTCGACGGCACGCACGAGTAGTTTCCCGAGTCGTGCGGCTGCGCGTTGGCGATCAGCAACCGGCTCTGCGTTCGCGGAGACTTCTCAGTCTGCACCGAGACTCCGTGCTGGATGTCGTAGTTGATGACGCGCGCGTCGTGGTACCAGAAGACGTAGTCGGGGGGCACGGGACTTTCCATCACCTCGCAGGTCAGGTTCAGGGTGCTGCCGCTGTTCAGGTAGAGCGTCGGGCCGCCGGCGATGCTCGCCTTGCTCACTGCGCAGACGTTACGGTGCGCAAGACAATGTAGAAACATTGGCGGCGAGCCGCTGAAACATGTCATTTCCGTGCAAGCTCAACCACTCCCAAGGTTGTGTACGCAATGATCAGGAATTCGAACGCTTTACTCGGAGCGCGCTGCTGCCGGCGCTGTTGGTGCCACCGGTAAGCGCTGGGTGATCGTACGAAGGAGGGGGGCGAGGTGAGTGCAGTCAGTCACATTGCGTCACTAAGGCCTTTGCTCTCGTCATGTGCCATAATGCATCTCTCGGTCTTCCCAGCGCCAACCGGTGACGCAAGAAGCACCGGCAGCTGTGGGCTCAGAGTTTAGCCAAGTTTAACGTTTGTGACGTGCGTGAGCGTGACTCCGGAACGAACAACTCACACTTAAACAGAGACAGCAAACTTAGCGCCACATATCGGAAGTGGCCCACAGTGCTGCAAGGTAAGGCCACTCACATGATTTAAGGAATGATAGCTTTATCGCATCGTAATAAAATGTGTACTGCGATAACATGAAGCCCTTGTACGTTGAAATATTGTTAAGAATAAAGCTCTCACCGTCGTGGTGTAGAATCCTCTATCATAAAGTTTCCTGCTGATATTAGTGCACGGAGCTCTCGTGTTGGAATTGTTCAGCTAAGATGGTACTGAACAGTGTTTAACATGGAGTTGCCCATTATTCGTGCTAGCGGTATCGAACATTCTTTAACAAGTATTTCTTAGTCTTTACTTTTCTAAATTTTCAAGCTATAACAGTTCTCTAAACGTACGAAGGCAAGAAGTCTATTCGCCCGAAATAAACACTACGAATTGTTACGTTCAAAACCCAATGTATTGTTCTTACTAATTTGTTATTATTGTTATTAATTCTTTGGTTCTACATGCCCAAATCACTCTATAGTTATGAGGAACGCCACAGTGGGGGACTCTGAATTGATTTCGACTACCAGGGGTTCTCTAACGCGCATCGAACGCCCCATACGTGGGCGTTTTGCATTACGCCCCCATCATTTTGTTCAAAATAGTAATGTTACAAGGTCACAAAGTTTTTTGAAACCAGAATGATAAAGTGAAGGTAAATCCGCGTTCTATTCATTAGTACCATGCATGCAGGCTTAACCTACATATTTGCAGCACACCAAATTAAGACCTCGCATT
The DNA here is from genome assembly GCF_023375885.2 of Dermacentor andersoni. Classification (NCBI taxonomy): domain Eukaryota; kingdom Metazoa; phylum Arthropoda; class Arachnida; order Ixodida; family Ixodidae; genus Dermacentor; species Dermacentor andersoni. Next base: position 32,347,737 of record NC_092815.1, read on the forward strand.
GTGGAAGAAAGAAGTAGACCGGATGACGCTCTACTGTGTTCTCGTTTCTGCGACGGAGGCTGTAGCAAAATGTCCGCTTATCGAGGTCTAGCTCTCATTAATGACGTTCGACCTGCCGGTGGTATGTGTTCTTTATGTTTCGATGCCACACGAATGTTTTGGACAAGCAAGGATCTGTCATTGCAGACAACGAAGAAAGCAAATCGCCTAGGACCGAATTCACCAAGTTTTTTTTTCTTTCGTAAGTGACGCGTGCCATAGGCTGACTAGCTTCACTAACCAAATGTTTCACATCACGAGTAGCTAGAATTGGCTCTTACGAACAATACAATAGCGTAAAGGTGCTCGTCAATACTGTTCGCAATTTTCAGTTGAAGCTTCTTGTGGTTCGCTTTCTCTGATTGTGTTTTTCCGTCTCGCATAAATGTGGAAATATTTGCAAATGCAACGATGGAACGTATGGTAAACACAGAAGCAGCGGGGAGGAATATAGAAAATAATATTCCAGTAAGCCTGGCTTCACGCCAACAGTATTAGGCATACGTGCATATAAAAAGAGCAAGCAACCTCCCATAGTGCGTGTACAGAGTGATACAAAAAAAAATATTAAAAAAATATATGCGCATAAACAGGATGTACAAATAAGCGCTCTAGCAAGCGAAAGTGGAACGCATGAGAAAGATGAAGCCCATGCACATAAACAGTCGAGCAGGGTGCAACAGCACCGCAGCACAGGCTGCTACCATGCATAAGCACAGTTGAATGAGTCAGCCGACAAGTACAACAATAAAGTACAAAGATGAAGTTGCGATGCAACCAAGCTCGTTTGATGCGACTGTTTACGCATCAGTCCCTCCAGCTTCTCTTTCTTAAGAAATGCGTATTTTCACCTTTTATTTGGTTTCATATGTATGCGCGCGAAAGTAAACGCATACGTGCTTTCACGTTCACATACACTTAGAAACAAAGAAGCATACAAAAGGCGGAACCTAAGCGAATATTTTCGGACCGGCCCACTTACATACTCTCGCAGGCAGTTTACCTTGCTAAAGCTAAATCTGCGATCACTGAAAACGGGTGGTTGGCAAAGGGCATTTACACACACGCCACGAACGCAACAAGCTGCGGTGGGACAAAAGAAGTAAACACCCCATTGAAAAAGAAAATAGAAGTTGCGCGTGCGACCGTGAGATAGAGTCACGGGAAATGCGCACGAGGTGGAGGGCACAGCCGAAATGCCGCAACTCGCAGTCGCGCAATTCTATTCCGTCGAGGCCCCTGGAGCTTCCGCATCGAAATGCGTCACGATCAGAGGCACAGCGCCCTTCGTCGCAAACAGTGCGGCGCACCTAGCTCGCACACTGCGCAGTGCGTCGCCGGCGGCTTTCTCTTGCTCGCCTAGCCAGTGTCGCAAATTTCCAATTCTATCAGGCACCGCATGGCAGCGGGCCGCCGAGACCGAGAGCTAGGAGGGCGGTCGAGAATGAGGGAACGACGAGCGTGCTTCGCCGTCTCAGTAATGACATTCAGCAAAGAACACAATCAAATCTGCCTTTCCGTATCTTCTCGTCCGCTCTTCTTTCTATTTTTGTCCCCGTCAAGCAGTGACCCGCTGGCTCGAATCAAAAGAGGCTAGCCTGGAACAAAAGAGTCGACTCCATACAAATGAATTCGCGAGCTGCACTGTTTGCTTCGGCTGAGGGCCCATCTACATCAGTGAGATACTTGGTTCCTGTTTCGGGTATTATTTTCATTTTCTTTCGTTGGCTCTTTACTTTGTCGCATCTCGCGATCTCGGCGTCTGTTCGTTTCGTAGTTGGACTTGGTTCCTTTGTTTCGGCACGTTTCTCGCCCTGGAGGCGAGAATGTGTCTAACAGCCAGATGAAAGCGAGGATACCGCTGTCGGTTTCGGCAGGCTGCGCATGCCCTGACACGATGTCGAGCAGCACGAACAGCTACTGAAGCCTCTAAAGTTAATGCTTAACGTAAAATATTGTCAACACATTCTGCGCCTTAAAGAAAAGTGGTCTATGGGATAAGAATCCTAATAAATGCGCAACGAGGATTTAGCGGTCCTACTTTACTATCATTATACTACGCCTTCGATCACATCCATTTTGCTTACTGTGTATCATCCTAGGGTAATGCGTGTCCCACACATTTACTTCTGTTACAGCATTTACAGAATCAAAACATTCTGTTAATCAATGTTAATCACCTGCAGTTTTTTCCACGCTGATGCCCTTGAACTCCATCGGGAATATGAAATTTTTCCGCTAACACTTATGATTAAATATCACCTAACCATCACACTATTCAAGACTACAAACAACCTCATTCCAATTAATGTATTTGGCAAGGTATGCCTTTACAATTCCAATAAGACCAGGCTTGCTTTGAATAACGACCTTCTCCTACCAAAAGTACGCAGTAACTATGGGAAACACATGAGCCAATCTGCAGCTGTAGCATTTTGGAACAACCTGTCTAACGATTTAAAACAATACGTATCCTTTGTTACATTTAAGAAAAAGCTAATCATGTTTCTAATAAAATTTTGAGTTCGCGATTCTAATGTCTACTAGTACTGCTTTTTTCTATGCGAATTATGTTTCATAGTTGTGCTTAGTAGTCGTTCCTAATGTCTAATCCCTGTTGCTCGCTCACTTCTCTTCATGCACCTCAAAACAGGAGATCCCCTTGCAGCCTTCAGCTATGGGACCTTCAGCTTGGGACCTCCTTCTGTATATCCAACCCAATATGTACCACTTTTGTGAATAATACACGTTCTTTTGTCAAAAAACAGGAATTAAACAGGAACGGTGTTTGTCAAAAAACAGGAATTAATACATTGGCTAAAAAAGCAGGAGACATTAATAGTAGTCCTTCGCGTGTTTGGCTACAGTAAGTCTAGTTCTTGCGAAAGCAAAATGCCACAGAAGAAAACTGGAGACTTATAGCATTCAAATGTTTATTTAACCTTTCTGACAGTTTGCTAAATATAAGCTGTTTTTTTTTTCCAGTGAAGAACACAGAAAAAAGTTCTGATAATTAAAGTGATAACTTGGGACTTTCTCCATAAACGGGTTTCCTTCCCTCCCTCCCCCTATTTCTGTTAAAGAAAAGAAAACTTCGTAGTACTTTTCTTGTATATTCGAATTACGTCGGTAGATTGGACAACACACCTATTTGCGAATGGCGCCATGCAACAGAAATGAAAAATAATTCTGAATGGGACTGCGCGTTAACTCGTACAAGAAGAAACGAGAGAAGTAGGTAGACAGACTCTCGTTTCTTCTTATCCAATTTAACACGCTCTTTCACTCATCATGCTTTACCAACAAGCCTAAATTTCAACTGCGAAAAATTAAGATTTTTTTTCAAAAAATAATTGCGCGTTCTTCTGTTCACCGGAACACCGCACTGCTCAGCTCGAACCTGACAGCACAACTCTGGCCCGTCCAGCGAGCCGAGGAAGCCGCTTCGAGACAACGTCTCGGAACCGCGTCCGCGGCGGGTGCCCAGACCCACTAAAAGGACGCCAGACTCAAATCTTATTGATTTGAAAATAAAGTTTACGCTCTCTCTCTCTCTCTCTCTGTTCGCAGAGCATCTTATGCCAGCAGATATATCAGCTCCGCACACTATGTATCTTCCTCCCTATTTCTGTCCTCTTTCAGTCCCTTCTCTTCCTTCGCCGCAATGCTGACCAATGTTCAGGTCTCAGCCACGCGCTAGCTACTTGCTGTGCTGCCAGCAGGACTCTTATTTCTCTGGCAATCCATATTTATTTCTCTCTCTGCCTCATGCTGCTGCACAGCATGAATTTTAGGCCTTTCCAATACAAGCTATGCGAAATGTCAATTCCTTCTGCATAATACAGCTACCACGATGGCTTTCATTGATTCTGCGGTTCAAGGCCAACAATTAAGAATCATAAATTAGTGTCCAGAATTCAACCATCAGTGACAAGAGCTACACAAGAGCTTTCTGTTTTCCAAGCAACGCTTGTATTAGCTCACAAGTGGCATTGTCGTAGACACGCAAAAAACCCAGTTGCTCCTAGAACAGAGCAGCGGCGGGAAAGAGCGTTTTGATGAGTTGAGAACTGCGCCGGCACTAGAGCTTGAGCCATTAGCAAGAATTTCAGATCCATAGGCTCGCGATCAAGCCATGCGCGCAACCAATCAGAGCCGTTTCGCTTCCGCCGGGGAGGGAAAGTGCAGGAAAGGGTTTCGCGCGCGCTGCGCCGGCTTTGTTTCCGTTCAGTTCAGTCCCAGCAAACGGATGGGACGGCCCCACGATGTGCGTCCCCCGAGGAACGGGCAGCCTTCGATGAGCGGTGGTGAGAACTCGCCCGTGAAAAGGCTCGCCGTCGGCACGCCGATCCAGCCGTTAGTGCAGCCCGAACCCAGGCAATCCGACAGCAACGAGAAGATACCGAGCTGAGGGAGCGGGAGGCCGAAGGAAATCCGGCACCGTTACTTGTGGGTTACTTAACTGTAGGGAAGAACAGGTACACGCAGGACAAGCTTCGCTTACTCCCATTTTCTAGTAGGGGAGGGTTAGCCATTTTTTCTCCCTCTTTCTTTCTTTCTTTCTTGCCATATACGTATAGAAAGAGCTGCTAACGGATCTGAGGAACAACGTAGGCCGATAGAAAAGCGGTCGAAGAAACGTACATGCAATTAAACATGTCGTGGTGCAGTTCCATAAGCGACTGACCCAGAACACCGGTGCTATCAGTTAAGGTCACTGCACTTTTCATTCAGGTCATGTCAATGTCAGGGTAGACAAGAGCCGACATTTGCATCACAGTTATGCATTCGGGTGCTTCTTAAGAAGAAGCACAGGCAAGTTGTGGTAGTAAACACCTAATTAGCAATGAAGGGCAAGGAATGACAAACAACTCTTACGAATGAAAATCTATATGAATTAGGGTCCAATGTTCTATAACTTGCTAAATAAATTGAACAGAAATTGGTGTGCTCACTCAGCTTGGGTATGTATAAGCTGAATTATAGGCGCAGGTAGGTTTCACTGAGAGAAGACAAGGGACAGTGCCTCAGTCCCGTTCGCATTCACAAATATTCTCCTCCCCAGATAAGTACTTTTTCTGCAAAATGGTGGCTGCTTGGGCTGCTTGGTGGTGAAACATTGTTTAAACAAGCGAAAAACCTTTCTTAGCGCGCAATCCCTAGAAAGGAAGGAGTCCTGTGAACTTCTTTCCTAAGGGTCCTGCCAACTTCCTCCTTCGTTCTTACGGATTCCTTACTAAATTTTTTTTTTTTACTTAAACAATGCGTTGTTTGTTTCGCCTGCGTTCGGAAACCCGCCGCAAATGATAGCGATTGAAATAACAAGAAGAAAAATCATGTAGCAGTATGCCGCTCATGACAGGAACCTACGCATAATAAACGTTTCCCGCATATATTCGACCTGGCTTGGCCGATTTGTTCATCCATGCAGGCAAAAAATAGAGACGTTGCAGTATGTGCTTACCAATGACGTTGAGCGCGATGAAACGCGAGATCTTGGGCAGCGTGCTGACTTGGCACTCGTACATTCCGGCGTCCTTCTTCTGGGGATACTGGATCTGGAGCATCCACAGGTCCGAGTTGTCCATGTGTATCGCCTGGAACCGCTGGTCCGAGGTGTACGTGAACCGGCCAACTGTCAGAACGTGCAGGTCGCGCCTCCTGATCCATGACACCTGCGAACGAGTCAGGAGGCCAGGGTTAAAGCAAAATTTATGACAGCTTATCAGTAGGCTGGGTGCAAAAGAAGCTGAGAAAACTGGGCTGTCATCGTCACCGTAAAAAGTTCACGCTTTCGTACCTCTGTATTGCTTTCAAGGAAAACAATGTGCCTGCTGAACATTTCTTCTTCTCGCTAATAACTAACTCAAATTCGGCTATCGCAAGCATTTATTAATTCAAACCCACTCAGTCAAAAGAAGCAATAATATATTTCGTTTGGTATAATATATTTTCAAAAATCTATTGGCCTCTTCTTGGAGCAAAAAGAAAATCGTTGATTCGCCAAGATATTGAAAGTGAAACTTCTTTTATTGAATTTCACGCCCGTAGTCGGTGGCATCAGGCTTACGTCACTCACCCCACTGTCTTTTCTTTGCAATTCGCCTGTTTGTGAGCAAAAATGTTTCCGGGATAAATCATTGTTTCGTTTTTTTATTGCAATTTTATAATTCAATAATAATAGGCACCTAGCCAGTACAAATCAGATACCGACGGAATAGATGACGCCATGGGGGCTGTGCGCGATTAATTTTTTTATTGACATCATAGAAGCAGACGTTGGCGCACAAATACAGTACCAGTTATTTCTTGGATCTTGAACGGTTGGTACAGTTACTACATAACTCTGTGTACTTTTTTCGCATGGTTTTGTGGTGTTCTTCGTAATGACGCCGCCACCGATTTTCGATCCATCTCCTGCCAGAACTCTGCTCTAGAAAACTTACCATACCTGGCATTGTTGCCATGTAAGCTACGAACATAGTATGACTTATTATTTCTATTTAGTGTCCTTTAAGGGAACATTATGCCATGCTAGAAACAAACTACACCAATTCGTTCTTCCCCCTTGTGATTAGTCAAGGAAAACACGCCACTGTATGGAATTATTTATAAAGAAAAAGAAATCACGACCCTTCCACTCTATGAAGATGGAATGGCAGCGAAAGATGATGACAGTCAAAGCTCTCAACCGAAATGTAAAGTGCTTTTACTGCCATTCGATCTTCCCAGAGTGGAATGGTTGCCTTGGACCGGGATTGTCGTTTTCTTTCAGCATCGCGGGAACGTTCTTCGTCGGTGGTCGTTTCGCGCGGGCGCCGCTTAAATTTTCATGCCTGTTCCCTCCGGCGCTCCTCGTACGCATGTCGTTCTTTGGGTGTACGAACTATACGCGCGCATGTTGTGTGTCCCTTCTTCGTTGGATGTCCTGTCTCTGTACGCGCAAAAGTCTCCTAAGAACTATACGTGTCCGCCCCGTCAATAACGCACCTGTTTTTAGCGCCGATGCCTTTACTGATTATATGCTAGCATAACCTTGACGCCACGTCATTTCTCACGGCGAGCGTTATAATCTGTTCCGCATATAGACATCTGCGCCGCCGCGCTGCACCCGTATACGTCGTCACACACAAAGCAAACAAAGAAACCCATTGTGTATGAGTTTGTTAGAAATCACTAGGCCCGTTTCTATTGCCGGACGCCGAAAAAAACGACGGAAGGCTAATCATATGCATATTTCGCTGTAAAAACAATGCGCAAGTATTTCTCGTCCTAATGTGCTCATAGCTACTGTGCGCAGCGAAAACAGTCGAGCTAACCTGTGCAAATTGGAACATTCATGATGACTGAATTTATTTCTTGGTCGAGGCACCTACCCAAGTTGACAATACCTTAGGAGCATGAAAGAAGAACATTGGGTGGCTGATTCTGAGGTCACGGGATCGAATCCCGGCCATGGCGACCGCATTGCGATGGAGGGGAAGACGCCCGTGTACTTGGATTTAGGTGCACGTTAAGGAACATTGGGTGGTATAAATTATTTTGGACTCTCCCACTACGGCGTGCGTCATAATCATATCGCGGTTCTGGTACGTAAAACCCCATAATTTATTTTTCTTAAAGATGAATATTCATTCTCACGTAAGCGCCAGTCGACGGTTTTAGATTCCTTTAGACAAACTTTCATGTTACTTCGGATACATGTTCGCTCGTTGTATTTTTGCATATTGTAGTACAATTTCGACGCAACGAGATGTATTATTAGTTGTTATTTTTTTATTTCTTTTATTTATACATATTGCGATCTTTTACAAGATCTTAGCAGGGTGGGAACATACAAGTACATTCATGCAAACATACAGTTCAAGCAATCATCCCGACGCTTGAATTCAACATGGCAAAAGGGCAGAATGCATGAAAAAAGGAGCAAGTTAAATGTGTATGGTTGAGTCATGAATGCAGGTGTGGCTGGAAACGGGATAAAGAATTTAGTGTAACGACTTTATCAGGAAGTTTATTCCAATCAACTATTGTCCTTGTAAAATAAGAGAGTATTTGAAGCACTCGTTATGCGGCATTAACGGGGTTACTGCTAGGGAGTGTTTATGACGAGTAGCATAACTAGTTAAAGGTGTTAAGATATGCGAGGTATCAATATGGTAGTGGCCATTCATTAGCTAAAAAGATAATATTAATCGGGAAACAGGATTTTGTTCTGTAATTGAAGAGAAGCCAATACGTTTAAGGATATCTGTTATTGATGTTCGACCGTCAGAATTGTAGATGAATCAGACAGCTTTCTTTTGAATTCTTCCTAATTTTTCAATATTTGTTTTTGTGTATAGGGGTCCCAAATTATTATTGCATATTCCAAAGTAGGACGAACTATTCTGTTACTATTATTGTGCATTTATTTGCGATACTGCCAGTCTCAGTGAGACGAAAGCAGGTAGGCATTGTATTACGCAGTTTAACAAAAAGAAACAAACAGGTCATGCTACATGGTACAGTAAAAAAAAAAAGAAAAAGAGAAAGCTTCCTTAACTGCTGCAGAAATCACCAATGACGATGTGAAATACAGTAGTTTAGGTTGGTATAATAACATCGCTCAGTAACAAATATAGTATTAGTAGAACTTATATAAAAATAGCGAATAAATGACTCATGTGAGATTAGAGAAGTTATACAGCTAACAGATAACAGCGCAGAAGTGAAGGATATATTTCGCGCTTCGTCCGGTGTGATTACCAATGGCGAGCAGAAGAGGGTGGTACCATGACGGCCGATAGTGGGCAATGTAAATTAAGCACAGCAGTATTTGCACACTCACTACGACATATTTGCTGAGGAATGACAGCCTTGTTTGTGATTACTACAAACGTTGTCACACGCGCTTCAGAAAGCATTGAAGCAAGCGTCGCATCGTACCCGACAGGCCCACTTCAAACAAGTCTACGTAGACTGACCGGGGTAAGGGGCAGGGAAGAAGCACTACAAAAAAAAAATAGACTAATTAAGAACGAGAACGAGGTTTTTTTCGGTAATTACGACCCCCTCTGTGATAAGCTGGGCCCATTTTCTGTTGCTGTGAGTTCGGAAATATAGACAACGGGTGCAAAGCTGCACAAGCACACCGCACTGAAAGTTCTGCCCTCGTGTGGGCGTTTTTGTCTAGACGCAGGAGGAAAGCGGCAAGTTCACAGCCGGAGCAAATTGCTTTTTCATGTCAAGATCTTCCTTTCGCAATTCGTCGCTTCAGTCTACGCGCAATGTCTCAACCGCAGCAAACTAATTTCTTCTCCCGTGCACTCCGTCGACGCAGCCGCACGTCAACGACAGGCCTCCGCGCGCACTACAGCTGCACTGCACGCATTCATGGGGCCGGTTCGTGCAGCGGCAGGCTTTTGCGAAGAGAGTCGCAAAAATCAACACCGCCCTCTTTCCTCTATATAGTGGTGGCTCGAAGGCTTCGACATGAAACGGGAAAAGAAACACACTTGAAACACAGAGAAAGAGCGCCAGTCGTGCCGGGAGCGTGTGAGACCGCGGCGCACCATTCAAAGCACGCGCCGGGATACGCCAAATTGCTTCGTGTCTCGGCTGCCAAAGCGCGGCACCCCCCCAGTGGCGGTGAAGCCTCGGCTTTAGTCGGCGCACGCGCACCGTGAATCTTGATAGGCAAATTGTCGCGCGCGTTTAGGCGGCTCGCGCGCGCCTTTGCCGCCGTTGCTGCTACGCGCTTTCTACACGCGGAGGCGACTTAATGGAAGCTTCCCGGAGATGGCGCGAAAGGAAGAAACATTTCGCGCCTTTTCGAATGCCCTTCCTCCCTTCGACGTCTATATAGAAGCTTCTTTCTAGTATACTATTCGCGCTCACAGAGCGCACTGAGCTTCCCGGAGATGGCGCGAAAGGAAGAAACATTTCGCGCCTTTTCGACTGCCCTTCCTCCCTTCGACGTCTATATAGAAACTTCTTTCTAGTATACTATTCGCGCTCACAGAGCGCACGTGACAGCACAGATAAGAGAGAAATCGAAGCCTCCTTTAATAAAAATCGGTGGTCTCTGCGAATGAATGATGTGCCGATGGCATCGATACGAAGGCTTCGTGCAGCAGGTGTAGTAATGATAAAGAAACGGCATAGTAACTGGGTCCGGCGTCGCAAGCGTACATAATTGCGAGCGTACAAAATAAATTTAGTGTTGGTTCTGGCTACAACCCTGAGCGAAGGAGATTGATATGAAGATGTTAACACAATAAAAAAAAAAAGGTATAACTCTTCTGGCTGTGTAAGCTATGGAAATAGATTCTGCAATTTCAACAAAACAACTGTCTTCACTTCGTGTAGTAGTTACTTACAAAAAGATAATTAGAAAATGAGCCTCTCTTATCACCTTATTTTTCTGGCACCTTTCATATGGGAGTGTTAGTTAACGAAACAGCTTTTTCGATGTGCGTGAGGAGGTAAGCCATTGGCATGAGAAAACACCGATAAGGGTGCAAATTTCTTTGGTGTGCATCGGGTCATTTCGGTCAGGAAATTCACAAATCCCAAACCACAGCTAACAATGTCAAGGGTGTTATCAAACTGTTTCTTGTTTGACCCAGAATGTTGATATTTACGACAGCTGCATTCGCACATAACCCAAGTGCTTGTAAAGTCCGTTAAAGTAGCGGCGAGAGCGAGCCGAGGGGAAACGGCTGTAAATTCCTAAACATTACAGCGCGTCTCTGTAGGCAACACTTGACAGTGCGCTTTACGGCATAAAAGAAACCAATAAAAAATATTTTGCCTGTTGTTTACGACTTGATTCAGATTTTGATGGCGGACAGCCGGCTGGACGTGTTTTCGTTAAATTAGGAAAAACAAAGATAGAAAGATGGGTAGGGGTGGAAAGCTTCAGCTCTAGAAATTTACCAGTGAGCCATACACACGCAATGAAACACGGCTAATTTTTGGCTTGGCTTTAAAGGTTCTGCATGGGAGGCAAGGGAAGAATATTTTCGGAATGGCCAGTGTGCGCCATTTTTATGACTGCTGTCTTTATACGTACTTTGGAATACAGTTTCGAATCGAAGTATGCGGAATGTACGTACGGCCAGCGTCGAAGCGAATGTCATGGTCATTCATGCGTTAGTCACGACCGATATGACCGTTCTGACAACATACTGGTGTAGTAAATGACACTTAAGGACACGTAGAAGAATCTAGGTTTGAACATAAAGTTCGAATATTATTAACATTTTATCGGATCAGTGGTGCATATATAAGACTGCTACACCATGTACGAGCCCTGTGTTCTGTTGAACTAGCATTTGTGAGCATTATATCTAAGTTATGTCTAAGATAAAGCTTGCCGGCGTACGGGGATTCGTGTCTAATGCTTACCACGCGTGCTACAAATAAAAAAATAGCTATGTGGGTAAAGCAATAACGGCTAAACGTATACTAAATTTTAAATATACCTAAAACTATTTTTTTTTAAATAACATGGTCAAACAGGTGCATATGTCACGGCACGATCTTTTTACTACAGAGCCAACTGAAATCAGCAGTCACTTACTATCAGATTTCATGATACACGTGACGACGACTGTCATTTATCAGTATGAGTAGAAACTAAGGAGCTGTCGCTTCCAAAAAAACAGCAGACTTTCCAACAAATTAAGTATGCTGTTTGATGGTGAGTCTGCACTTACCAACTTGTCTTGACGTTATTGTTTAGTGAGTACGAAATCGATTGCGAACGTTCCCTTTTTTTTGTTCTGGTAAACAAAAATATATTGTTCTCACACTTGTGCATCCGCTTTACGAGTACTGCGACATCAACCAACATCAACAATCAAATAACTTTCGTACCAGGCCGCTTAAACAAAGTAAGAGTTTAGAACACGAAGGCTGCTGACCCTTTTCGCGGAGCACTTTGTTCTAGAGAAACAAGATGGCGCTTTCGGCGGCGCGCCACCTCAGCGACAGCGCAGGAATGCGAAACCATTACCGCTTCTACCTTGCTTCTGTGCGATCAGCTGTTGGAAATGCAAACTGAGTTTTCGCTGCTGCATTGTGCCCCAATCATGCTGCAAATTGTGGAGTGGTGGCTTGAAGACGTGTGCTGTAGTCTGCTGCAAATGTGACTCGCATTATGAGGAGTGGAATGAATCTGTGTCGCGAAGTTCGCGGACCGCTGCCTGAACTGTCCTTGTTACCGGCACTTCGCGAAGTACGGCCTTCCTCGAGGATACAAAAGCTTGCTCATCCTGCAGCGCTGTATCGCTAACCTTCAATGAAAGGGCTTCAGTCCCAGAACATCGGCAAAAGTGAGTACCGCTCGTTAAGCAATGACAAAGGGAGTAGCGCTACTTAGTGTGATAGTAAGTTCCGCGCACGTTATCTACACACACATATCCCAACTGGCACGCGAACTTAGGCCCACTCTATCGCCAATGTATCAGGAATAAATGAACGGGCACACACTATGCAGGGTGTCCCGCGTAACTTGAGCCAAAGATAAAAAATGTGCAAATGCCACGTAGCTGGACAGAACCAAGGTGATGCTTTTTGCCGTCGCTTGGAGATACCGAGATATCTTTTTTTAATTTCCGCCTAATTAGATAATTAGCCTTAAATATTTAATCAACTTCACATATATTGTAATAAGATGAAAAGTGCTAATGAGGAAATTGTCGAACTACATGAAAAACTCCCGATACAGCTTTCTGTTGCTCAATACGTGCTACATAAGAGGGTTTTTCCGAACGTGAAAGAAACCAGTGAATACATGCAAAACTGACTCGCTACTGGCCTCTGGAGGCACTTTGCGTGTAATGGCGGACCCCAGATCGAAAGTGGATAGAAAAACGGCGCCGTGGTATCTCCATTGGTAGTGCATCAAACGCGCAATGCGAAGACGTGGGATCGTTCCGCAACTGCGGAGAGTTGTTTTTTCATTCACTTTCAATTCCAAGAATTTATAATTTCTTTAATTCAATTATTAGTACAAGTAATCTCCCCTGTGTTTTCTTTGGTGTCTTTGTGTTTTCGCTTCTTAGGATATGATAAATAATAATCAGGCCCCTCGGTTAACCCCCTTTCTTCTCGTTCATTGCATAACGAGATTCTCGAATCCCGCCACACTGATGCGTTCAGGTAGCATGTGTGGGTTTATTGACCAGTTTCCTTCACCAAAACAGACCACGTACCTAAATAGACGTTCCATACAGAGTATTCTTACTGCTTTAAAGGTGACGTATAAACGGGCCTAAAACAAGCCCTCAGTAAATCACCTACGAAGTTTAGGTGTTCCGTCTCTTCCATCAGGGGATTCCAGAGAAAAGAGACAAGACGAAAGAAATCGGTTGCCCTAAAGCAGACGTATATAGATTGCAAGTAATATGAACTAACATTAATTATCTTGTAAATAGAAGAACAAATACCTTGGGTATCGCTCTGAAAGGACCCAAACCCAACACACACAATTTGAAGGTACGCGTAAAGGTAATTACATATTGTTAAGCATACGCTTTTCATAACTAGCGTCGCGTTAGTTGATGATTCAATGCTCAGGGCGACAGCTGGTAGGTGTGATACTAAGGACCCCTTCCTCAGAAGTAAGTTAGGTATCAGAACAAGACTGAATTTAGTTGGAATATACGGAATATGGTCACAGCTGACGTAGTGGTGGTGGTTTATTTTCCCAAGTCCTCTGCCATAAATTGTTTCGAGGGATATGAACACAAATTTCGTGTCCAATAATCTGGTCAGTGTTCGAGTTCCCGTGCACTAGTTGAAGAATGTGTGCCAAATGGACACCGAACGGGACTAGCACAGCAAATTTTTTTCAAAACTGGCACACTTATCTACTATACTATCTCCATATAGTCGCTCTAAACTATGTATATTTTAGAGCAAGTAGAAGAAGTATAGTATATGGACTTCAGTTTCAGTTTATTCAGGTTAGTGGGGCACATGCAAAATGGAAAATGCAGAAAGAGGTTCCAGAGCGTAAAGGTGTACCGGGTCTTCAAAGCATCTTTTCAAAGAGCTACATGATATTACCACAGCCACTTCTGTAAATTGACCGCATTATTATAGAGCTATCTTTCTTCGCTTCAGAGGTACTCTCTTACCATACATTTGGCGTTGCGACATTGAATGCGCAGTCGACGCTGTTTCGTGCATGTGCGCATGGCTTTTGATCCCTCTCCGTATTCCGTTTCTTGACATCCAATGTGTGTCCAATGTGTCAATGTGTGTCATCCAATGTGTGTCAGCGAACCAGGTGCAACCTATTTAAGAACCCTGCATTTCTTCCTCTTTCTCTCTCTCTCTCTCTCTTGCACGCGTTCCACGTGAGGTTAGCTGGCTGATCTTGTGCAGGGTATGCAAGTAGCAAACAGTGGCTTCTGTGTAATTTATTTCAGTCACCTGGGAAAGTAATGGGCTCCAAGCAAGGCTGGCGAAGGTACCCAGTACATAAGCGAACGTGTTGATACTCAAGTACCTTTACAGTCCACCGATTCTTTAACAGCACCGCGCGAGCGTCGACTGGCCTGCCGATCAGCGCCTTTTAACAGCGCGAAGCGACGAGATCAGTAAGAGTAGCGCATGCACAATCAGTTTAATGGAAGCGCCAAGGTTCATCAGCTAGGCTCTTTCCACGAGCACGACACATACCCCGGCACGATTAACTCGTTGCAAGCTTCCCGGCTTACTAGAGACAATGGCTTCCAATGAACTTGGCGGACATGCACTACTCTTGCTGATCTCGCCGCTTCGCGCAATTAGAAGGCGCTAGCCCGCCGTCCAGTCGCCGCTCGCGCGGTACTGCTCGAGAATCGGTAGACTGTACGTATATATAAGCTCAGAGGAGAAGACAGGCATAAACGCAAATGTTTAACTTTGCAGAGTTCTCTTACAGCTAGTTTATTAAAGTGCCTGCAGATGAGATTCTGCTTATGCCCACCAGACAGATGTTGATATATAAAAGAGCTCAGTGGCGTCCAAGGGAAAGCACCGGTGACGCTTACTTGAATGAGGGACGTTGTCCTTCAGCCATCTAGCCTACCATGCCGATTTCTTATTGGGCAATAGCACTTCGGTACTTCGTTTAAGTTTTCAGCATTTTTATTTTTTCACTGTCGATTCCTATAATAAGATTAGGTCGCGCCTGGGGAATAACTAAAGTTAAGTAAGAAAAAGCTTAGCCAATAGAGCGGCTTCGAATGTCCGCGCCAATACCCGCGACATGCATTTGTACTTTTCGCAGCAGCAACATTCGGCCCTCACGAAGTAGCATTGCGAAGAATTGCAGTGGAAAGAAAGGTCGTTGCGTTTGTTCCCCAGGCGAAGACTTGGCACTGATTTGCGCTGGGCCTCGAGCTTGCGAAAGCTGGATTGTGTCAGCAGTCTCCTCGCTGAAAGCGTACAACGAGGCAGAAAGCAGAAACAATGAGCTCCCTCGTCAGGCGCCCACTGCTGCTGCCGATGGGAGGCGACAGAAGCAAGAGAACACAGTGGCGGCCTGCAAAAGTAAACGAGAGGAAAGAAAACTGCGAGCCAGACCTCACGGGGCGTAGCGTAGCGTAGCGACGGAAACGCGAGAGCAAATGGGGGGAGCTCGAACGGAACTGAAACAACTTTGGCGGATGCGGGGTAGAGCAAGCACGCAGTCATTGTGTGCCGTCTCGGCTCCGCTAACAACGCCATCCCGGTCCCTCTCAGCCTCGCCACCACTGTGCTTCACTCCCCTCATCGTGCCCCCTGCTCTCGTTTCTGGTTCCCTCGTCCGTCCGTCCGTCCGTCCGTCCGTCCGTCCGTCCGTCCGTCCGTCCGTCCGTCCGTCCGTCCGTCCGTCCGTCCGTCCGTCCGTCCGTCCGTCCGTCCGTCCGTCCGTCCGTCCGTCCGTCCGTCCGTCCGTCCGTCCGTCCGTCCGTCCGTCCGTCCGTCTGTCTGTCTGTCTGTCTGTCTGTCTGTCTGTCTGTCTGTCTGTCTGTCTGTCTGTCTGTCTGTCTGTCTGTCTGTCTGTCTGTCTGTCTGTCTGTCTGTCTGTCTGTCTGTCTGTCTGTCTGTCTGTCTGTCTGTCTGTCTGTCTGTCTGTCTGTCTGTCTGTCTGTCTGTCTGTCTGTCTGTCTGTCTGTCTGTCTGTCTGTCTGTCTGTCTGTCTGTCTGTCTGTCTGTCTGTCTGTCTGTCTGTCTGTCTGTCTGTCTGTCTGTCTGTCTGTCTGTCTGTCTGTCTGTCTGTCTGTCTGTCTGTCTGTCTGTCTGTCTGTCTGTCTGTCTGTCTGTCTGTCTGTCTGTCTGTCTGTCTGTCTGTCTGTCTGTCTGTCTGTCTGTCTGTCTGTCTGTCTGTCTGTCTGTCTGTCTGTCTGTCTGTCTGTCTGTCTGTCTGTCTGTCTGTCTGTCTGTCTGTCTGTCTGTCTGTCTGTCTGTCTGTCTGTCTGTCTGTCTGTCTGTCTGTCTGTCTGTCTGTCTGTCTGTCTGTCTGTCTGTCTGTCTGTCTGTCTGTCTGTCTGTCTGTCTGTCTGTCTGTCTGTCTGTCTGTCTGTCTGTCTGTCTGTCTGTCTGTCTGTCTGTCTGTCTGTCTGTCTGTCTGTCTGTCTGTCTGTCTGTCTGTCTGTCTGTCTGTCTGTCTGTCTGTCTGTCTGTCTGTCTGTCTGTCTGTCTGTCTGTCTGTCTGTCTGTCTGTCTGTCTGTCTGTCTGTCTGTCTGTCTGTCTGTCTGTCTGTCTGTCTGTCTGTCTGTCTGTCTGTCTGTCTGTCTGTCTGTCTGTCTGTCTGTCTGTCTGTCTGTCTGTCTGTCTGTCTGTCTGTCTGTCTGTCTGTCTGTCTGTCTGTCTGTCTGTCTGTCTGTCTGTCTGTCTGTCTGTCTGTCTGTCTGTCTGTCTGTCTGTCTGTCTGTCTGTCTGTCTGTCTGTCTGTCTGTCTGTCTGTCTGTCTGTCTGTCTGTCTGTCTGTCTGTCTGTCTGTCTGTCTGTCTGTCGTTGTCGCGATCTCAGCCACCTTCGTCAGCCCAAGTCCTCCTGTTCGGCAGACGGGGTCGTATTGCAGCACGCGAGGGTGCAAACTGTGTCTGGGGTGAAAGGAAAAGTGCCGGGGAAACAGAGAAGCGCGGACGATACCACCTGTATGGAGCTGAGGGAATCGAAGCAGGTACGAACGAATGCCGGCCTCCTCGAAGAGGGGAGCTACAAAATAGCGACAGAAACACGCGCTACGTTGACGTTGTCGTAGCAAGTTGATTGAGCTCGGCGAGAAGCTGCTGACAAACAGCCGAACACTAGGAAGGTTGGGGAACAGAGCTCGCCCTCAGTAGGTTCATTGGTGAAAGCGGTGGCCGAAAGGACTAGCTTGAGCTGGAGTACGCCGCTTTTCCCCTCCTGGTTAGTAAACTACGACTCGGTAGGCGTAAAGGATTGGGAGATGTACGAAGGAGGCATGTGGGGGTCAGTGCGCGCGCCGCTGAAATAATCGAAGGCGGTACAACTGCCTCGAGTGTCTGCGGAAAGAGCCCGCGAGGGGTTTGGTGAAATGCTGGACGGTAAAGATAACGAGGCAGCCTATGTGAGAGCTGAAAGAACAAATGATATGTATGCACTCGCTTATATGTGTAGATGGGTAAAATCGCTAGGCAGCGCCTCACTGGAGGCGCTCCTGCTCCTGCAAAAGGGCTGGCTGCCGCAGGACGAAATGGGTAGGCGTTCGCTGCCAAAGCGGCAGAACGGGGAGGCGCACAGCAAAGCAAGACTTGTAACCATTCAAGAGGCAATAATGAGATCAGGAAGCGTGTTTTATATGGCACCGTAATCACGGAAGTAATGATATCCAGGCTGAATACAGGAAATAATGGTGACGTGTGATGGCGTAATGGTATGCAGTATCACGGCCGCTGGTGCTCCAGCGCGGCTGTGACAGGAGATAGTGATAACGTATAATGTGCCTGAGATTTATACGTCCAAGCGTGATCCATATTGTTCAGTTGAAGGCTGATCATTATGGCTCCAATTCCTTTCTGTGTTTCAGTTAGGTCTCTGAAATTTGGTACAAGTACTGCCGGTGACTTTAACTACCTTTGCGATTGCCCGAGGGCGTATCAATGCAATAAACGTCTGAATGTTGTGCAAATAGTCATCGACAGGAACCTCGGGCTTTCTGTGAAATTTCCCGCCCTCTGAAGAAAGACCACCAATGGGCATTGTAACTGTCTTTTATTAGGAGTATGTTATTCACACATGAACCTTCTGTGCCGGAACTTTGCTGCCTGTGAAGCGACAATTTGGCATGAAATAAAAAAAAGGGGTTCTGCTTTCTTATGAGTGTGCTGCATGTAAAAGTACGTACTTGCGAATGTCCTGCTATGTGCTCAAGAAATTAACTAAACCTTTAAGCTTTAAGACTTGGTAATTAGCGCAGCCAGGCTTCATAATCATGCTGCCTAAATTCTGAAGATACTATTCTTCTAAAATGAAGTATTCCTACTGACGGTGTTCTATTCTCGTCTAAAATGGCTTATAGCCAAGAGGGAACGTTCAGTTTTGAGACCACTGAGTGTATGCTTCATATGCATACCGGGTGTCCCAGTTGGTCGAAGGTGTCAAAAGAGCGCAAGACCTCTAGAGAAATCGCAGCGAATGCTTAGTAGCCGTAGTCGCGTGTACTTACAGCCGGTATTTTTTCATACCGAAGTATTCATTAATTGATTTTTATTAGTTAATGTTTTATTAATACTTGAACCGCAAACATATCAATTACAAAGTTGTAATTGATATGTAATAACCTCCGAATCAAGCGTTTTGTGCTCAGCTTTGACTTGTTGGTTTTTACGCGAAAAACAAAAGCGCGCGAAACATCCAAAATACGAAATTGATACGTGCTAGCGTGTCGCTACTGAAGTGCTCCCGAGCAAATAGCCACGGATACACGGCTTTACTAGCGACGGCAGCTTAATACAGGGCTTCACACTATGTGATGGTCGCGGAATCATGAGAACACGCCGCTGACGCATTGATAAGCGCAGCGGAGCCGTGGGGGAGGGGGCACCTAGAAGCCGGGAAACCGTGACGCCGCACTTTGGACTAATTTTGCTCACTCACCTTATTCTTCATCGGACCCATCTTTTTTCGCAACGCGATAACGACGCAACGCTGCGTCGACGTCATCCTCGAGGGCCCCGTGAACAACGCCTGAATCAACGTTCCACTTGCGCACCTTCGGAACGTCTGGTTTCAACACTATGGTGCTCCTGAGCATACTAACAGTCAGTCTCAAGCGTGGTTTGACAAGCTTTATCCTGGGCACTGGATTGGCCGGGACGAACCTGTACCCTGCCCCGCAGGCTCACTGGACATGACACCGCGGGACTTCTTGTGGGGCTACGTGAAATATCGCGTGTACAGCAGCGAAACTACCACACCGAACGCCTTAAAGACAAAAATAAGCAGAGCCTGCCGTGATATTCCAACGTCGTGGGTCAAAGCTGCAACAGCACAAGTGTTCCAAAGAAGTAAGTACCGTATTGGGCTTCAGACAATGGCCTGTTTGAGCACGTGCTATAAATGGCAGTGGAAAATAACCGCTCCAACTGGTGTAAAAGGTGACTCTAACGCAGCTTCATGATGTCACCCTTTCCTTACAGAAAAAAAGCTTGCGATAAAGAGAGAAATAGGTAAAAAACTGCGTTGTTTTGCCTCTTCTCCGTAGTTCCAGAGACGGAAATGGTAAATGGCTAAACCAGTTGCACCTTTGGATGTTTCTTTGTGGGCGGCTGAGTTGCCTTACGTGCTCTTGGTTTATATTTTTTTTCAGTAAATTCCTAAGCAGCTCTTTTCTGTTCTTCCGAGAGCTGCTTTTTTCTTTTTTCGTGCTCTCTTGCACACTGTCTTTTTTTTAACATTGGTTGTATTTATTTTGTAGCTTTGTTTCGTGATACGCGAAGGTTAAAGCTATCGCGAGTACGTCATGACCGAGCACAACATTCTTGCGTCCGCAGATGCCGACGCTTATCGCACCACGCTAGTGAGGTTGCGAAACCACTGGGAGCCCTCCTACATGACGAAGCCTTGTACGATGCGGTGACAAACGAATGCAGCCGTATATCTTTCAAAGGTTGCTTGGAAGCGCTTGAGTATCAGCCCTCGAGCGTGCCTCTATTTCATATTTCGTGCATTTCGAGGGCTTTTGTTCTTTCTTGAAAAAAAACAACCAGGCACACTTCAGCACGAAATAGATGCGTGATTCGGAGGGTTTTTCAGGTGTCCTACAACTTTGTAGCTGATATGTTTGCGATTCAAGCAATAATAAAAATGTCGCTAATTAAAAGCAATTAATTAGTGAATACTTCGTGGCGAAAAAAATACTGGCTGCAAGTACGCGCGACGGCCGCTGCTGTGCAGTTGTGTGCTGCTGTGCTGTGCTTCAGATTTCTCTGAAGCTCTCGAGTTTTCTTTATTTTCTTTTTTTTTTTTTTGAAGTCTTGGTCCAAGTTAACTGAGACAGGCGGTTTATACAGGGTGATAATTTGTAAGTTTTATGAATTTTTTTTTTAAATAGCCTGTTGCAGATAACATAATTCTAATCTTCGAGCTGGATTATTCAGAGATGTGGACTACTTGCACGAGAAATCGAAACACATATTCAACTAATTAACACAACAGCACAAATTATTTCTTGGGTTAATTACTTTACGGCTCATATTGCAGTTTACGAATTATAGCCAGTCAGTTTTTCAGTGCATCCACTTGGAATGAATTTCCAGAATGACGCCAGTTTGAAGATGTGCGCCTTCAAACTTGCCGTAAAGATACACTGGTGTTCCACTTACTTTTTTTTTAACAAAACGCCCTTTTACGCATTGTCGCACAAAACTGGAACGCCCATGTATTTCGTTCCACATTGTGAGAAATATCTCGTAACTTGTACCATCCTGCAAAATTCATTGCAAACAGATGCGTCTTGCTCGCTCACCTGCTACAATTCGTAAATGGCAATGTGTTCTGTAAGGTAACTAATTAAGAAGTGAATTAATGAATGTCACTAATTTGTGGGTTGACGCTGGCATGGCTGGATGCGGTCGTCCGCGTCGCCAAATTGTGGGAGGTGGCGCGAAGAGGTAGCCGCCGTGGCCACGGTTCATTTAGGCCGGCCAACCATGGTGCCGCAGGATCCCGGGAGCGGCCGACACCGCGGCCGCCCGGTTTACGTGGTCTGGCTTGTTCTACTGTCGCGCAACCTGCACGCGAGCCCCGTTATTGTTCGCCGGCTTTGGAGGCGACAGTCGCGACGCTACGAGGTTTGTTGATGGATTTCACTAAAACTTTTCATTCCCTTGGCCGTAACTTGTTACTGCATAAGTTAGAAATGTACAGTGTTCGAGACGCTCCTGTGGCTTTAGTTAAATCATACTTAACAGACATATCTCAATGCGTGAGTCTGGGAAACTATCGCTGATCTCCGATCTGTAGAGGCGTCCCGGAAGGAAGTGTAGTAGGTGCCTTTCTTTTAGCGCCTTGGTTATTGACATTGTAAACATGGACAAAATGGTGCAAATTGTAATATGTGCTGATGATGCCACACTCTTGCTGTCCGGCGAAGATGCAGATGAGTTGGCAGAAAGATGCAATTCATTATTAAGTAACATTAAATCATGGTCACTATCAAATAAACTTAAAATTAACCCTGGGAAAACCAACGCGATAATTTTTGGAGGTAGAAACAAGACATTCAACATTAAACAAGATGTATGCGCAGAACATAAAAATCGACATTGTTGATGAATAAAAGATCTTAGGTGTAACATTTTCATCTCATCTAGGTAAGGATTGTCGCATAAATAATTTGTGTAAGAAACTTTATTTACCTATGCGGGCTTTATCGTGTTGCCGTGATACTCTGCCAAACCGAAAGCAAATTATTATGTATTACGCTCTATTTCAATCACACACAAACTACTGCAGTTTCATTTGGCTTAATACAAGTCAGCGCGATATACATAGAATAGAAAAAGACAGCTGTCCGTTACATGCATTGCCAACATAGGTTATTTATCTCCCACCTACACATGCTTTCGCACTCACAGAATAATCAAAATCCAAGATATGTGTGAGTCCCACACCCTGCCTCCATTTTGCAATTGCTTTTCTGCATTTAAACACTTCATTCAGACTAATGTATTTTTTCAGCGCAATACCCATGATATGAATACTCGGGACGTAGGCGAGGGGGTTTTGGGTTATACGCCATTTTCCTAGCGACTATAAACGCCAGTCCTTGAAATGCAACTTTCCGTTCATTATAAGTAAACAAAAACACTTAGACAAACCCAAGGTAAATGCAGTTCGAGAAATATTTCTTAAGAACTAATTTATTTCTTCATTCAATTATCTATTAAGATGCTGTCTTTAGCCTCAAGTGTGCTGTAAGCCATGTTAGTCTGCTTTCTGAGCTTTATGTATTATTATTCTATTCTTGTTGCTACCTATTGGTATTATTGCATGGTGTTAATTTATCTTATTGCAGTTAGTTCTTGTATCGGTGGTGTTAACGGTTTTGTCTGTTAGTAAAATTAGAGTTTTGCGTACAATTGTAGAATATGCTTTGCTGTGTTTGTTTTTATTCTACAAGTAAGAGTACATGTTCTTAGTTCACGGATAATTATATTCTAATATCTGCGTAAGTAACGTGCTTATTTTCGTGTATGATGTTTTTAAGAGTCTGTTATCTATTGACCTTTCGCATGCCGCCATGTAAGCATGGTCTCCTGGGCCCCGTGAAACAGTTTCCTTGCAGTTTTTAGTCCAGGAGTCCAGATAGGATATTTTCTGGTAAATAAGAATTGATTTGAATTGAATTGGAGCTGTGTGGACGGCAGCGTGGACTTCATTGACATTGGCGTTTCGTAGCCAACAACAATGGAAAGCATATACAGCAGTCTCACTGGGAACGGGGACCCTAGATGAAAAGGGTAAAGCCACCAGAAGCGACAATGCTGAAAACCATCACCGGGCGACGGCACGGCACAGTGGCGACGCAGAAGCCGTGCGTGATGAATTTTCGATGGCGTTCCGCGCATCCTTACCGAAGTAATGCGATGCACCAGCCATTCTCGTGTCTCGGTCGTCGGGGGAATGGAGAGAGAGAGAGGGCGGGAGATGCCAGAGGCCAGCACAAAAGGAACGCTGCCCGGCTAAAGGTTGAATGGACGGCCACTCTTTGTGGCTCGCTAATGGACACGCTTGCAAGCCTACTGCGGGAGCAGATACAGCGGCACACTGTCTCTGCTGGCGAGACGGGCTTTGTGCGCGCTGGCGAGATTGGTTCCTGAGGTTCGCGATGGGAAGCAATTATCTGGCATACGCCACGCTCGGAATGAGCATCGTGATGTCTTAACCCGTGCTGATCGCCGCCGGTAGTGAGCGCATCTCACCGATGGTTCACGCGGAATATGAAGAAAACAAAACAACGACGATGACAGACGTCAGCAGAAGGAACTCATTGCAAGAAATAAAGAAAGAACCGAATCCACTTTAATTGTGAAAGGGCATATCGCTTTAATATTCATGACCTATTGTGAAGTACCATGAAAGGCAACCGCTTCGCATTACGCGAGATGCACGTGACCTTTCATGTTTGTCGAACATTCCGTAGCTGTAGGTTGCATTATTAGCAATACGTAAGTATACGCTACTTTTCATAGCATTCTTTTCATAATGAGACCAGTTTCTTTTCGGCTATCTAATTGAACCAGAAATCATGAGCCAGTCCACTCTATGAACGTGGATTACCAGCAATGCTGTGCAGCACATGACAAAGACGTGACACTGAATTTTGAACAAAGGTAGGGACACATTTATTGTCTCTGTCGGTGGTCATGACGACGAAAGGTACGCGCTCTCAATTATTTTACAGCGGAGCTGTATATGGCTAACCGATTCGTCCGTCCGTCTGTCGCCTGTACGCCGAAAACTCC
Organism: Dermacentor andersoni; assembly: GCF_023375885.2. Lineage (NCBI taxonomy): Eukaryota > Metazoa > Arthropoda > Arachnida > Ixodida > Ixodidae > Dermacentor > Dermacentor andersoni. The sequence continues at coordinate 32,371,737 of NC_092815.1, forward strand.
TCCGGCGCTACCCAGTATGCTCATGCGCGAGAAGAAAAAAAAACAAGGAGAAAGAGAGGCTTGAGATTGGCTGCGCCGGTAGAGAAGTCGTTGCTCTCCGTCCCAGCCGAGTGCGCGCGCAGCAGTTTCCTGCTCCGAAATGGGTAGACCACGCGCCATACGTACTCCTGAAGAGCAAGCATCTTTCGATTAGCAACGCCGCGAGCAGAACAGGGAACGAGATCGTCTATTCCGCGCCAATGCTGCAGCCCGGGCACATGAACAGGCTCGTGCGGCCGAGCGCAAGCAGCAACTGCGTGACGAGGATCCGGCAGCTTACCAAGCCGTCGTTTAATGAACCGTCGTGATTAACCCTGATAAAAACCGTGGTTGCACGTTCAGCTTCGCTCGTTAAACATCTGTACGGAGCGCTTCGGCGGTGATTTTTTTACACATCCGCGTTCATTCGTCTTGTACAGCCGTTATATATATATATATATATATATATATATATATATATATATATAATATTCGTGTTTTGATTTTGCGATATACTCAGGCAAAGAATTTGAGGTCGCGATCACCGCACCGAGTGGCAGTGGGCCAGTGCCGTCAGCGCCTTCGTGCAGGGAGGCACACTATGGGAACGCGTGCACGATGAGTAGCAACGCAGCCAGCTGTGGAAGAAGACGACGACGAACGCGCGAGCAGTGGCGCGAACCATTGCTGATGATGATAGTTATTGCTTTCACAATTTGTTGACGGACACGAAAAATGCACGAAATCCTAGCCATATACAGCTTCGCTCTAAAAAAATGTGGTCTGGACCCGGAGATAATGCAGTATAAAAACGTAGACTGATCCTGAAGGTTGCGCTTGAAAAACATAGGCCATCCCCAGGGGTATGCGCCTCTGGATATATGCCACTGGATATGGGCCGCTCCACAATGAACCTGTTTCACGCCAACTTGGGTATGTATCACTAGATAATTGCCACTAGGTATGTGCCTCCGAGTACCTGCCACTGTGTACGTGTCACTAGACGTGTGCTCCAGGCGCCACTGGGTAAGTGTACCTCTATGTACGCGCTGCTCTTCGATTAACCTCTTTGACGATAACTTCACTAAGTGTGTGATACTGGGCATGCTCGAACTTCACGGTAGCGTCGTTAAGTGGCCCATTAGGTCCAGAGGGAGACGTGAGAGAAGCTCACTTGCGGCACACGGCTCATGCGTGACGTGTTTCGGCTATGCGCGTACTTGGAGAGTTGTCGTAGATGAGCTCGCACCGAATTTTTTCTCCATGCCTTCTTACTGAACTGGTTTTGTCAAAAAATGACGAGCCACTATGTACGTGACCCGAACCGATCCTGAGACACCTATGCGCACCTTTGTTGCATCAGCATTTCTTGAATGCTCTAGGAAAAGATGGCAAGTTTCGTCATGACATTGCAAGTTTTTCTACGGCAAGGAGTTGTATGAGCGGTGCACAATGCAGTCAGGACTATGCAACACCTACCTTGTCAGTTGTTTTGTTAATTCTGCTAATTACAAATTCTATTAATCTTGCGACTCCGGGTTGCGATTACTTCTTCGGGCCTCGTAAAACTCACGCACTGAGAAAAGCGGTGAAGAAAATAAAGAGTAGCCGTATGTGGCATCTCATCGGTGATTTTAGTTTTCACCAGGAGTTCCTCATGCAGAATCAGTGTCAAGTGAAAAGGGATAATCAGAGCGCACACCTGAAAGCACTTATGTTGCTATGTGATTACTCACAGATCTATTAAACGAGGATAATTTGAAATCACTAATAGGGGTCGATCATTTTCAGTAGAGTCCAGTCATTTACCGAGTAATATTTTCTTCATCCCGATGCTACATACAAATGATGCGTACAGTGTTTTCAGTTTAACTGACTGGTACGGCGATGCCTCATGCTTTTTTTTTTCTCCATCTTGCGTAGTGCTTTTCAGTTCAGTATTACTGGTGACGGACTGTCAAACCTCTCAATTGAGAGACCAAATACCGTGCGAATACATTATATTTGGAGCCGTCGACCTCTTGCTTAGGACTCCATCATTTGAAGCTGCAAAGGCCGAGGTCAATAAGCCTCAATAAGCCTCAAAGGCCGAGGTCAACAAGCCTGCCTCACTTGTTAGGCAACGAAAAATGTGCTTGACCTCACCTTTCTTTTTTTTTCTTGCAAATAAAGTTATCTATACTGCTTCTAAAAAAGCGAGAAAAACAGAAAAAAAAGACAAAAAACTTCTAAGCTGACAGTCCCGCCATTTTTTTTTAGGTATATTTAGGTGTAATTTGGTCTTCGAAATACGTGACAACGTTTGATCAGTACTGCTGATCATGTTTACAATTTTACACTTTCGCACGTTCAGAAATGTCTCGATTTGCTATTTTTGGCATCAAAGAGAGAGTGACTTGGAGGCAGAACAGAAATGCCATTTTGAGCAAAAACGACATTAAAAAAATAAATAAATAAACAAATAAAACAAAACAAAAAGGAAAAGGAAAAGATATAGAAGGAGTAAATTTGCAAATTACTCCTTTTTAAGATCTGGATCAAATGGGTGAGTAGCATAGGCATGGAAAGGGCTGGACAATATCTTTTTCCACCACAAACGATAGGAAGAAGTAAATCTTTTCTTATATAAATGATGACCAAAACGAGAAGAAGGCAAAAGCGGGAGCCAAGGTTTCGACAAGTGCACTTGTCTTTTTCTTTTTTTTTCATGGCCTGATTTTAAGTTTTCGCACCATCGTGTCAGCCAAGGGAAAGCTTGCGATACATGCGTGTCCTGAAATGCACTACAAAAGTATGGTGAACCCGCCATGGTTGCTCAGTGGCTATGGTGTTAGGCTGTTGAGCACGAGGTCGCGGGTTCGAATCGCGGCCACGGCGGCCGCATTTCGATGGGGGCGAAATGCGAGAACAGCCGTGTGCTTAGATTTAGGTGCACGTTAAAGAACCCCAGGTGGTCGAAATTTCCGGAGTCCTCCACTACGGCGTGCCTCATAATCAGAAAGTGGTTTTGGCACGTAAAACCCCATAAGTTAAAAGTATGGTGAGACCTCACGTAGCCATTGCCTTCTCTCTCAGAGATAGCATACAGACGGCAGTGGCCACGTTGAGCAGATGACCAATTTTTGCTTACTTTCGCGAAGCTTCTATGTTAAGAGAAGTTTGGTCTTTATTAATAACGACAAACATGTATTTTCTTTTTTTACCGGAGTTCTAATGTAATACTTTCTTTATTATAACTGGATTAAGTCCAGCGAATGCTACATTGAAATTACATTGCAGAGCGGTGGAAATGTAAATCCTAAAATATAGAACACAGTTCCGTTGGGGCACTATTTCTTATTTTATCAATTTTTTATGCTTTGCAACTTTTAGGAGAGCTAGCATTAACCATCTCCTCCTGCAGAAGGATAGCTTCAATTAGCGATACGGTCACCACATGACTTGACCGATGTTCTCTCAATCTTCTTTAGGAAGTATATCCCACCTGTTTTAAAATACCATGATCAATTACATTAGTGTGCTTTCTTGCCAAGAAACTGTCTTTGTTTATATTTATCATCGGTCACTCAGCGCCTAACGAGAAAACCGTTGCCAGAAAAAAAAAAATGACAAAGCGCTTGTTGAAACCTAAAGTATAAACCCCATGCAAGCGATCTTGCACGCGACAGCGACAAGCGACGCGATGGAGATGGCTGTCGCGTTCGCTCGTCGCCTACAAGTTGCACCCCATGCAAGCGATGACTTCGAGCGACGTCTCCCCAGTGTTGCCGGTATGAGGGCAGCAATATAGGCGCCGAAACTAGCGTGACGCGTGCTTTATTAACTTAAGTTGATGTATTTTACTGTAAAAAGCAGCATAACTATTCCTGAAAGTCTTGCAGTAGGTTCTTATCCTTGCACGTATAAAAATTCAATCGTTTGCTCGTTCCGTGCGACAATCGGAAGTACTGGAGTTATGTACATCCAGTTCCGGCTTTGCGCTATTGGCTAGTCGCTCATAGCACTTCCGGGCGACGAGCGACGAATTCTAGATTTGCAAAACCGAGCGATCGCGCGACAAGACCGAGCGATCTGTTCAAGCGACGGCCCGATCCGTCGCGCGAACCCGTCGCTCGTCGCTGTCGCGCACAAAATCGCGCTAATGGGGTTGAGCCTTAAAGCTTGAGCAAGCGACTTCTATATTTTCTTTTGTTCTTTAGGAACAAAGCTTGTTATGCTTCTTCAGAACGTTAAGCCTATTGTGTATCTTAGAAGTGATTAAGAAACAAACAAAAAATCACACAAAAAAAACACTGAAATCCACTGGGTTAAAATAAAATAAATGAAGAAAAAACGCATGATGTCGAGAGTGGCGAGAGTATGCAGCACTTGACGTTATCACCGAGGGAACGCTGCCACGCGACTCGATTTTCTTTCTTTTTGAATTGCTTGTCTATCAGTGCCCCTAATTGGCCGCAGTAGCTACAATAACGCGCGAAAACTGCGGCGACAGCTTTCATTCATTACAGCCCACGCCAGGCCTCGTTGCATTTCAAAGCAAGCATCGAGCCTGCATTGCCTTTAGCTCTTATTAGCGCCCTTTTCTTGTGACCAAGCACCCCAGTTTTTTTTCTTCTTTGATTTATTTCTTCCCTCCTTTTTATTTTTTTGCACTTGTACGCGCACAGGAGCCTTAATTACGGAACTCAGCACCGGTCTACGGAGAAGCTGGTACGTTATAACTTAGAAGAAAGAGAAAGAAGAAACAGAAAAGAGAAGGTATTCTGAGAATAAAAGAAGCAAAATAACCACGGAAAGTGAACATTGGTTGAACGTCAACTGAAATTTGCACGGCAAGGTGAGGCAAACCTCTGTAAATTGGCTGCTGAATATGCAAGTAGCTTTTCCAGCTAACCAAAGATGCAGCATATGCAACAAGAAAGAAGAGAAGAAAAGAGACGAGCAATTATGAAGCAAATGACTTTTGTTTGTGTCCCGGAAATCGGGTATACACAAAGCGCAGGTTCACTGAATATAAGTTTTAGAGTCAGCCGATGAGTTAATGGAAACCACTAATTTGAGACCTCGATAACCTAGGCGCTCAGATGAATGTGTGATGGGGAAGGCGAATGTTACCAAATGTGGCGTATTTCTCCATCATTCATCGTCACCGCGGCCACGTGATGATAAAAACAAAACAATTTCCTTCTCTTTGTATGCCACTCGCGCCAGATATCTATGACGCTCAATAATATCGAAAATATTCAGTCTTTTTTGTTCCTGATATTACATTCTATATAGTTTTATACAGCTCCGAATGGGAGGAGGAGTAGCCAACCAGGCACGTCCTTGGTTAACCTCCCTACCTTTCCTTCTTCGTTCCTCTCTCTCTCGCTCAGCTGTCGAGACACATTTGTGACGATGTCGCCGAAGGAAGCTCAAATCCCTTCGGCTGAACCCGCATTTTGTGAGTGGTCATGGAGGACTGCCAGCGGTAGTGCGTGTGTCAGGCTGTTGCTCGGCTTGTTAGTGTGCGATATAGAGTGCGGCGGTATACGGTCGCACGAATAGACACGATGCTTGTTGAGCACGGAAACGTGCTCCTGTTGTCAGTTCGTCAGTTGGCTCGTTTTCAGAGAGGTCAACGTACTACAAAATCCACTGGAGTATGATTGCGCAACGACGCACTTCTAGCGTTTTAAGGCGGCATGCTGACCAAAATATACATCACTGGGTAACCGTAGTCTTTTTATCTATTTATTTATTGGATGTGGAAGCATGGGAAAGTAGGCTACGTCTACCTTCCCGTAGTTCTACACCAACTCTCTGAAGCGGTTCACAGGGCGGTCTTGGAATCGGCTAGAATCGCGTCGTTCTTAATTTTCAACAGTGTCCTGCAATTGATCGACCGTTGAGTGAAGGGCCACCATTTGTGCATGGAATACAAGCCGAAGCGCAGCAATGGCAGATTGCGTCTGTGCAGGGCAGGCTCGATGCACGCAGAGCACGCAGCGCAAATAAAAATTTTGGAAACGCGATTAAAGCGAAGTCCTAAACCACATAAACGTGCTGTCTCCGCTGTCATATCACTGTCACTGATACAAGAGAGATCGAAAGAGTCTGCAAGAAATTTGTAAATTTTCCCATGTTCTATAGGCTGAAGCGATTTCCCGCCCATTATCGAGCGCCATGTCAAAAGAACTATGTAGCAGTGGACAGTTTAGCAGCAAACTTATAAGGCGCAATGGGTATTTTACGTTCCTGGATCAAACGTCAATGTTATTCTTGCCCCCGTTTTCGCTTCAACAGCAGATAGATGATTACTTATAACACTTGAATAAATTGAAAAAAAAAATAACACCTTATTTTTGCTTCAAACACGGCCTATTTGATCCTGGATTTTGGAGGCCAGAAGTCGTCAGTAGCACCATTGTTAGGAACACGAAATTAAAGCAAAGCTTAGGATCTCAGCGCAGCGGCAGTTATTAACATTCATAAGGAGGGCGAGACTCAGGAGCACAAGGATATTGCTCTACGAGGTCATAATTAAGTATTTTTGTAAAGAATTGCGCCATGGCTATGAATGACAAATCTCGACAACCTAAATAAGCTGCAATTATTCATTTATTCTAAACACCAAATCGAGGACTTTTTTTTTTCAGATACCGAGAAGCAGTGCTCCACCGAAAGAAATCAAAGAAATCCAGACACGTGGGCAAAACAGGCGCAGAACCTTAATCTTCAAACTTTACACTCGAAAATCTTTTTCTTCTTGCTTTAGCAGCCGGACACGACTGATTGGGACATGGAACGAGAATTTCAGATTAGACGCCGATGCACTCTCCACGTCTCAGTCCAATGTTGAAAGCATGTCTTTCGTGCTTATTATTTCGCCAGCGCCCATAGATGAACACGGGAGCAATATTAAAAAAAATAATTCGCCATACGTTCGACGCAATATCGTGAGCATGCATTTTTCACCGGCCATTAAAACAGGCTTATGCATACATACGAGGAACAAACATGAGAGAACGGTATTTCTTCCTAGATGTCTACAGCGGGTACGCAGAGGAGGCCTTGCTGGAGAGCTGCCCTTAACGAGGGGGCAGGCTAATGCTAATTACTTATTCTCGTAAAGCTTCCACGTGGATTATTCGCGATAACACGAGCGGTTGTCTTAGTGAGATGACAGTGAGCAGCTCGGCATGGTCGCAGCATGCGAGAGAATGAGCCCGGCTTTTTTTACTCATTTTTGTCTTCCCGTTTTTGGATCGCTAAGTCTCGTCGTTCTGCAGTTGCTGATGAACTGCATTTAATTACAAGAGAGATAAGCTCAGCCTCCTTAAGCCCTGCCGCGATACGGTATGTCACAGTTGCCCTTGATTAATAGTGCGCGGTGCCGGCTAAACAGTCAAGGCATGGGCTAAAAAAAAAAAAGAAAGAACTAGCTCTCTTTTTCACATCCTACTGCTCTTTGTGCAACAGTTTCTTCCTATCATTGTCGCATTTGAGATTTCGATGAAGAAGAAGAAGCCTCCCGGGGTTAGCTAGCGCAATGTATAAAGACGCCGTGCATCAAGGGCTGCCTCAGGGGCTCTATAATGATATATCCAAATATGCAGCACCTTCAGAAGAACTCCCATGGACATTAAACGAGGTTCAGAATTTTCTGGAGTTGCTATTAGCTTGCTGAGGATGAGAATAATGCGTTTCTAATGATCGGTGTACCCACTTAGCAGCATACTTGATGGCAGAAGAACGCAAAGGTAACGACAGACGTGTCATGAGGGAGAAACAGGTTGTGATTAATTTAAAAGATTGGAGGGACGCCCGTTCTTTCTTTCTTATTTTCCTTTGTTCTAACTAGTGGCTGGTTGGGAGCGATAAGCGAACTACCACAATACAGCGTCGGGAGAATCAATACGATACCCATGTTTCTGAAACAACCACTTCTTTCTCTTTCTCTCCAGTAGCAGGGGCAATTAAAACATGACATGCACTGCCAATGTTAGTTATTCTTCGCCTTCATGTCTAGTTTTTGTCTCTTCAGCTATTTGCTTTTATCCAGGTAACTACAGAAGCCTGAGCCCCTTCGCTAAGATTTTGAGCTATCTGATTCACTTTCTGTAAAATTGCTGTCTCAATACTGATTCGTCCCTTCACAGTCACTGAGGAAATAATCCATAGCAAGGATCTAACAGTTGCTGTGATCATGAGGCAGAAAGTACAGGCACAAATCCAAGTACTTCATATAACAGTCAAATAAAGGCCACAAGTAGTTGTCACAACACAAAACTTCCAAGACTTACACACATACTTCGCCAAGCTTCTGGTGCATTCCCCTAAATGTAAGGTTTTAATAAGCATGATGAATCAGCGAACAAAAGGACCCGTACACTCCACCATCGAAAGGATTCAATTCCCACCTCTTAGGGCTGACTAGGTAAACAAAAAGCGCGTTTACCAGAAGAAGCCAGAGAGGCTTGGTATCCTTAAACAAAGCTTCCTAGCGTCCATCGTCACTATCAACAGAAACAGAGAATGAAGAAAACATGCTCTAAGACAGAGCTTAGCTTCAGAAAATGCGCACGTGAAGCCTCTCAGAACAGTGGCGTAGCCAGAAATTTCATTCGGGGGGGGCTCACGTTGGAACTTGGCCTCCTCACATAATTTGTCGAGGGATCAAATACATGAATAATAACTGCATTGCAATTACCGAAGATGCTGCAAACAAATTTTTGAACGCTACGAACTGTCAAGACAAGTAAATTATGTATTTTTTCCTAAAAGGATATATTCTTATGTCCTAGAAATTGTGCCAAAAATAACTGATATCAATGCTTCCATGTTGTTTGTCTATTTATTAAGAAAGAGAATATCACACGAACTTCAGAACTATATCAGTGCGAAACCAGCAAAGCAGTACATGCCTTGATATGATAAATGTAAAGACCGTGAAATGAACAAGTTGGGGACAAATATGTTAATGATACTTTGTCATTTGAAAGCCTTGTTTACATTTTTATTCATATGCAACGGCCAGGCAAGAATCTCAACGACGCTGTCCTTCATTCTAATGTACTGCGCAGGAGCAGCTGTCACCGGTTGCGTATTGTAATTGCACCGAAATCGTAGTCGCAACAGAGATCACATATAAAAAGCAGCACCTCTGCAAAATATACATTAGAAATTCGAAGTGCAATGGAATACACAAATGCCAAGATAAGATTTGATAAAAAGCAAAAAAAGTGTCTCTGGAAACGAAGTTCATTGCATGTATCCACAAAACCTCGCAACAAGATATTTAAATATACGTGTAAGTAACCAATAAATCTGCTTATCTAAGCAAAAGTCTCTGTATACAGGGTGCTTCAGCTAATTCTAGCCAGATTTTAAAAATATGCCGATGCACTCTAAGACGACGCGACCAAGTGGATGTTGCTCACTTTTGTACGTAGTGTGTCACGCTATATTTTGTATTTTGCGTAATTAGATTTTAGTCAAGATTAATAAACCAACTTCTGAAGTAACGAAGTTAGGAAAAGAATTCCATTTAGAAAAATGCAGAGCGATTTGCAAAGCGTCCGAATAAAGAGTTTCTGTCTTTCTATATATATATATATATATCTATATATATATATATATATATATATATATATATATATTAGGTTTTAGTGTATTTCAGATCACTGATGATGCCCGCGAACTACAAAACTGGTGACATGCCCGCTTGCGCGTCGTGATTGCACTGCTCCCCAACGTTCCGCGCACAAACAGCCATAGGCGCGCTACCACTTAAAAGGTGACAGGGCAACCACGTAGGCATCGGCTGTGCCATCTACGCCAGCGATGTGCTCCCCTCACGAAAGTTCGTTATAGCGATAAGCAGACGCAGCGGTTATCGCTTGTGCTGCCGGAAGCAACAGGTCCGTCAATTCGCGATAGCTGTAAGCAAATTGAACATCCCTAAATAAAAAACTGTTTTCAGAAGGCTGAAAATGGTGGAATAAGGGTATTATTAATGACCAGACGCAGTCTTTCATTGAATTTACGTTAATTTTTCATGCGATTTCACAGCAAGCGCTTGAAGAGGTCACTTTCTGCAGCGATACAACACTGGGACCTTCTGAGAACGCTTTCTGCCGCTGCCTTGAGCACCGTCGGTGAAATGCTGTGGCAGACTTCAATTATCTTCTCCTGTAAGGCTGCTGGAGTCGTCGTTTCCGTCATATATACGTGATCCTTAATATAGCCCCAGGAGAAAAAGTCAAAAGGGCTGAGTTCGGATGAGACTGCCGGCCACACTACAGGCCCGTTTCTCCTTATCCATTGCCCTGGGAAAGTAACTTCAAGGCTCGCTCGTGCTTGAGTGTCGTGCTTGACTGGCCCCGTCGTGCTGACACCACATTGCGTCAAGCTGGGCTAGTGGCATGTTGCAGCAGAAGACTTCAACCTGCCATTTGAGGAACTGACATACCTCTTGCCGGTCAGGGTGTTGTTAAAAACATTGGGCCAATGACTGTGCTGTCATATATTCGGCACCAAACGTTAAAAGACCACTGATATTGGTGGCGGGATATTCCTAGCCAGTGGGGATTTTGCTCACTTCTATAGTGGGCGTTGTGGATATTTACTTGGCAATTTCAGGAAAAGTTCATCTCGTCACTCCGGATACCTTGGTAAGAAAGTCAGAATCCTGCTCCTCCTGAATCAAAATCCAATTTGCAAAGTTGAGTCTCTTTTGAAGATCCCTTGACTCCAGGCTTTGATGCAACTGCAGGTGATAAGGGCGCAGTCCAGCTGTTTCAGAATCATCCAGGCAGTGAGTTGGACACACCGCGTGCTAGCGTGTGGATTAGCTGCCATGAAAGACAAGACATTGGAGCGAACCTCATTATTTATGACTCAAGCTCTCTGCCACTTTCCTGTGAAGCTGCCGGTTTGCTTCAGTGACTCGTAGGTGTTCAATATCGTCATCGGGTTCAGTCGCGTACCCGGGTGCCAGCTTCAAAATATTCTTGCAGCCTGCCGTCTCTGTCTGCTTGCAGCTACTAGGGCAAGGATCATCTTTGATTTTTCCTCGTTGGAAAAAGGCATCACGAAATTGCTCGCGCTTTAGCGCCCGATGCACGATAGTCTGTTTATCGATGTCTGAAATTACCACCTACCACTACAACCACGTCCATCAGTCGCTTTACACAGCACAGGAGATAACCGCTGCTAGCTTAAATCGAACAGCCAACGCTTTCGTCGCTGCTCTGTCGCTTTTTAAGTGACAGCTAGCGCACCTATGGCTGTTTGTGCGCGGAAAGCTTGGGAGCAGTGCAATCACGACACGCAAGCGGGCATGTCACGTTGTGTTTTTTGTATTTTGTGGGAATCCGCAGTGAGCTGAAAAACACTAATACTTAGAAAGACAGAAAGAGAGAAACTGTTTATTCGGACGCTTTGCAAAGCGCTCTGAAACTTTCTAATTGCAATTTTTTTCTTAGCTTCGTTGCTTCAGAAGTTAGATAATTATTCTTGACTAATTATCTAATTAAACAAAATACAAAAATAGCTACACAATGCATACAAAAGTCAGCAACATGCATTTGGTTGCGTCGTCTTAGAGTGCATCGGCATATCTTTAAAACTCTGGCTAAAGTTAGCTCAAACACCCTGTATAATGCGTCAAACAAGGCAAATAAACATGTTGCGCATCACAGATTCACAGATCACAGAATCCTAAGGCCCGCACCCCCCCCCCTCCCTCCACTCCCCCGATGCATCGCGCGCGACGGAAGGCGGCGTGTTTCCTTCCCGCTTTTCTCCGTTGCGCACAGAAGACTGACCCACCTTCGTCGGTTCCCCTCTCCACCCCCCCCCCCCCCGCTACGCTTTCACTCGCACATGCAGCATGCGGCGCGCGCTTACGATGTTATCGCCCTTGAACTTCATACGGAGCATGACGGCGACGACAGGAATGCGGCTTGAGTGTCCACCTAATTGCTATCGCAACAATATAGGAAGAGTATCCGGCAAGTGAAGAGTCCCATGGCCCATTACTTTTCGCAAAAGTAGTAACAAAATCGAACTTTCAGCATGCGACAATTCGCTGCGCGGCAACAGTGTCTTTTTGTGTGTGTGTGGGAGAGGCACCGAAACGAACAAACGCAAAGGAAAGCATCTTGGCCACAATCGAATGCCTACTTGGGGCCCCTAATGTAGCTACCTAAGGAATATCCAAGAAAACGTGAGACGCTTGGTGCACAGAGAACCATATGCAGCGAACGCGTTGCAATCTGTCGAGTCCCCACAATGGTGACGGCGAGCGACCATTGCTTTTTTTTCTCGTCGGCTTGCCAGAAAGCGTCCGAAACTCTCCGATGCCAAAATCCGCTCGGCCAGAGAAAAACCAACGCGCACCGCAGTGCGCCGCGCGGTTGTCAGGGCAGCACATGAGAAACGCATGACCTCTGGCTGGCCCTGGCAGCCCGCCGGTAGCGAGAACAAAAAATTGGAGAGGCTCAATGTGTCCTCGCGAATACAATTCAGAGTAGAAAAAATAAATAAGAACGCAGTTACCTTTGCTGGCTTTAGTGTCTTGACATGGATGCTTTGGCGCAGGTGAAAAAAATGTTCATATTGTTTTCTGTGACATGATGGCAAATATGAACTATCACAACGCTTCGTCTCATCGGGTCTCGCTGCGTGCTTTGCCAACTTGTCTGATAGTGTATTGATTTGGCTTGTTTCATTGTATGGTCCGATGTACGACTTTATAAAAGTAAATGGAGCTTTGGTATCAAATGTGACTAAGAACATTAAACCGAAAAAGATCCGGAATTGAAAATGTAAAGAACGACCTTGGAAAGGTCAATGCGCCTTTCGTATCAAAACATTATTTGACCTTTATACCTAGAAAGTTTCTTAATTGAAAACCATGCGCTCCGCAGATTCTGCGGCCTCTGCGAGATGCCGCGGCGGGCCCGCTCGCCATCAAAGCGCAGTTGAAACTTTGTGCTCGGATGGGGATCTTTGCGTTATGTGACTCCAGGTGAATGGGCGTCGCCAAGAAATCCAGCCCGAGTTCACAATCTTCGCGCCGAAATGTGTTTTCGGACACGAAAAATACATTCTAGAGAAAATCCAGAATGATTTCCGGCGCCGTGGGTTGTTTTGGTTGGCGATGCATCACAGCACGAAAAAATTTCGGGGCGCTGAATTTCGGGGGGGGGGGGGGGGGGGGGGGGCGCTGAAGCCCCATAAGCCCCCCCCCCCTGGCTACGCCCCTGCCTCAGAAGATAGCCCACTTGAAGGTTAGGCTTGCCGAAGTAGATCTTCGATGTCATGGCAGGCAAATTGATGTAAAGCGTGCAGTGGTTAGAGTCGAGTAGGCCGAATCATAGCATCTTGATTGCGCTAGGCTCTTAATGATGCACTGCCGCTGAAATCCCGACTATAGTTTGACTTCGTGTTATGACAGCGTCACAGAAAAACATATAGCAGGCGTGGTATATAGTACACATATATTTAAATATATGCGGAACCTCACGGTGACATCGACGGCGACGGCGACAGCCTAAGTTCACCTGGGGAGTCCACATTATTGCTATCGCAATAAAATATGCAGCTGTTCTCGCCTGTATAACAGCGTCTGTGTTAACAAAACACTTCTTACGGTGGTGCTATTCGTTAAAGAAAGGTGAGGACCCTCCCGGTCCCGATAGTAGAGATGTGATTAGTGAAGACGGTCTGTCAGTGCGAACAGGTTTTCATGATATCAAACTTTTGTGAATTGTGCTCCAGTAGAGGTGGAGAGAGTGGAATAGGTCAGCGAGACGATCACGGGGTCACGCTTGTAGACGTCTACGAAGAGCGCCATGAGGTTTCCATGTCTCAGTGTTTCACATATGCTCCTGAAACCTTACGGGGTTATCAGTATCTTCTCGCGCGGAAATGTCAAAAACCACGTAGTTTCTGCTTCCTTTCTTTCTCTTGTTATTTTGAATTTTTATAGAATAGCAGACAATTTATTAGTGCATAGCAAAGTCAAGCTTACTAAAGAAGAATATGTAAAGAAGGACGGAAATTTGTTGGTTTGGTGCCAGATTCAAACATGCACCGATGTACAGAATGCCCAAAGTATTGATGCACTGGGTACTGAAAACATGCAGCCACAGCTTGAATTACACAGGACGCCCCTACAGTAATACAATAATAATAATAAGAGCTGCTTTCATGATCCCGACAACATGTTTGTTAAGTTGCCAGAAGCAAAAAGAAAACGACGGAGGAGTAAAATTGAAATCTTGATTACTTCTCAATATTCTGGATTCGCCTGACTACGTAATGATCGCCCAGCCTCTTGGCTTAGCTTTTCTGACGCTCTCAGCTTATGCTAACAGACCATAAACCCGACTGCCTTCTCCTAATTGGCTGGATCATTACTCAAACAACTTGTTGACTGTAAGTGTTTGTGTTGCCTTTTTAAAGGCACTCACGAAGCAAGCTGTACTAATCTAGCTGCTCGTCTTGTTTCGGCAAAGCCCTGCGATTTTAGTATTTTTGTCAAAACCCTCATTTCTCTTTGTTCTGTCGCGAAAGAAAAGAATATCTTCTCATTACTTCACCGTTTGGACATTCGTCATGATGACGATGGCTTTTGGAAATCACATACGATTATTATCGAAGACGGTAGAAAAATACTTTGAGTAGCTACAGGCAAAGTTTCACGTCAATGCTTATAACTAACTATTAGTTCCCCTTGATGTTCACTACACCATTACTTTTAAACTCGTTTGTTCGCGTTTTCACTTTATAATCAAAGATTCAGTACAAAAGCCATGTCTGCTATCTTCACGGCAAGGTTATTTCTTTTATACGGGAGTTTTTATTGCTGGAGCCACATTGAACTTTTTAGTTTAAAATATGTATTGCTCCATGCGCAAGAAAATCGTCTTGACGTATGGGACTGTCATTATTATTAGTTTTGGTTATTCACTAACTAGCGTCTGCGTTTTGTTTAGGGGAGTAAACGGTAAAGAATAGCTTCAGAACTGGAGTACTTTCTATCGACCTCATCCTAGGCAATTTCCGACGGCAGAAAGGACCTGAGCTGCTTCAATGCAACGTAACCACACCACCCGAAGCAATTGGTTTTTCTTATTTTATCTTCCAACTATATCGAACCACGTAATCACCCTGTCGCATGTCGGTCTATTGTCATTGCCGTTCGATTTGAAGAACGATAAAAAACCCAAATATTTTGAATAACTCAAACTGGGATTTAGAATAAGATGGTCAAGAAAGCTTGTGAATATTATTTTCATAATAATTGTTGGCGAGGGGGTGGGGTTACTTCCTATAGCTGCAAAAATGAGCTTGGAGGGTCTTGTAGCAGTGGGCTCAGGATTAATTTTGATTCTACCAATTGTTTGACGTGCACTAAGTACGCGAGATTGTTTGGTCGCTGCCTCCACTCTAATATGGTACATTGTCTGATCGTCACTCCATCTGATCATCAGACGGAGTACAAATGATGTGAGAAAGTAACACGTCACACGTTTATGATTAACATTTTTAAGCACAAAACATGAAGGGAATGATGCAGCGGGAGATTGTCCGTAGAATGTCAGACATAGAACATTGGCGCCTAATTTGGCAGTTAGAAAGGGGCGTTGAGCTGCGAGCTGCGGGGCATATAAAGAAATTCGAAGTTACCAGTTCAGTCGTTCACCTGATCTGCTATAAGGGTTGGCCCTGCATTTTTCATTGCAGTGTTTTGTAGACAAACAGTGGTGTTAGTTCAAAGGGGACCGCTAGAATTATGCTCAAGCGGTAACTTGAATTGTGCTGTGCTTGGTCACACATAATGGAAGCACTCGACTGCGTTAAATGGATGTCGAGAAGACAAATACGAGAAAAAAGTATTACGGAAGGAACTCCACTCGCCTTGTCTAAGTATACATAAGCCTTGTGCCACTTGCTCATCTCCATGCAGCCCAGTGTCATTATCAATCTTGTCAAACTTGATCCGACCAGTATAAACACTTATCAACCCTTATCGACCGCTGTCAACTTTATCGGAATAGATCTGACCCTTAGCAAACCTTATCAGTCTTTATTAACCATATGGCAATCGATCCGATCTTTATCAACCCTTATCTGTCCTTATCAGCCTCATCAGGCATAATCCGACCCTTATAAACTATTATCGGTCCGTATCAACCTTATCGAAGTCAATCCGGCCCTTATGAACCCTTGTTGGTCTTTATCAACCTTATCCGAATTGCTGCGATCATGGCAAGCCCTTATTGCCCTTTAGAGAGAGAGAGAATCAACTTTTGTACTGAGCCCTTAGTGACGGTTGGTGCGCGCTGGCACCAGATGGGGTGGAACCTTCTTCTCAGGTCCCATGTGCGTCCAGCAGTTCCTGGCCCCTAGCCGCCAGCGCGAGCTGGGTCGGTAGGTCGGGGCTGGACAACACGGTCTCCCATCGCTCGGGGGCGTTGGGGCTGGGGAGGGTGGGGGGTAGGGATGGTGGGGGGTTCTTGAGCTTAGTGCACTCTGCAAGGATCTGTGCTAGAGTGCCTTTTGACCGTCTGCAAAAAGGGCATGGAATGTCATGCTCTGTTGGGAACATCTTGTGCAAGAGCAAGGCATGCGCTAGCGACCCCGCTTGCGTGCGTCGCACCATCGTTGGCTGCATTCGGCTGAGTTGCGGATGCGGACGGGGAAGCCTACATCTGCCGCTTCTGTACATTTGCGTTATTTCTTTGTAACTTGTCACGGGGTGCGGTAGCTCTGGCTCATCCTCGGCCCGGATTGACAGTTCTCGGGCATTGTGGTCGGCGAGTGCATTGCCTTCCACTTGCGAGTGAGCCGGGACCCACACGAGCTCAACGGCCCGTCCTGGTGATTTGCATTTGGTGAGGATCGCTAGTGCCGTGGGAGAGATGTTCCCCTTGCGGTAGCTTGCGTAGGCGGTCTGGGAGTCTGTGACCACGATCCTCACTCCCGGTTGTGCGAGTGCGAGGGCCACGGCCACTTCTTCTACTTCGGCTGTATTCGTCGTCCGTATCGACGCGCCTGTGACCAGTTTATCGATGGTGGTGACGACCGCTGTTGCTCTGTTTCCGTGCTTGGGAAGCGAGGCGTCCACGTAGAGGACCTCGGGGTCCTCTTCCAGCTGTCGAGCCAGTGCCTTCGCCCGCGCAGAGCGTCTCTCGTTGTTCCTCCCCGGCTGCATGTTCCGGGGGAGGGGCTTGGTCTTAATAATGTCTCTCCACGTTGTGGGGAGCAGCTTCGTTGTCGGTTGCTGTTCAATTTGCCATCCTATCTTGCGTAGGACGGCCCGACCGTGCTCTATCCGGCTCAGCCTTACTCTCTGGTGGTATAGGTGTGCTTCCACCAGCTCTTCCACCGTGTTGTGGGCACCCATTTCCAGCAGCTTCTGCGTTGACGAGTAGACTGGGATGCCCATATCGAGTTTGACTGCTTTCCTTATCGTCGTGTTCAGCGTCTCGCAGTTCACCTTCGCAAGCTGGAGGTACGGGGCGGAGTACGTTACGCGTGACACGACGAATGCCTGCACCAGGCGCAGTGCGTCTTCTTCTTTGATTCCTCTGTTCCGGTTGGTGACTCTCCGGATCATGCTCAGGACTTGTTGACGGCTGCGTGCGCCTTGACGTCGCTGCACAATAGCAGGCGCAGTATCCGGATCTGCTGCGTTGGTTTGATCTCTGTGCCGTCGATGGTGGTGATTATGTTCAGCGGTGGCTCTTTCTTTGGTCTTCCGGGCTGTACCATGAGCAGCTCCGATTTCTGTGGAGCGCAGCTTAGGCGGAAGGTCGTGGCATACTCGTGGACGGTCGTTGCCGCTCTCTGCAGGGCTTCCTCCGCCCACGCATCGGACCCCGCGCGGTTCGTCCACACCGTTATATCGTCGGCATAGAACGCGTGGTCCACGCCCTCGATCTAACTGAGTAGTTCGCGCAGGGGCAGTAGTGCTAGGTTGAAAAGCAGAGGCGACAGGACAGACCCCTGTGGGGTACCCCTGTCTCCGAGCTCCACAGGCTCTGACCGTTCATTTCCTGTCCGGATAGTTGCTGTTCTATTGGTTAGGAAATCTTTAATATAGCCGTAGGTCTTGCGGCCACACCCCGTCTTGCGCAGGTTCTCGAGCACGCTGGCGTGGGACACGTTGTCGAAGGCCCCTTTGAGGTCCAAAGCCAGTATACCCCGGGGCACGTGCCTCGTTGCTCTTTTAATCACTAGTTCGTGTAATTGGATCAGGATGTCTTGGGTGCTCAGGTGCTGGCGGAATCCATACATGGTCACCGGCATCTGATTTGTCTCGTCCAGGTGTGCCTGAAGTCTTCTGAGAACCATGCGTTCCATGACCTTGCCCACACAGGACGTGAGCGAGATAGGGCGCATGTTCTCGATCGTTAGAGGTTTGCCGGGTTTAGGTATGAACCGTACCTCGGCCTCTTTCCATTCTGCGGGCAACTTAGAGCTTTCCCAGGTTCTGTTGATGTGACCCAGGAGCCCGCGTGCCACCGCATCACTCATGTTATTAAGCAGCTTGTATGTAATGGCGTCCGTTCCGGGTGCGCTCGTCTTACTACTCTCGTCTATGGCAGTTAATAACTCCGTGATTGTGAACGGTTCATCCGATGCCGGATTTTCCGGTCCTCCGTGCTCCTCCGGTATCGGAAATCGCCCTCTCTCCATCTTGAGGTAGATCGCCTTGAGGTCTTCAATGAGCCTTTGGCCGTTGCCATCGTAAGCGTTCCGAACTTTGGTGAGGTTGCGGTTGGTTGCGGTCTTGCTGCTCAACGGGTCGATCAGGTGTCTGACCAGGCACCAGGTCTTGCGCGCCGACAGCTTTCCCTGCAGCCCGTCGAACGTACTCATCCAGTTCTCTCGGCACAGCTTGGTTGCGTATTCAGCGATCTGTTTGTTGAGGAGCGCGATGCGTTCGACGAGCTTCTTGTTTCGTCGTTGACGCTTCCACCTTCGCGTGAGCGAGTGCCGCGCCTCCCACATGTGTGCTAGTTTGGCGTCCACGAAGGGCGTCTGCATCGTTGTCACTTCTTGAGTAAATCTGTCGAGCGCGATCTTTTGTTCTCGCGCCCATTCTGCGTACGTTTGATGTCTGCCCTCCTCCGCGTTTTCTCCGGAGGTCTCGTTTTCTTCGCCCGTGTGCTTGCGCATTCGGTCCCAGTCGGTGATTCGGGCTTTGCCGAGGGCTGCCCGGTACCTTGGTCCCTTGATCTTTACACTTATGACGCTGTGGTCGGAGCCCAGGTCTACGTCTTCGTTCCGCCAAGCCACTTCTTGGGAGCCCGCCATCCACGACAGGCCCGGGGTGGTGTCCCTGTTGACGCTGTTTCTCTTTCGGGTGACGACGCCCGGTTCATTAAGGAGGGCCATTTCTTGGTCCTCCATTGCCTTTGCTAGCACCTTATTCATCCGTGTCGAACCATTATCAACCGTGATGAGACCCATATAACCCCTCATTACTCCTTATCATCCGTATCAACTCATTGACTGCTTACCTGTCAGTGTATGAACCCTCAGAGATCGGTGGCATTTCTGTTGGTGACGGAACGACCGCACGGAAGGCGCATCCCGCGGCTACCGAAACGCATCGGGTATGTGGAGTGCTTGGCATTAAATTTTCACAAAGCTGGAATTTTCTTGATTTCTACCGCACTGCAAGTCGACTCTACATGAGGTCCTTGAGATGGTTTTTATTCCATTTTCACGAAAGCTTTCAACAAAGCCTTCATAGAATCTGTTCTCCTTTCACATTTGTTTTGTACCGCCGCTACAACACAGTCGTATGGTTTAGGTACATTCCCCTTCTGCAGGCAT
This sequence comes from Dermacentor andersoni, assembly GCF_023375885.2. Taxonomy (NCBI): domain Eukaryota; kingdom Metazoa; phylum Arthropoda; class Arachnida; order Ixodida; family Ixodidae; genus Dermacentor; species Dermacentor andersoni. The sequence continues at coordinate 32,391,600 of NC_092815.1, forward strand.
ACGCAGCTTGTCTCCCGGTTATTCGTCTTTCTTCATGTAAACAGTCCGTCTCTAAGAGAGATGTTACAACTTCGGTTAATCAATTACCTCCCAGAAACAGTTGTGTCGTCATCTGTCAGAGATGCACCACTGGCTCCTTGGGCATTCTTGAAGGAGTTTGTTCAAGGCTTTTTCCTTAAGGCTCGCTTTAGTTTGAGTTATTTTCCCTGCCTCTCGGAAAGAAATTTCTGCTGCACTCATAGACACATTGGTTCCTATTGCCCATTATCGCGCTCCTTGTTTGCAATGCCATTACCTAGATGTACGTAAGCGTCTCCGTCGAATGATCATTCCTCCTTGGATCAAAACATTTTGCTTTAAGTTGCATTCGGCAACCCTTCCTGTCAAAACCTGGTTAGAAAAAAGGGGCTGTTTCGTGCCGTGGTCGACAAACTGCCGCTTGTGTCCTCATGCTGAGATGATTGATCACTGTTTTATATATTGTAGGGATGCCATGTTCTTCTGGGACATTATCCAAAGCACATTTTAAAAATTCAGAGCCATTACACTCTCTGAAGGCGGATGACCAGCGGAGCTGTACATAACTATAAATAAAAAAAAAGCTTCAAAATAATGTAACACAAATAAGCCCGTTGTTATGTTTATTTGTATTTACGCTTATCTCGTGACCACAGTAATTATGGCTTATGGTCGCTATGATAGACGGCCACGGGCTCTGTGACGACACTGGAGATGTTCTTAGTGTACGGTAGGTCCATGCATGACTGATGGCGCATCGTAGAGGCATTGGTCTTGGTGTAACATTGAAGGCCGAACCTTTCCAAAATAAACGCCAAGGACCAATATCCGTCGGGACGAGACACGTCGGCGTTAAAATCACCCGCAATGACGTTGGGATTGGGTCCCCTGGGAGGACGCGCCGAAATGTATCTATCGCAAAATCTTCAAGGTCCCTCTCTGACGTTCCAGGATGAACGTATACGGTGGTGACGATTCCGTCTCCCTTCTGCAAGGCGCATGCGTCGGCACATTCCACGGCAACGCTCTCGCCCGTCGTCGGTGAGGCATACGTCGCAGCGGCCGCGCTGTCGTCGTTTGCGTGGATCGCAACGCATCGAACCATCATCCATCATCCATCATCCATCACCGCTTTTGGCACATCTGGCCTCAAACGCAGCTTGGAGGCATGCGCTGATACGCTTTTTCTTTAAGCTTAGAATATTTTAGCTCTATAGACGCCGCCATAGTTTTTGCCTACGTACACCACCAAACGCTGGAAACTAGCCTAGCAGAGCTCCACTTGAAATTATTCAGATGTCACACAGCACGCAATTCGTTTCCTACCTTTCAACGATCCGTGTGACCCACCTTATTAAATGTTCACCGCACTTTGCCTACGCAAGCATTTGGTGCAGTGGAATGTGCCACAGGCACGCTGTGCGACCGCGAAGCAATCGGTCTTTTTATTTTTTCGGGAATCTGCTGCCTGCGTTCGTAGTATGTACGCTGCTCAAGAAACGGTGCCCCGGACTGGATGGCTTTCTTGGATGCTTGCACGTGCTTGCCTGACTTTTGAATGCGCTTTCAGTTATCTTAAATTTCTGTACCGCTTTGTTTTTCTTAATTTGAAGAATATTCTGCTCCCATGTAATAAAGGAAAGACAGAAAAAGTCATAGGTCGTAGGGTCTCAGGTTCGAAACTCCCCCCGCCAACGTTTTTCCTTTCGAATTTATTTTTGTTTTATACATTATTTTCTTTATGGGGATCTCTTTTACGTGACGGACGGACGAACGGCTTTTCTCGTTGGGTCGGTATACAAGTGCTTACACATTTAAAGTGGCGCCCATGTTGTCATATTTGTCTCGTCCGCATTTATTTGCGCCGTCAAGTGGCTGTGGCATGACTAAAAATTACGAATGAAGCTTGCAGTGGTTGCAGTGGTTGATGAAGCTTGCATCAACTACCATCTGCACTTAAAAAGTTTTCGAGTCTGCAGCTACATTTTGAAGTCGAAACGCATTGTCGGTTACTAGGTGTACTTGGTAGGGTGTACTTGGTAGGGCGTGACAAACGCACCATGAGGTTAGTGAAGGTTCAAGCGTGTGAAGCAGTCGAGTCTCTCTTATGTCCGTGAGTTAACGCACCTTGCCGCCGTACGTTAAACGCTCCTCACCAGGCCACATAGAAAATTTCGTTTATGCACTGGAGGTTGTTGCGTGCCCGCTAGGGAGCGTTCTACCGCAAGAATTCTTCTAATTGACTCATTAATAGCCGAAAGAGAAATATTTCAGTGCCGCGAACCCATGACTTCAGGAGGCGAGATGTCACCGCCAACATAACACCCCCTCCCCTTGCCCCGTTTATAGTCGCGGACAACTTTTGAACAAAAAGGGTGTTCACTCCTCCCAGGCTGATGCAAACGAGCCTCTACCAATGGGCGCGCACTCTAGACCAACGTCACGAGCCGGACAGCCGTTGAGCCCGCCGATAAAAATGGCCGCCCGCGCTTCGAACTGGGCCGTATCGCGTCAGTTCCGCCGCTCGTCAGAGTGAATTCCCAAACTGTTTGTGGTGGTCTATCATGCTGGAAATATTACTGCGAGCTTACGATGCACCATTTCTGCAGCCTACGTTTATTCTGAGCCGTGATCAGGCGACGAAAGTTTGCAGGGAGCATTGCTGACGCTACGCTATGCGAACCGGCGAGACTGCAGGCTTGCAAAAGAAAAGAAAACGTAAAAAAGGAACGAAAGAAAGCTATCATATTGAAAATAAATTTGTGAGAACACACAAACAAAAATATATATAAATCTTATGCTATTTAGACTAGCAGTCTTTATTTAAAACGGTGAATGAGGCATTCTTGTATGTTTCCTGCCTCGATCGTCTTCTCACCCGAGGTTTGTAACGGTTTCGATAAATGCATTGTTTTTTTCTTCAAGTACTTGTTGATTTGCAACTGATTCATCTTAAGCTCAGAATGCGAGTAGTAAATGTGCCATGTACGTGCACACCAGTGCAAAGCCATGCAGAGTGGCTCGTTTTACTTCTGTCCCTTGCAATGAAGTTAAAAAGCAGACTACGCGCAGCGTTGTAGAAGCCCTGAGGTTATATTTCACTCGCAATCCGGGATTTGGTGTAGCATTCCAATCACGAGAGCTCTATCAAACCAGTCATAAAAATACAACAGTCTTTATTTATACCACGAATTACGCATTTTCGAAGCACGGTTTTTTTAAGCGGGACTATTTTAGTCGCGGAGGCAATCGGCTGTCGCACTTCGGTCATCCGGGCAGAGCCTCCCCATTTTTTCTAAAGTTGTACCCGACTAAAGCCTCTGCAAGCGAAATTCCTTCCCTGTGTTGTTCCATACCGGAGTTCGAGGATCGCGTGACGCATACGACGCCGGCCCCACTTTCTCTTTTTTTTTCCCACCCTTTTTATTGCGGCGCGGCGCACTTCCGCTAACGGTGTCGCACGCGAGCTGCTGCGTTTGTCCCGTTTCGCACAGCGTACGGTTTTGCGTGCTGTGCACAAGAACGCCTGACTAGCGGTATAATAAGTCAGTCTACAGAAACACTGAGACAGACACAAGCGGATCAGAAAACATAAACGCGCGCTGGAACACGGTAGAAAATTACATAGTTTTGTTGTATGTGCGCGCGACTGAAGGACTTGGGAACAAGGACACGAAACGGAAGTACATCTCTTTCGCTGCGCTGCGAAGTAAAACAAAAACACGCGGACATTCGCTTTGTCTGTTTTATTATTTCTCTGAACTTTAATTCCTCTATTCAAGCAACAGATATTACACAAATAACAGATGTTGCCTTGAATAATCCTCGAAGCCACGTGTCACTATGAGAAACGTCCCACCACATACATGTACATAGGCGAACTTGCGCATATACGCAACCTCTCGGGCTCAGGGCGCGGCACAAGCGAGGACAAGGGCAAACGGCGTTTGTTTTGAAATTTGAGCTCTCTCCGCGGCGCGTAGCAATTTAATACTTAGCAGACACAATTGCGAGTGCGTATTACATGCATTACACTTGTCAGCTCAAGAGAGAGAGAGGGAAATAAGGAAGGCAGGTATCTTAATCAGTCAAGAGTCTGGTTGGCTCAAGATGGCCAAACTGTGTGAGGGGTCGTTTAAGCAGCAGACAGGTGAAAGGCTGTAGCGAGCGAAGGAGTCGGGCAACCGGCATTGTGCCCAACAATACGAAGACAACCTAAAGAATGACTGGTCCTGTTTCGGGGAGGTTTCAGGGCAACGAGGAAGCCGTTCGTCCTGCAAACGTGTGCATGCAACCAAGTCACCCTTCAGACAATGATTCGTTGCGTTCGGGGCCATCGTCTAGGAAACAATGACGTCTTTTGCCCTCACAAACATGTGAAGGCGAATAAGCGAGTGTCGAAAACCCACTGCGGTTGCTTCACCATGAGAAGGAAATTCGTTTCTCATTGTGCCCATGGATGAACTGGCGAGATGGGGACGCCGAACATATTGACACGTGTACTTGTTTATCTTTCTCGGGTGACCGCTTTTCACCGCCTAACAAACATTAAACGTTATCACTGAGCGCAGGACGCGCCTGCATGTATCGGAAGTTTCTGGAATGTCATTAGATGGTTCTATCTATTGTCTATTGTCACCGAACCTTGTGTAATCTGTCTGTATGCGTGATGCCAATTGTGGTGCAGTATTTTCTGGAAGACACGCGAGCACGAGCGCTTGCTCTGGAGCCTTCGACGACTCACTATATAAAAGCCGACGCGTTTGACCCGCAGATCCGATTTCGGTGATCGCCAACTGTGTTCGCCGTTGTCGTTGAGATTTTAGTGCCACTCGTGTTTAGGACACAAGTTCGCCCAATAGAGAGTTTCGTCACTTTGTGTTCTCGACGATCACTACAACGTGACAACATTTAAGGCCGTGCCAGCAGACGATGCCAGTCGACGCTGTCTTTCTGCTAAGGTCTTCGGCCTTTCAGCGGAACGGCGAGAACTCAACAGGCGCGTCTCAATAGCGACTTCCCACCACACAATCTTACAAAATATTACATGTAAATCAAAAGGACAGGCGACTACTTCGGCATTTAGAGCGCAGGCTAAAGCTATTTTTCTCGCTCAAATATGTATCTCACTGCAGAGTCTTTTACTAAGCGAAAACGCGACGTAAGAGTGTCCCGCAAGAACATCTCCCTTTCTAAGTGCAACACAACGGCAGAAAAATTAGTAGGAAAATACGCCCCGCAGTTTAAGGTGCACAACAGCTGATTTTACGAAACTTGAGGAGGGCGTGGGGAAAATAAACCAGGCTAAAAGTTACCACGTACCAAACAATCTCGAATTGTCCGGCGACTATGTCGGCGCAATCCTACACAAGAGGAACCGCGCATATTATCCCTGGGAACGGCAAGGGCAGCCTCCGAGGAGGTTGGCTTGCCGAGCCTAGCGGAATCACGTGACACTTCTTCTTAGGTTTTTCCCTCCTCCATCTTGACGGGCCTTTCACATATTCAAAGGTGCGTTGCATGTGCACCACTGTGAAGGCCATATTAAGGGAATGCCCTTTATTGTTTTATTTTTATAGCTGGTTGAACAATTCTGGTGCTTTCGGGACAGGAGAGTTGAAGTATACAAAAAGATGAGTTTGATGGGATGAAAGAAGGGAGAGGGATGGAGCAAGATTCTAGAACAGTAAACACGCGCGGCTGTCTATCATGCCTACAATCACTCACTGAGGCCAGTAGTCGCATAACTTTTGGCAGGAACGCTGGACATTCAAGGCTTTTTTGCAAGCACGGCTAGTAATTTTCAACACGAACCCCCAAGGTTTTTGGCAATCTGTAGCCCAGTGGCTTAACAGCCATAACCGACAACTGGCGAGAGCTCTTTATCGTCTGGATCCCACGTCGCTATATAGTCTGATATGTTCGGTTCTTGCGTAATTTCGCTTCTAGAGGAGCTATCAATAAAGAGATCCGGTTCCTTTCAGAGAGGCTGTGCGAACTTGTTACGAAACACATTGATAAAACCCAAGAAGTAAGCCTCAATGACACCGCTTAGTTATTCTCTATGCCCCGCCGACAATTCAATATCATTCCAAGATTGCATTTCTTATGAAACAGGCGTAAGCAAAATGACGCAGAAATACAATATCACGAAAAGTGTGACAGAAGTAGTTTAATAACGTGGTAGTGGCGAGGACCTTAGCTATTATACAAATACTTTCCTGATTCCCATTTCAATCATATCTTTTATCATATCCCTGTACTGATAAATAAGTGAAAGTGTGCGCTCCATCAAGCTTATTGTTACTGCGACAGGCAGTTATAAGCCTGAAATTGATTTAGCTGCGCCTGCCCGTCTTTGACGTTACGCGGCGGTCTTCATTACAGCTGCTCCTTCATATCACGAATGAAATAAAACGTTCCACAGCATCACCCCAGCCACTGGACGATGTCTACCGCATCTACTCCTATAATTGTCGCACTCTCTTTTTCGTGGGATATAGATGCGATGTTGAGAGGAAGGGGGAGGAGGGGGCGATAATTACGCCGGGAAAAGTTTTGAGAGAACGGTCTAGATGCTATACAGAAAACATTAAAAACAAAGTCGCTATGTATCTGGGTTCTATCGACGGCCACTGTAAGATCAAACAAATTATTACTTCCGTGCAACACTCGTTTATTTAGTAAATGCACCGACTCTACACAATGAAAAACTGCGAAGGCACTTTCTTTTGCAGACACTAGCTGTACCTAGAGTCACTGAACAAAAGAGAACAAAAGGGCGAAGCGTAAGACTCGTGTAAGACTGGTAGCTGTAATGGCAGCATGTAGCCATAATGACAGTGGCTACGTCGGCCTTAAGCTAGAAACCAGCTGTCTATCTTCCATATTGCTCGATCGCGAAGTGACACTAAGAAAAAATCAGTTTCGTCATATGGGCAAAGCATTGAATGCGATAGCAACATGTTAGAATATTAACGCGATAGCGTTAAAGTGCCCCTCACTAGGCCCCATAGCGAATTTCAGGTTTACACTGCAAGTTGTTACGCGTCCTCTAGGGAGCATTCTGCCGGAAAAATGTTTCAAATCGGCTTATTAATAGCCCAGGTCGAAATATTTCAGTGCGGCGTACTCATGATTTCAGGATGCGAGCTCCACTGCCAAGCGAGACACTCTCTCCACTCGCCCCGCCTAGCCTTCGTAAGTGAAATTTCTTCCGTGCGTTCGCCCATACCAGACCTCGGGGATCATGAGACGCATACGTCAGGGGCCACGCGTTTTCATTTTTTCGTTCTCTTCGCTTTTTTGCGGCGCGGCGCACTTCGGCGGACGGCGTCGCGCGCGAACTGTTGTGATTGTTTCGTTTCACGCAGCGCACGATTTTGCAAGCTGCGCACGAGGACACCTGACTAGCGGTGCAAGTGAGTGCTACACGAATACTGATTCAGACACATAGGGGTCACAGAGCATGATGCCGCGCTGGAACACGCTAGAAAACGACATAGTTTCGGTGTCTGCGCGCGCGACCGCACGACGTGGGTACAAGAAACGGAAGTACATATCTCTCTCGCTGCGGTGCGAAGTAAAACAGAAACGTGCAGACATTCGGTTTGTGTGCTTTATTATTTCTCTAAGCTTTAATTTCTCTATTCAAGGAACATATTACACAAATAATAGATGTTCCCTTGAGTAATTCTCGAGGTCACGTGTCGCCACGAGCGATGTCACAGTGCAAAAACTCGTTTACGTAGGCGTAGTAGTACGCCTACGTAAACGTAGCCAAGTTTTGCTGTCGTACGCGGTGCGTATAGCTCGCAAGCGGGACGGGAGGTCACCTTTCTCTCAAACGCTCTCTTTTCAACAGAAAGCCTGCTCCTTACTCTCTCCTGGACGCTTTATTTCGTAATGAAACGGATTCCTATGAGCGGCTGCTATTGGTAGCTGCGGTCTGCTACCTGGCTTAGATCCGCTGCCGCCGCGGGGTGCCGCCACGAGTCCACTGGCTAAGCGCACTGCGGCTCGTTAAGGACAACCGCGTTTGGTTAACGCTTAGCGCATCGTAGGCACAAAAATCGGAAGTCGTGGTGCCTACGTTAACATCCAAATGAAATGTTAACTGCTCGCCACGGTGACATTTAGAAGGAGGAGCGTTGTCGACGCACCTCCCTCCTCCGTAGCCTTCGCAGTGCAAGATATTGAAGAAGGAATGGGAGCACAGCGGAGGCCGTGTTGAATTGCCCATAACTCCGCATCTGCTGAACGAACAAGAGTACTTCTTGCAGCAAAGAGAGAGAGAGAGAGAGCTTGAAAATGCAGAATGTTTAGCCAGCGTATTTTCGCCTACATGCGCTACTGTGCAAAGAATGAGACGAAGAAGAAAGGCCCTAGGAGAAGGTGGGCAGACGAAAAAAAGAAACAAATGCAGGTAGTGTGATGTTGAGGTAAAGTATTTTTGAAATAGCCTATTTTCGCTTCAAATTACTTTATCCACATAGACAAGCAGTGGTCCAGGGCCCCTTTACTTTTAAATGCGAAGCTTATGCGTCCCCCAAATTCTTACACGAAGCATAACACTCGTAATCGTAGTGGACTATGAATTGTAGTAAACGTAAGCTAAGTAAAAAAGAGCTATTGTGTTGGGGGTCTTCTGTCTGAATCATGCCATCCGGCAATTTCATCTATGTTTATTAATAAAAGCCAACGTCTTTCTTAGCGAATTTACCACCCCGTATCGGGTATGTTTCAAACCTCTTTCGGGGACTGATCCCGGAGGTAGTGCAGCATATCTGCGCCAATGAAATTACATCATTTTTAAAATTTGAGAATAATTATTGTTGTGCATTTTTAATATTAGAACTTGAGATGCTTTCAGATGAAAAGCATGCACTGTCGGTGTTTGTTTCGTGACGTTCGTTTCTGGGCTGCATTCTCAATATATTGAGGAATAACGTTGTCAAGAATGTAAGGCCCGGTAAGAGCAACTTTACCGATAGAATGGTGTGGCAATATAACCCGCATTCACCGCTTGTAATGTAGCAGGGCGGGGCATGTAGCGTAAATATACCTAAATATATGCTGAACCTGACGGCAACGCCGATGGCGACGACGGCTGCGGAAATTCGCTCGGAGCGTCCATGTCGCAATAAAACAATGCTAGCGTTAACTAGACATGCGCAACTCTCAACCTTCACGAAATGGTGGAAACCTCGCCACTTGTGGTTTGTATTGGATTCCTGCCCTTACGGCAATAGGATACGAGGAGCCGGACCCACTAACCACAGAGCTATCGCTGAATACTAGCGCGTTGTAATTTGTTCGGGGTTTTTTGCAGCGTCAAAATCGGATAGTGGTGGGAAGCGTACCTTATCGTTCGGGTGACACAGTGCGCAGTACTGTAGCAAGAAATACGACGTTGTGCTCATCGCAAAGACCCGCTGCGGTAGCTTAGCGGCTACGGTGTTGCGCTGCTAAGCACGAGGAGGTCGGGATCTAATCCGGGCCGCGGCGGCCGTATTTTGATGGGGGCGAAATGCAAAACAACGCTTGTGTCCCGTGCATAGGGAGCACGTTAAAGATCCCCTGGTGGTAAAAATTATTCTGGAGCCCCCAACTATGGCGTGCCCCATAATAAAATCGTGGTTTAGCACGTGAACATCTCAGAATTCAATTCTCATCGCAACGGAAGCAGCTGGGGCCGGCCGCAGCTGGGGCTGGCCCAACAATATGTTGGGCATCAGGACTGGCTGACTTTCTTCTTGCGATTATATATATATATATATATATATATATATATATATATATTATAAAGGCGTGGTTTTAGCAAAGGTGACCTGCCAATAACAAAAAGCACTTGCGAATGAGAAGTTCTGGAAACTGGCCCTAACTTTTGCACGCTTTACGTATTCTGATTTAATGCCCAAAAGAAAGCCAACTATTCAAGAAGCGCGATAGTAGGTAGTTGTATAAGGATGTATACACGTTTATTGCATTGTCTGAGTTAGAATATATTGTCACGCTGTAGCGGCGGTGAAGAACGACGCAGTGTCACAACTGTGAGTACCAAATTTTAGTCATTATTGGGAGAACTTGTGCCAAGCAAGACAAGTGACATTCAAGCACTACGGTAGCGGCGAGCAAATTCGTCGATAGCCGAAGCTCTGATCCGCGGGTTAAGCGCGTCGGCTGTTATACACGACTTGACGAAGCTTCCAGCGTAATCGCTGGTGCCCGGGTGCCTTCCATAAACTACTACACCATTCCCGTCACGCATACAGTCAGATTACACAAGGTTCGGTGACAACAGACAAGACATAGAACCATCAATAACAATCGAAAAACTTCCGATACATGCAGGCACGTCTTGCTCCGAGCGATAACGTTTGACATTTGTTAGCCGCTGAAAAGCGGTCACCAAGAAAGATGAACAAATATACGTGCCTATATTAAATTTCCTGTGGCTCCGGCCCATCGTTTTTGCTCCGATGCACTATTATTACGCTTTCCAATCTAGCGACGATGCTGATTTAACACAGTAATTCTCAGTCTATAATTTTGTTATATTAGGATTTAGCTGCATTTGTGCTGACTGCCAGTTTTGCTGACTGTTTTGCTGACTGAATTTGCCATCAAGTTTATGAGGTCGCGTTTGAGCGTCTGAGAAACATTTTCTTTAGAAATGTCGTGCCACTCAATTAGCGCCATCTTCTTTTTCTTTAGCTTCCTTCATTTCCACAAACTATATTTAGCGACGTCGAAGTCATTCAGTTCAAAATGCAGTTCACTGTCTCATTCCACGAAGTAAACAGGGCACGCTCGAGTTATTCGTGTCTCCGAGTGAAGCGGTCGCCCTCTACTCATTAAATCACAAGAAATATAACATCGTTCCCACTTGATGTTTTTTTTTTTCGGGAAACGACCATCTTGAACGAAAACATATTTTTATCCTCCTTAGTTTCGTTTTCGGATCGCGGATAATTAAATCTGAAGATGAGAACTGGTGCGTGCACGCGCTAGTTTGGAGAGCACGCAGTCAACGACCCCGTTTTTCCGGCCGACAAGCCAGCTCTTCGAGTCGTTTCCTTTCGAGGCAAGCGCCCGGGAGGGAGGCCGCGAGGCATCTTGGCTGCGGCGTGGCCGCGTGCATCAGCCAGATCAAAGCGAGGCCCCCTTTTCCCTCCCTCTCTTCTTCTGCGAGCACCATGTTCAAGCTCTGGGGGACTCCTCCAAGTTCCGGGACATCTCCAACTCCTCCCTTTGCGTGTTTCGGCGCAGCGAACGGACTCCCCAGCGCTTTCGTACGCCTTTTGTCCGAAGCAGTTCTCTCCGAGATCCCGAGCAGAGAACCGAAGGAGCAGGAGAACGAGAGGAGGTACTTGGCACCTACCAGCCTACGCACTGAAACTGCCGACTACGCTCTTAGTGCGACCCAGCTTACCACCGTCATCTTTGTTTCTTGAAAGATCTCGGCGCCTTTTGTGCCCTGTCCTTCTGCTTGCACTGAAAACCCCCTCTCACTGCTAACTCCACGTCTGGCATATAGGTCTTTTTTTTTTCTTAATGTATGTACCACCACTTTTGATATATATATATGTTCCTTTCTTCCGCTCACTCTTAGGTGAGGCCGTATTTCGTCTTTAACACATACACAGCGACAGAGAAGAAAGAAAAAAAGCAGCGATGAAGGGAAGCACGCTAGCGCAAATGGAAAGAAAATGAACATATGCGGCGCTGGCCTAACGACGTGGTCTTGTCCATTTGCACTAATGTGGTCGCCGAAGGCTTTCCTAAATGTAATATTCTGTCCTGGCAGAGTTCACCTCCCGTTCCTTCTGCTTTTCACTACCCTGTTCTGGCGCTCTCGCCGCCGCGTATCAAATGATGCCGCCCGTCGCGAGAGTGTGGTGTCGTTGGGGGCCCTTGTTAGGGAACTATCCATTTAACCAAGGCGACAACTTCCGGCGCATGCTGACAAATAACATCAATAAAATAAAGTGTTCATATAACGCTTTCTTTGTTTTCACTATTTGTGCGTTGGTAACAGAATACTTCGCACCTGGTGTTTCTAATGAATCAAGTCTTTTAGAATCTCTGTACGAGCATTACGGCGAAAGCAAAACGTGTAACTATATTTGGGGTTAAACAATTGTTTCAGCAGCTGAGCCATATTACTGGAATAAACCAGCAAGTTGCACGATGTCGAACTGATCTTGTTTATATCCCTACCTCACGTTAAGCCCCAAGTTCCATTTAGGAGGAGTATAACGAGAATGAAACTTTCTCGAGCTTTCATTTTCATTGATGTGGCTCAATTCTTAGTCACACTACTGCGAAATACATACATACATACATACATACATACATACATACATACATACATACATACATACATACATACATACATACATACATACATACATACATACATACATACATACATACATACAAAAACTTCCCGCTTGTACCTTCCCGCAATATTTATTTCACGGTGATTGATTAATTTATCGGTTCTCACCATTGCGAGTCGTTACAGATTCAGAAACTTGAGCCAGTACACGTGCATACTGGCAGGTCAGGCCTAATCGCGAGAACGCTGCATGCCACTGCAAACACACCCGGCTCGGGCGTAATGCGCGGCCCTTTGCGTCCCCAATCAACCCCGGGGGTCATCCCTCCTCTGGCGAACGCACGCACGCCGAACACGTGTCCCTTTTCGAAAGATGCGCGCTCCTTCCTCGTTCCGCGGGCGAGGCGAGAGAAACCGAGCAACTGAGGACGTGCGTCGTCCTTGCCGAGCTGTGCGCGTCCAATGATTGATTCCCGGCGGCCTGGGCCTGACCTCCCCTCCTACACGCCTGGGTCGATAGCAATTCAATTTGGCCAGCCAGCCGGTTGCACAGAGGACGGCCGAGGCAGCGACGGAAGCATCTTCAAGATGGCTACGCGCCGACGAAAGAAGGCAAATTTGCCAAGGCGGCGCTGCAGTTAGGTCCAAGCGCCGCTTATACGCGACAGGAACACGTGCACCACTCTCTCGCACCACGCCCTTTCTCTTAACGTCTTCGTTGTCCTCAGTGCCAATTTGTTTTGAAATGTCAGCGTCTGCCCTGTAATCGCCGCCAAAGGGAGCAAGAAATTATATTGGATTCACTTTGTTGAGCTTCTGCCGGGTCGCAGCCACCGCGAGTAAAAGGGCTGATTTCGAACGATAGCTGCAAAGTTTGCTCAATCAATGTAGCCCCATTGCGAACAGTTCTAGCTTAAAGAAGAGCAGAAAGGGGGAGAAAAGGGAACCGTAAATGCTCTGCCTGAAGTGAAAGAGTCCTCCACTCCGACTAATAAGAAAATACTAGGGATGGCTCGGACATTTTCGCAATCCACAGTCAGCACTGCTGGCCGCCTACGCAATTCACTATGACACCCTTCCGAAAGCATTTGTATGTTTCAGTGTATCGCAGTGAAGTTGCAACATAAGAATATACGTCCTTATGTCGGCGTTAATGCCGAAGGAGACAGACACGAGACATAAAAGCTCCGGGCTTTCTTTCGAGTGCTTCCTAATGGACCAAATGTTGGTATGTGCCCTATACTGCAATATCTCCATCTTGCAGCATCGTGCTTCGGCCCTGATGCCTTTAATGGCGAAAACTCTCAAATAAATTTTCGCATCTGAATTTATTTTTTCGAGATGTTCCAAACGTCCGGATAATCTGTTTTTTTTTTTTCTTGGAACCTTCACCGCCCCCTTGTGGCGAACGGCACTTGTTCGTCGGCATGGCAATTCCGTCGCAAATGGACTTCTCTCAAGCCCATTCATTTGTCTACCGGTCGCATCGCTTCACAGCTATTTTCTCGTGTATCACGTTGCTTAACAGATCCCGGCATCCTTACTTGAACACCCAGCGTGTCAAGTACATTTCGCGCAGAACGCTACGTATTTTCTAACTGTATCAGGCAAGACATATTGCCACAGCTCACCGTATAGAGTACTAACCCTGATGTATTATTGTCACGAAACATATAGCAATAAATGTCCGTGTAGGAAATGGAGCCGTACTTCAGATAAGGAAAAAATTCGGCGCAGCTCTGTTATTTCGTAATGTAAGACATCCAGTAAAACAAGACACAACAACGCTGTTATATCAGTGAATATTTTTGATAAGGACATCGCTATATCTACAGCTTATATTACTACGTAAAGCTTTACTTGAGCATGTGATTAAGTCGAGACGTAGTTAATGTTAGTCCACTGTTTGATTTTGTAGTTAGGTTGCACGCCATGGTATCCATACCTTCAAAGCCAACCTAATCAGAATCTGAAATAGCGTTTCTTTTGTACGGTAGAAGAACGAGCAGTACGCACTGGTCGAAGCCTTGTACCTGCACTGCCTGAGTTGTGTGACCTCTCGCTGTGGTGTTCTACTCCCTGAGAGCTTTATTAATTAAACCAGAATGCCCCTCAACATTTGGTGGAGGTGCGGGAACCGTAAAGAAGAAAGCACAGAGAAAATCTCGTGGTGGACTGTGTGGCGGTATTGTAAGCACATGTCACAAAAGGTAGAATGAGGTCCCGATAGGTCTGGTCAGTAGGGACGTACACGGCCAACATGCCTCCAAGAACGCGCTTAAAGCGCTCAGTCTGAGCGCGTTATGTAGTAATGGTACGGTGAATTACGTGGCATTCATTGAGTAGCGGTTCCATAACGTAAGAGGGAAAAACATGGCATCTGTCACTTCTCAGTTCTCTGGAAGCTCCATGGCGAAGTGTGATGTTACTCAGAAGGAGTCAGGCAACATTACACGGAGATGCGTAGGGCAGAGGCGACGTTTCCGCGTAGCAGGTAACTGAGGTAGGAACTGGAATATCGGTGGGCGAATCGGTACGCGCATTCCGCGCAACTTTTAGTGCGAAAGCACTAAGTTGGCTAATTAGGCGTTTTGCTGGTGTCCCGGCGGTGGTGGTACATTTGATGGTAGGAATGCTAAAATGTAATTATAGTACGGATGAGATCGATGCAGAGTGTATAAAATGGCCATAATGTATGGAAAGTGGTTATGTAGACGTATCCAGGTGTAATAAACCAAGAGGTTTGAAAAGAAAATTAGGAATGGGTTTGCCCGTAGGCGGACTCGAGCCCAGGCCACCACGAGCAAGCTTTGCAGGGAGAGCCAGAGGCGTTACCTCTACTTCACGACAGCAGGTGTTATCGGCGAGACGAAGGAGCGCCTAGTTCGCGCGGCGCGCCTAGCGGTTCGTGACGTCACAGGAAAGGGCTTGCCGCTTGTATATAAAAGGACGCGCGCGTTGGCTTGTCTCCATTGCGCGTTGCAAAATGGATCCAGGAGCATCTACCTCGACGGCGCCTTCGTCTTGCCGATAACACCAGCTTGTCCACATCAGCTGGTGTGGTAACGCCTCTGGCTCACACTAAAAATCTAACTCGGGTTGGCCTGGGCTCGAATTCGCCTACGGGCAAACCCATTCCGAATTTTCTTTTCGAACCTCTTAGTTTATTATACCTGGATATGCCTACATAACCACCTTCCATACACCATGACCTTTTTCTATACTCTACGTCGATGTCATACATACTATACTTATATTTTGGCATTTCAACCTGTAAATATAAATGTACCACCAGTGCCGGACACCGGCAAAACGCCGATTGATCCAAGTAGTGATTTCACTCTAAAGTGGCGTGGTTTATTGTTATTTAAACGTATTTACGTGATCAGAAAATCTTTCTCAACAATCCTTGTTTGGGCTTTTCTTTTTCTTTTGCGTCATAGAAGCAACTTGCGAGCAAAATGAGAAACCTATCTCAAATTTGTGAAGTTGTAATTTAAATATTGTATGTCGAAGCACGGTAAATATAAATATCAAAATTCGTGTTTTAGATTATTTTCCAGTACAGAAACTTAATGTGTATTAAACAGCAACGAGTCTTTATGTCTAAGCTATAATAACCAACTGTCTTGTCAAACATGCCTGTAAAATCGACCCATCCTGGCTGATATTTTGGTTAGCACGGCCCAGTATTGCACAAGGTACCCTTATGATACGCTGTTAACTGCAACGCCAATGTGTTTCATGGCACGATTTGTGTATGAGTACCTAGTAAGTGGCCCCACGCCAGGGTTCCTTCTAAATAAACATGGAGATATCTGTTGACTAATGTTTGCAGTCCCAACAATGTGCCCAGATGTTAATAGTAAGAAAGGTAATTGGTAAATCATCTTGATTACCAAATTGAGCATCGTCCTATATGATAGACATTGTTTGTCAGAAAAAGCATCAACCTTTTAAAGCCACAAACAAGTATAAATTACGCATTCCAAGGTAACATAATAAATTAGACTCCAGATTCGCAGCGAGTCTTAAAATTCATTGCTAAATGTAGTGTTGTTTTTTTTTACAAACGCTTACAAAATTTTGAAAAAGGCGCTGGGAGGGAGAGAGATAGGTAAAGCAAGGACAGGTGAGGTAGACAATCGTCCGGTTTGCTACCCTACATGGAAGGTAAAGGGAAGGGGAATAGAAATGGAAAAAGAGGGAGAGAGTGAAGACTGCGCGCACGCTGGAGAATGTACGGGAGGACTACATTTACGCAATAACATCGAAAACAAGAACCAACAAAAAAAATATACGCGTGAGAAAAGTGCTGCTTTAATTATCCCAGTTAATTCTGCACCGAACGCTTTAATTATACTTACAAGACACCCACTCTTCTTCTTTAAAAGAAAGAGCGCCACTTTTATTAATTTTCTAAATTTCTTTTTACAAGACTCACATCAACTCCATCATGAAACGTTATTACCGCTTTTCGAATACGTGAATCGTTACGTCTACAGGAGCTTAACGGCTGTGGAGAAACAAAGCCTGCAACCGAATCAACTGGCAAGCAGCCCCATGGCTGTTAACGTAACGAATGTGTGTTAAATCGGCGTGTTCCAGAATCGCTAAAACGAACAGTAGCACGTATCGGCGTACCTCTGTAGTTCTTGCGCGTGAAATATGCAACGTTCCATTTACAAGCCTTGTGCGAACGCGTTTGGTAACAAAATCGAAAGCAGAACTGTAAAGAAGAGAAAACACGCCCGAAGACAGCAAGCGCAAGTTAAACGAAAATAAACGTCCACTAAAGGGAAGTCAGTAACGTTGCGGGCTTAAAGCTTTATACGCGACCGAAAGCCAAGCCCAAGACAAACAAGCAGGAGGCTCCGAAAAGCAGCCCATCCCATCGCAAGCATGACTACTGTGTAGAGCCGAGCGTGCGTTCATCATTATTTCAAAGCGCCACTGCGCGCACTCAGCGTTTCACTGGCATCGCTGTTGGTGTCGCATTTACGCGCCCGAGGGTATGCGCGCGCAAGTTTCATTATGCAAAAACAGACATGCAAAGCTGCAGCTCGCGCCCGTACACCTGTATGCAGCAAAAGCTAATTGAGGATGCACGCCTACGTCGGATTACGGAGACTGAAGGCGCGACTGAAGATGCGAGCCTCAGAAAAGAAAAGGCACTGTTGTTAAGGAAGATTATAGTCTCCTGCACCGCGCAGCCAGGCCAATTTTGTCCCGAGCGACTGTGAACATTGCCATTTCGAAACGCGGCAGAATTATGATAATGACATTGACTTGAATGCTGCTTGCTGCTTTTTATGTACGGCAGCAGAGCTATGTCGCGAGGCATCTCTGGCGTTGAATGACGCATGCCCAAGGTCGCATGCGTACTGTATGCAAAATGCGAAGTAATGGATGTCACCACAAGGCTGCACAGAGCGGTAACATGATAATAGAATTGTGTGAAATGGGCATCAGTTATTTACGATTCGTATACGGACAAGACAATGTGGACATCAGTCGACAGTTTATCTTTCATGAATCAAGGTCTTCAAGAATGCATCCCGTAAGTATAAACATCAAATAGAGAATTCTGCGGGAATACCTACCAGCTTATATCGAAACGAATGGCAATTTTATGCTGGCAGACGGGAGCCACGTAACGTTCTCGAGAAATTATTTAACATGTAGGAGTTATACCTTTCGGCCAGTGTTGTGTTACGCATATAATTAGATCGGAATATATCACTGAAAACGTTAGATTGTATTTACAAACAAACAGATAAGCGAATATTCCAAGCGTAATCTTTATTCTGCAGGCTACAACAGAGTGGACAGAAAATAAAACAAGTAGACTATGATTCGCCAGGTTGTGCTAGGCAGAAGTATAAGAAACAGGAATGGTTGAGGAACCGTTAAACACTAGTTTCGTGTCAACATACGTGGACAGGTGTGGGCCACAAAGCACACAACTGCTTCACTAAAGATAAACGGCACCAGACGCGCGTGCTATGGAGCGCGAGAAATGAGAACGTTCACAGACGAGTCTGTAAATCGAGAAACGTGCCATATTATTGCGTATGGCCGACCGTGCACAGTGGTCACTTAAAGTGTTGCGCCGTCCTAAAGCATCGTTCATGTTTGAATTATAGTGACTCGCCGCGGTGGATTAGTGGCTATGGTGCTGCGCAGCATTAGGTCACGAGATCAAATCCCGGCCGTGGTGCCCGCATTTTTAGGGAGGCGAAATGCAAGAACGCCCTTGTCCCGTGCATTAGGGGCACGTCAAAGATTCCCTAGTGGTCAAAATTAATCAGGGTACTGCACATTGGAACGTTAAACATAATTAAATTCAGTTCAACTATGGTGAAGATAGAGACTGAAGACCCAGCTGCGTACGGCATAGAGGTGTTGCAAGTCACCTTTGTTTAACTGATGCCTGATGACATTTGTTTATACTGTATGTCTTTGCATTTACGTGCGTACATGATAGGTTTTCTGCTATTGTGTTGATGCGTAATAATATCAGGAAATCGAATTATTCTCGATGCGTACGCAAATGGTCAAAGAAAACATATAAACACTAAGTTCGTGTCACAGTTGACAGCTATCAAAGAGTGCTTATGCAGCAACAAAATAAAATATCATAAGAAACTCTACAGATTCAAATATCTGCAGCGTTGGCAGCACTAGAATTGCCTCAGTTCCATGATCTACGACATATAGAAAGCAAAGAAGCGCTCATGAGAGGTTGTAAAAAGTGCGCCTAAAGGCATGTGGCTTTTGCACCGTTATTGCAATTTCATCTGAAGAATAGGTATTCTTTTTCTTGCCAAACAGCTTTCTGCGCCAAACCATAATAACTATCTATGCGCGAATTGTTCTCACAGTGCACTCCGACATCTGTATCTTTCATTATGACTCTGAGTTTAATGTTCAAGTGCCGTATCTTCCAAGAGTTGAACATCTATATTTCTAATAAATTGGACGCATATAGAATATCAGACGTGCAGACTGTCAAAAACTAAATTGTGGAGTTTACGTGCCGAAATCACGATCTGGTTATGAGGCACGCCGTAGTGGTGGACGCCGGATTAATTTTGACCGCATGGGGTTCCTTAACGTGCACCTAAATCGAAGTACACGGGTGAGTTTGCATTTCGCCCCCCATTGAAATGCGGCCGCCGTCCTCAATCTGTCCTCAGCCTGGTGCTTCTAAACTTGGTCAGACGGAGTCACGAGTGTGATTCTGTCACCGTTCGGTATTTTCTTTCTTCTCTTCCTCCGCTAACAATATTATTTTTCGCAGCCAACTAACCTAACGCTGTCTCTTCTGCAGGCCATCGTTGCTCCTTATAGACTCCGCCTCGCCCTCCCGCCTTCTTGGGCACGTCAAACCTGCTGCCCTGCCTCGACACGCCACATATACCACGCCCGTTACGGGTCTGCACACGCGTGGTATGATAACTACCAGTGGCGCGTGTGCTAAATCACTTTTTGATGACGCTACGGGCTCCACCGCACAGGTACAGAAACACAAGCACACACTTATAAAAGGGCTTGCGCTTGGTTCGAAAGCAATGCGACAGTTGCGATTCTCACACCTGGCGGCCACAGATGCCAAAGGGGCGAAGCGAAAGAAACACACGACCAGACGTTTCGGTCAAAATAGCAAAGAGGCCAGCACGGGGAGGCGCTCCATGCTAATGAGGTTTGTGCATCCGACCACGCTGGCGCGATGGCGCGCGGCGCCAAAGAGAGCGCAGGAGCCAAGTGGCGAACACCGTCTAATTAATTAGCGGTAATTAATTACGTCGGGCGAGCACTGCTTGGACAGGACGGCTAGGGAGAGTGCGCACGCGAAGATACAACTTCCAGGCGCCCCTTAGTGCGAGCAGAGATGTGGAGAGACAGAAAAGAAAGAATAAAAGCGACAAGACGCGTAGACACCTTCGCAGTGCGAATGAGCGTCGAAGACTCCATCGTGACTTTAAGAAAAAGAAAATGAAAATAATGGGGACACGGTAGAGCAAATTACAGTTGGGAGGTGAGCAAAGGGAGCTTTCCTGACGTGAAGTGTTCTTATCTTCGTCGCTGTGGTGCATATTAGCTTCCATACTTAGAAGCGTACTGCGATGCGAGGTGCAGGCCCACGTTTTCCTTTTCCCGAAAGGCGCACTGGACGGGGGTTATTCTCCATTACGAAATATAGCTGGTGTCAAGTGAACGCTCTGGTCACACGAAATTAACGCAGGACCTATTGCGAATGGAAACAGCTCTTTTTTTTTTTTTTGATGCGAACTGTTTTTTCATGGTATTGAAATTTATTTTATTTCGCATAAATCATAACGTCTTACGATACCCGCCTTTATTGATTCGCGTAATACTGTTTCAGTAAAAAATTCGTGGGGAATGTCCAGAAACAACCAAATAAACTGTTTCTCACGAGATAACTCTTGAGTTAATCTCTTTTCTTGTTTGTTTGAAAGTCAGGAAACCTAGTTGAAGGTGATACCCGGAAGCATCGATATAAAGATTCAATAGCTTAGCCTTCTTTATTTATCCAAGTGCTCACTTCATGTGGGTAAATAGTATAGAAGAAGGTGAAGTTGGCTAGTCATAAAATATCTTATCTTTGTTTTTTGTGACAAGCTGCGCAGTTTTCATCTTCACACCATGATCGCTAACAAATTAAATAGATAACGGTTATTCAACTTTCAGCGTGTGCGCACATTCGCAGCGATACAACAATTTCGCAACACTCATCAACGCATACCTGCCAAAAGCGAGGTAAATATACTTAGCCCCACAGGGTCAAATATTTTCTTATGTGGGGGCTTTAACGTAGATAATGTAATGTATTTTGGGACATGAAAGCCCACACCTTTGGCTTGAACTCAAGGTTCCGCGCATATTGAATGCAAGCAGGTCCTTTGGAATTCTGCACATATTTCCGCACATATCTGCACTCTGCACATATCTCAAGCTAGCTGATAATCCGCAATGTACCCCTGGTCGAGAATAACTTTTATTCGAATGCCCGGGATACAACGCAGAAGGACAACATTAAGAACATGATTAAATAACATTGGATTACACGTCATTAAGCCTCAGCAAGATCCTATATGCCCTATATTCATTGTAAAAGCGACCGCTAATGGCGCTCCAGAGATTGCCCGAAGTGACCGATATTCTCGGCAGGTATTGAGTGTTGCGTTTTTCGTCTATTGTAAGCTCACTGTACTCGTTTTATCTGGTATGATTTAGTTCCTTTCTTTGTTTGATTTCATTTGCCTTTCTCTGAACTTTCCCACTGTGTTCTTTTGTGACCTGATTTTAGTGAAGTTATATAACTGTACTATATGTTTCCTGATATTTTCTTGTGGGACACTTTTGGCGAGCTATCTACAGCGTACTACGTGAAGAGTTTAAGACGGTGTGTTTTACTTATTTATGTAACTTGACTTTAAGATCAACTGCAGTATAACAGTTATAACTGCAGCTTCAGAATACAACTTGGCTGTTGGCCTTTTTGGTCTTTGAAGCATATACGCCTGCAAAATGATTGCAATAATAAATTGAAATAGTTCCATGAGCCTTCATAATTTCCCACACATGTAAATGAACTAGACAGGAACACGAAGATCCCGCACGTTTGGAGGCAACGACAGTAATCGTTTTGCAATTTGGCCGCATCGCGATATTAGAAAACGATAGCTGTTCCTCGAGCGCTATGAAAACATGTAATGTTTTAAGTTCTGCTTTGAAATGAATCGCGAAACTTTCTAGACAGTATAGGCACCCTTTGCAAGATCAAAATAGTGGTCCTGATAAATTGGCACGTCAAGCAATAATGAGTTTAGCGCCGAAAGACGATCACATGGAGGGAACGACATAAAGTCAGGACGAGCGCTGCAACTTGTGAAACTCACTTGTGCAGCTTGAAAACTAGAAACCGTGTGAATACAGACATATCTGTAAGCTTGGTTGATTAAAAGAGCTGAAGAACATTTCAGAACGAACAGCCAGCCAGAACATAGAGGAGCGGCTTATATAGCGAGCAATTCGACACTGCCGACCCGTAACCAACGCCACTTTAGAACTCTTTTCCATTCTTAAGGCTCGCACATTCTTCCACGACAGCACTTTCGCGGTATTGCTGAAACATTCTCCTACAGAGTTGCTTGTGCGACATGCTCAAGGCTTCGTGAATCGTCTAGAACCTTATGCGGGCATACTTCTCGGAAGGACTGCGGATTTAACAAAAAAAAAGAAAGATCTCTGGGCGCCACTCATATTTACCGCAATAAAATGTTATAAATTAGCAGAAAGCGCAGCATGACTTCCAGAAAATGCCTAAAATATTGTATTTCTTTCCAAGAACTGCCGCGCGAGTCATGCCGCACTTTCCAAGCGTATGTTTCGAATAGAAAGTATCTCTTTAGGCACATGTAAGAATTAGTAAAGTCCAAATAGTGCTCGAAACATAGCTATATATGAACGCGGCTGAATGCTACTCAGCTACGCATCTAAGCATAGCAGTGAATGTAATCGGTGGCTTCACAGTGCAAACTTTCAACGTTCAGGTCGTTATTCACCTCGGATAAGGACACAAATTGATGGTGCCTAGGGCTACAAGTACCTGATGATGAAATTTGCGAGACAGCGGCAAGTCATTGGGCCTCTCCCCGTAATATCTTCAGGGCCATCGCCTTCCGTTGGCAAGTGAAGCAACGATCATCCCCACGTGGCATTTCATCGAGCCACGTGGGGTTCGATGAAATGCGTGTTCTTCCTGCACTCGATGAGTGAGCGCGAGAAGAGCACGCACCTTGCTGCACTTTACTGTCGGCATTGTTCTCATCGTATTATTACGACGCCCCATTCTCCAATGGAATATAGGGCGGAAGTTTTCCAATGAATTTTTAGGCAATGATTGGATGCGTTCTTTGAGGCGTGCCTACCGTCAATCGCACGAGGTAGGGCTCTGCAGACGCGATTCTGAGGCGCAATGGCAAAGCGCAAAATCAAGCAGAGAGCACATTATCGTTCTGAAACAGATTTATATTTTGCCAGATATGAGACTGCTCACTAGCACAGAAACTTATAGACGAAGCTGGAACATCCAGAAAAGTAACATACTTGACTCATGTAATGAAATCTATGGAACAAATCTCAATGTTTCATAGATATTGTCTTGAGTAAGTCCTTGCGGCGAATAAGTGACCGCTAGTTACACCACTGCAATAGTAGTGTGCAAAGCTCCGGAGCGTACCCATTATTTTTTGTTTGTTTCGACTGAGTGGACGAAATACAACGGCGTTATTATGTTGACATATAAATACACGTTTCTAGAACACCGCTGGCATATGCTTTCTGATTCGTCTCGATTATTGTTAGTGCAAGGTATTTTCCTTCTTCTTGATTTAGGTGAACTTTAAAGAACTCGACGTGATCAAAATTAATCCACATATGGCATTTCTCGTTGCCTCAGTGTTGCTTTGAGATTTTAAACCTCACGAACCAATCAATCTTTCTCCATGCTGTCTTCATGAACTTCCAGTGTTCGTGCCTTGCCAAGTCCATGTGCAGAATACCACTGAACGCTGTGCTGTTTTCTAGTGAACATGGGTACAGTACTGCTTCCTATTGTTCATATACTTTATGACAACGACTGCAGTGGCGGCATGTGCGTGTCTATATATATATATATATATATATATATATATACATTGTTGCGCCAAAAAGGAGAATAAGGACTTAGGAAGGAGAGTATGAAAAGACAGATCGAGTTTCGATCAGTCGGTTCAACTTTCCCTCCTGAGTCTTTATTTGCCTTTATGGCGCAACAATGTATTCATTAGATTCCAACCAACTCGCCCAGCGACATTTTCTACTCATATATATATATATATATATATATATATATGTATATACATATATGTATATATACAAGCGAAACAAAGGTGGCTAACCGACGGGCCCGATTTTTATTAGTCACACAATAAGAAGCCAACACCACATTCATCGTTTCCTTATTTCATTCATTAAGCACAAGTAATTTCACCTTTGTTGGTTGCTTATATATATATATATATATATATATATATATATATATATATATATATATATATATATCTATATATATATATATATATATATACACCTAAATTTAGGCTTACAAACAAAATAAAACTAATCAAGAGAGAGAGAGACAATGATAAATGAAAGGCACGGAGGTTAACCAGGACTGAGCCCGGTTGGCTACCCTACACTGGGGAAAGGGAAAGAGGGACGGAAAGATTTAAAAAAGAGAGAGAAAGTCCACTGGAGATATCAGTCGGTCACTCAGTCCGGATCACAGACGCTTACTCAATCCGGTCACTTTCAAATATCGCAACAGCGCTTTTGTGGCCTTTTGTAGCTGTGATAAGCGAGGCCATGATCCCAAGATCTTGTTCAAGGTGAACGGCTTTCCATCTAGCTGATCGAGAGCTGTGCAGAGGTGTTGCCTTTCATTTTCAAAATATGGGCAGTAGCACAGTGGGTGTTCTATGGTTTCCTCGACACCACAGGCATTGCACTCGGCGCTATCAGCCATTCCAGTCAGAAATGCATAAGCATTTGTGAATGCGACGCCCAAACGTTAGCGGCACAGCACTGTTTCCTCATTTCGCGGAAGACCTGGTAACAGCCGCAGTTGCATAGAGGGATCGAGGGAATGCAAGCGATGGTGAGTGAATTCAGGTGTGTGCCACTTCTCCAATGTCAAAGAGCGCGCTAGCTTGCCTAAGTGTTGGGCTGCGTCGGTCCGCGATAAAGGTATTGAAACAAGGGTTGCTCCTTCGTGAGCTTTTCTAGCAGCTTCGTCAGCGAGGTCGTTGCCGGAGATACCGCAATGACCAGGCAGCCACTGAAACACGACGTTGTCTCCTTTCGCGATCATGTGATGGTGCATTTCTCGTATCTCCTACACGAGTTGTTCACATGACCCGCGACGAAGAGATGCTAGAAGACATTGTAAGGCCGCCTTCGAATCTCAGAATATAGCCCACCCATTAGCCGGTTGGTTATTAATATAATCAACGGCACCTCGGAGGGCAACAAGCTCCGAGCTAGTCGATGTGGTCAAGTGAGAAATCTTGTATTGGATGCTTAGTGAACGGGATGGTATAACCACTGCGCTGGTGGAGCTGGTCTGAGTGGAAGAGCCATCCGTATATATGCGTACTCGATCAAAGTAGAAAGTGTGCAAACAATCCAGAGCTGCTTGCTTCAAGGCCAAGGTGGGCAGGTCGGTCTTCTTTCTTATCCCTGGAATCGTAAGACGCACTTGAGGTTGTTTTAAACACCACAAAGCTGAGGTTGAACGTGCAGAGGGTGTGAAACCCGATGGTAAGGAGGCACGATGGATGTTGACCTTGTTGGAGAAGGACGCCTGTGGTCGTCGTTCTGGCAGGCACGCAAGAGAGCTTGACTGCATCCGTGAAACATGACGAACATGGGCTCTAAGCGTATCGGTGCTAATGTAAGTCGTAATCGGATGGTCTTGGGCCATTATAATGGTTCCAGCTGTCGAGGCGCTGCGCAGAACGCCTAGGCAAACACGTAGTGCCTGCGCCTGCACGCTCTGAAGCTCTCGAAGATTTGATTTGCATGTTTTAGCAAGCACGGGGGAGCTATAGCGTAGGAATCCGATGAACAGTGCTCGATATAACTGTAGCATGGAGCCCACTGAGGATCCCCATGTTTTGCCGGCGATGAACTTGAAGACGTGAACAATAGATGTGAGCTTCTTCTTTAAGTGGGCAACATGAGGGCTCCAAGTCAGGTCCCGGTCAACAATGACGCCCAAAAACCGGTGATTTCTCTTGTAGGAGATAGGCTGACCATTGATGCATACTGGATAAGGAGTCATCGTTTTTCGCGTAAAAGCGACTAAAGCTAATCAAAAACTCGACAGAAGTAATGCCCTGGTTTGGTCATGGATGCTTCTACCACGTAGGCAAAGGAAGTTTTACTTCGCGGTTTTCTTGTCTCAATAAGAATAACGGCAGTTTTAATTGCGAAATTCGCAAAACCAAAATGGCTACGACATAAGAATTGTTTTTATAGTCAATTATATGCAATCAAGTCATTAAAAACATTGAGCGCTGTGGTAGGAAGAGGAATTCAAGAAAAGAAAGCGAAATGAAAGTGTTCCTTAAATTTACGCACAGAAACTTGGTTGCTTAGCGTCATTTTCGTTAAAGTTCAGACATGCATACATTATTTGACAACTATCCATGTGAAGACAGCAAGTAAATTCTTGCGCTTACATTGACAAATGTCACGGATCTCTCGAGGCTAAAGATTGCGGCACCTGTGCGCAGCACAGTACACTTTCGGCTAACATTACTTCATTACTGATTAGCTTGGGCAGTACTCCGCAAAAGGTCTCCCTTTTCAAGTACAAATTAAGGAATCGTTACAGCCGCAGCCAGAGTGTAGAAAGGGGAACAGCTGTGTGCTAACGGTTTGTGCTTTTGGAATAGCAGGAGCTCAAGCTCTGGCTCCAGCGGCCAAAGTCCTCCAACAGAGTCCCACCATTAGAAACCAGCTTCTCCAGCAACAAATTCTGTCTGCGAGAGCGATCCCAGAAGGCAAAAGACGTTGCGTGGAAGTGCAGCAGCCGGCACATTGATACGCGCCGTCCCCGCTGGGAGCGCTGCGGCACAAATGACGCGGGCTAGAAATCTGGCCCCACCACTCGCTCTCGTTCCCAGCGAGGAGTCGTAATCATTCACCCGGAAAGACGGACTAATCGAGCCTTTTTGCTCTTGTCCTGTAGTTTTTTGTTGTCATTTTGTTTTGCTGCAGCATATTCTGCGGCCCATAGCAAACAATAATGCACAGTTGTACCATGGGCTGAAACAAGATCCGAAGGGATCACACTGGCCGGCGACGGCTGATGATAAAGTAGGTCGACGCCACTTCTTCGCCGGTCAGGTTAGGCAGCATCGGTTTCCTTCGTGATGGAATGTGCCGTTCTTGCTAACGCGTGAAACGTGTGACTTTCTGATTTTGAAGTTTTAACACGGGAGACATACTAGGAAGTAATTCCGCTATGTTTGAACTTCTCTCATTAATGCAATGGGACGCATGAATATACGCAGGAAATTGACTTCAGACAATGTCTGTTGCCTTTATGTTTCCTGGTGAGCATAACACTTGATAGCTTATTGCATTTCCCGAGTGCCATGCAATCTTTGCGTTTGCGTACGTGTGCCAAAATGACGTTTCTGCTTTAGCGATATCAATGATAACCCACCATATTGTCGTGATGATTCGCAGTCCTTTCAGTCAAGGCTGAGCTAATCAGACTCGTGATGAGTAGCGGCTGTTGGCATTCCCGACTTACTTTCTCTTGTGCCCTATACCATAGTGAACGAGTCTCCTTAATACGCGTTATTGATCTACATTGCAATACTGCTACTAAATAATTATAAGTAATGACGACAGTGGCTCAGACAAAGTGCTGGGTGCTTCAGCACGTCTGTCTTGAGCTTGTCTTGTTTGTTAAATCATAACAACATCTGATAAGGGGCTACCACATGGCAAGCAGTGAGTGATTTACATACACACAGAATTTTTTTTTTATTGCGCACACTAAGGACACACAGTGGCGACCACCAATGTACTAGCCTGGCAGTCGAATATCCCTAGCAGATGACCACGAATCTCGTACCTATCGATGACCTCCAAATACACTTTGCTCAATATTCACACTCTATCTGTCCCACTAAATTAGAAACCTTAACGGATTTAACGTATTCCCAACAAACCTCGTATTGAAGTTTAGCTGTGCATTCCGTTATGTAATTTTTCCCATTCCTGTGACCTTCACAAAGTGTTTTTTTTTTTTTTTGTAAAAAGAGTGGTCGGCGCTAATTAAAGGCACTACAATCTCCTAAACATAATATAGAAGACCTGAGCTTTAAATCGGCGCGCCATCTTTTCCTTCCTATTTATTTTATTTTTCAGTCTTTGTCTTCAGACAGATTTGCCTTTTCCGTTAAGTGCTGCTTTACTTGTCTCTACATTGCTTCAGTGCTATTTATCGCTGTAATGGGCTACACACAACAAAATTCTACAATATTCGCAAACATGCGTCGGGCAAGCCCAAAGCAACAGTGTAGCGCGGCAAACGTGATAACGTGATATGCGGCGAGAAATGTCGATAAAGGCGCGTATAAACAATGGCCAATTGCGCGAAGGGCTGCGCTAGAGGCTCCGAGCAACTAAATATCCTCGCCCCCAGCCCCATCTATCAAGTGAGCGGAAGTGGTCGCGCTGGAGAACAGCTCCAAGCGTGCCAAGATTCTGTGGCGTGGTCGCGAAGTGCACGCAAAAAAAAAAGAGAAAAAGAAAAGAAAAGCAATACGTAGAGAGCCAAGTAAAGCGCAACCCGACACGGGCATAATGAGGTGCATTGCCCACTCAGCTCAGCAAGAGACAGGAAGTGGAAGCACGCCTGACATACATGCGCGCAAAAAAAAAAGAAAAGAAAACGAAAGAAAGCAGCCTGTTACGTGGGAAAGGCGTGATGGGCCCCGTAAAAGAAAGCTACGAGAGTTACGAGACGCAGCTAAGATAGATCGAAATGGCAGGTCGCTAGGTACACTGAAGAAACAAATAGCGTAACTATTTCCTTAGTTTTATGCGTGTCCCCTTGTATTGGGGATTTCCCTTCAGTGAATTTCACTCTTGCTGATTAAATAAGGCAGCGTGGACAGTTATTGCGCGAAGTGTACCCAGAAAACGTAGGGGAGACGATAAAGTTAAAGCGACTGCTGCGACCAGGAGAAACAGACAAAGTGAAAAGAAAAATAAACCAGCGAAAGTATAAAAATACTGCTTGTGAGAAGCCAGAAACGTTATCTTTTATAGATTATGCCTTGTGGATAATGGCCTTAATAACTCTTATTGTGCTACTCCCTGTGGTCGTTCATGATGAGCCTCTCTGACAAGCCTGCAGGGAAGTTAAGAAGTATTGTTAAATGGGCGAGTTAAATTGGTGCACCATGGAAGACATGAATGAAGATGTAGGACCCGCAGAAGAATAATACGAGGGTGAAAACAGTGTGAGTTGCACGAATGTACAGAGGCAGTATAGGCTGATAATTGCTGTGTGCTATATCTTCAGATTTAACACGTGCCCTCTCAATGCTCAAGCACATCTTATCAGAGCATGTATATCACTGCTGTGAAGCTCAATACAGGGTGTTTATTTAGATAATTCAAATTGTTTTTAATGAGAAGGGTATATGAGAAGCGAACGTGGCGCTTTTGCAGATGAGTTCTTAGGCCACGCATACATACCATGCCGCTATAACACGAGCTTCAGAAGGCTACTTGACACAAAAAAAAGCAGTCTTGGAAATTGACCTACACGAACATCAATGCGAGCGACTGCTGCGTTATCAAAAGACACCTGACTGTGTGGCACTTTGTGACCGTGCACTGTGTGACGCAGAATGTACTGGGACGTTGACACTGAGTAACACTATGCAACGCCTTCCCAGACTGCGACTGCGCCCACAGAAACAGTTCTGTATTGTGTGCGTGTGTATGTACGTACGCGTGTAGTGCGCGTACGTACATGTGAAATTCTCTCTTTCGTTTGCCTTTATCTCTCTTTCTGCTTAGTGCCTATGGTGTTGGACTGCAAAGCACGAGGTCGCGGGATAGAATCCCGGCCACAACAGCCGCATTTAGATAGGGGCGAAATGCAAAAACACCCGTGTACTTAGATTTAGGTGCACGTTAAAGAAGCCCAGGGGGTCGAAATTTCCGTAGTCCTCCACTACGGCGTGCCTCATAATCAGAAAGTGGTTTTGGCACGTAAAACCCCACAATGTAATTTTTTTTAAATAATCGGATCGTAATATTGGCAGGTAAAACCATATAATTATTTAATATCTCGTTCCTGTCTTGTAAAAAAAAAAAAATATCACCGCCCTAGACTCCCACATAAGCTAATTCTCTTGCCATTCAAATTCCACATGCTGCTCTGCTGCAAACTCTCACGTGTAGTAAATATGTGTCCCGCTATTCGGCAATACCCCCGCGTACCTACAGTACAACGCTCGCAGCTTGTTACCCTGTAAGCCCACCCCTAAACGTCCGCATAATACCGCGACCAGAAGCCGCATCGCGCGCACCTCCCTACGCTTACTTTTTTTTTTAATATTAGGCCTGAAGAGAGCGTAACAAGCCTCGCTGCGCGCGTTCCGGGGCCAAAGAAAGGTTTTTTTCACAAAAGCGCCGAGCCCTCCAGCCACCATTAGGCCGCCGCACAAAGCGTCGGGAGGCGTACACGCAGCAAGGCAACAACGCCCGCGCGACAGTCCTTCGATCACAACAATGGAGCTTCGACGGCCGACGCCGCTGTAGAGCCGCAGTGGCGTAGCAAAGCCGAAACTTCTCGAGCTGACTGCGCGATTGTTCCCGAACACGCCGCTTTCTCCGGAGTCTTCCTCGCTGGCTTGGTTGATGCAAGTTACGCTCTATTTTACTTTAACCTCTGCACTTTGTACCGGGTCCCTGTCCTTACTTCTATTCCATTCGTCTCCGTGCTATGGCGCAAGAAGCGAGCGCTGAAGGAGAAGAATACCGTCTGCACGAGCAACACAGTCCGCGGAGGTTTCTGTACCCTTTCTCCTGGTGTTCCTTGCCTTCGTCCTATTTTCTGTCTTTCTGCTTCTTTCCATTTCCCCCTGTGATTTCCTTTTTCTTCTTCCATTTCTTTTTCATCTTTCTGACGAGTGCTCAACTGCGGTTTCACTGCGGTTTCACTGCGTCTCACATGTTTTTCGGGTCGAATCGAGCAGCCCTGGTGGGGCTTCGAGTGCGGCCTGAATAATAATGCCTTGACGATGCAGGAGCACGCGCCGCTCTCTATGCGGGCGGAAGACGTGCCGCCGCGCGCGCTCTTGCAAAAGAGAGAACTAGCTTCAGCGCCCAAAACAGGGCTCCGAAAAAGGTACGCGCGCGTGCTCGAAGAATTCTGTGCGACGGGAGGAACAACGCGATATAGACATAAGAGCGCGAGCACTGTTAAGCTACGACACGCGAAGAACGACGCCGCAGTGCGACATCTCAAACTAAGGCTTTGACGAGAAATAAAAAAGAAAGCAAGCAAAGAAACTTAGAGTCTGTACTATACAGGAATGCTACTAGGTTTCGCGTAGTAGCTGCACGTGTCTGAAAGTAAGGAGAAATTTTGAGGCAGCCGACAGCGCGTCTAATGACGGTGACACCTTCGCTGTCGGTGCTCCTGTATACGACGGCGGTATCGAGGATGGAAACGAAATGGTTAGTCATGCGCAAAAAATCAGAGGGCACAAAAGGGCAAAGAAACTATACGATAAAGGCGAGCGATGTCATGGCGTCAAAATTTAAGAAAGATGAAATAAAGTTATGTCCAACTTAGCAACAAAGCTTGATTCCAGATGTGTTTGCGTGGGAATAAAGCAGGCCCTGAAGCTGCCTGGCATATGTTAGGATAAAGCCAAAACCACCAAATATATTGTTCGTTCGCTGACGCACTCGCACGGACATACGTAACAGGGATGTTCACGATGCAGGAACTGCACAAACGAAGTAATACAGTGATGAGAAAACGACTTAAATGAGTACTTAAGCTCCAGTGTCGTGTTCTTTTCCTTCGTCCTTGTCTGTTTTGCGCTGTTAATTTCCGAAACATGAAACGAGTGCTCGTTGTGGCCTCATTTGAGCAGCTGTCTCAGACGACCGGCTACTGTTGGTTGGTGCTCTGGTTAGCGTGTTCAAGTACCAGTCTCCCTTTCTTTTTCTTTGCTGCTCTAGTATTGATATTCGTACGCACCCTCGTCGCAATCACCTTTGTGTTACCTTGATTGTTCGCGGATTTCGACCAGTTCAAAACGATAACAACAGCACTTCTTCTAGGGATCTGACTCGGCGTGCAACAAGCTACCGGAATTTACCACTGCCGTAAAATAAGCTCGCCATTGATTATCACGCTCGATGAAAGGCGTGCAGGTGGGTGTTACGTATAGCTGCGCTTTCTGCGCTTACTTTTCAAAACAATTCGCAGTGCGCGGAAACGCGGTATGCAGTAAAAGGACACGCACTTGTGCATGCGTCCCCTTGCTGCTCCCGTATGCTTTTGTGCCGTACTAGTGGTTTCAAAAAATGCTGTGCCAATCTGCCCTATGGCGCAGCTCTTCTTTTGCAATTAATTCCACAATCAAGCATTATCCTCTTACTGGTTTCGATTTGTTTTTATTCATGTGGGGAAGAAGTTTATAATGTTATGTAGGGTTTCCTTCTTTCACATAAGCCCGTGAATCATTAGAGATTCATTAACTGCCTGTAGCATTATCTGGACGCATGAATGGCATCCGCCGTCTTTAGTTTATCATCAGTTATCCTTCACTTCCTTGAGACACAAAAATTACAAACGTATTTTTCTGTATTTATTTTCAATCCATAATAGCTTGATTTCTCGCTTTGCAATGAAAAGGAACAAAACAAGTACAATCCGCCCGGACTCTTTACAAGAGATCATTCGTTGCAATTCTGAGATGGAATTCAATGAAAACAAGCATGCACACAATAAATGCGGGAAGGATAATATTACAGTAACAAACACGCCCACCTCAGCTCGTTCACTGATGCCCAAAGCATTTATCTTTCTGTGGCAGGACAAACTTTGATTAAGCGCTGTGCTATGGAAAACACTGCTGAGCCTTTCTTCGTGTTATGGTATTGCGATTTCGATAAGAAAAAAAAAACACATTCTGCGTATCTGGAGTGTACAATATCAAAGGCTGAATGAAAGAAAGTAAAACATTAGAGATGCTGTGACAGCCAGAAGTAGAAAAAGAAAAGTCAGTTGAATGCATCAACTTATGCAAATTGCTGTCTCGTCAGAAGTTGCTACATCGAGGTTCCCACAATTATTTAAACGAAGCAAAGTACGCACAAGTCTGGTGAAAGAATTTTCTTTGATCGTCGGTGGCTTTGATTTTGATTTTTGAGCAAGCTCATTCCGACTTACGTGAAATAAATGACACGTCGCATTGTTTAAGTTCTTATTTTGATATTAAGAATAACCTCTAAAAAACTGTAATGCTGTGCCAATTCCCCCTATAATTTGAAGAAAAAGTTGTGAAAACCAACTTGTAATCAAGTCAGCTATGTGCCTGTCGCCTCCCGCACAGGAACTAAGGAAGTAAGTAATCAATATCAATCTTTCTGATTACCAAGAGAGAGTAAAACCATGATTTTTCCTTTTAGATATGATGGCACTCGCCATACGAAATTTCAAAGTGGTGACGCCAAATTTGGCTATCCTGGCAGTGATATCTGTCCAAAAATAGAGGTAGCAAATGAATGAAGCTCCGTGCATAGCATTCTGTACGTAATGATAAATAATTGCGCATTTTGCGGATTGGCAAAGCGTTACATTCGCTCAGGTAGGTTTATTGGGCGGAAAATGCACACATTTATCTAAAGAGCGAGAGGGATGCGTGTCAGATTGAGTGTGTCAGCTTGTTTTAAAAGGCGCAGCCAGCTCGCGAGTCCCTTGTTTTTCTTCCCGTTTCCTATGATGCGTACACTCATTTGTAGGAAACATATGCAACAAGTCTAGCCACTGCCACTCGCGATAGATAGATAGATAGATAGATAGATAGATAGATAGATAGATAGATAGATAGATAGATAGATAGATAGATAGATAGATAGATAGATAGATAGATAGATAGATAGATAGATAGATAGATAGATAGATAGATAGATAGATAGATAGATAGATAGATAGATAGATAGATAGATAGATAGATAGATAGATAGATAGATAGATAGATAGATAGATAGATAGATAGATAGATAGATTAAAAAAATTAAGTTATGAGATTTTACGTGCCAAAAGCACTTCCTGATTATGAGGCATGCTGTAGTGGAGGACTCCGGAAATTTCGACCACCTGGGGTTCTTTAACGTGCACCTAAATCTAAGCACACGGGTCTTTTCGCATTTCGCCCCCATCGGAAGATAGATTAGATAGATAGATAGATAGATAGATAGATAGATAGATAGATAGATAGATAGATAGATAGATAGATAGATAGATAGATAGATAGATAGATAGATAGATAGATAGATAGATTAAAAAAATTAAGTTATGGGATTTTACGTGCCAAAAGCACTTCCTGATTATGAGGCATGCTGTAGTGGAGGACTCCGGAAATTTCGACCACCTGGGGTTCTTTAACGTGCACCTAAATCTAAGCACACGGGTCTTTTCGCATTTCGCCCCCATCGGAAGATAGATAGATAGATAGATAGATAGATAGATAGATAGATAGATAGATAGATAGATAGATAGATAGATAGATAGATAGATAGATAGATAGATAGATAGATAGATAGATAGATAGATAGATAGATAGATAGATAGATAGATAGATAGATAGATAGATAGATAGATAGATAGATAGATAGATAGATAGATAGATAGATAGATAGATAGATAGATAGATAGATAAAGTCAGCTTTACCCTATCAGACTGATTTATCAGATATGCGCAAATCGGCTTTTGTTATGTGGCCTGTAACCAACCCTTTCATACTTTGTCAAAAACACACATTCTTGCTCAGTTTCATCACAACAGCTTCCTGTTGAACGCCACTAGATAATATTAAAATAGCAAAATTGTAAACGACAAAGAACTGGAACTCCTACGAAACAATGTCGGAACTCTGCATGGAGCAAAGCGTGGTATTGTTAATGGTGATCGCTGCTTGTTGGAACCTCACCATCAACCACTACTTCTTTCGGCAGCTTTCAAGTATATACGTTGTTCAGTACTTACAGCTTCTACAAATAACTCTTCCTAATTTTTCTCTCCTCGTTTTTCTTTCCGCTTCTCAGAGTTCCAAGTGGGGCAATGACGGAGCTTTGCTAGCGATCTGCACTTGCCTGCGCTTTCTGATTGCACGCTAATAATCATTAGCCAGGACTTTAGTGATTGCTTTATGGAATATATGTGAAACTCTTAGAATGAAGCAACACAGGCACTAGAACATTTCAAGCTTACCTACGTGTGCGCGAAAAACAGCATCGCTTTCTTTCATGTCACATTGTCAGTCCCGGCTATATTGCAATACGACAAATTTTGCGAGACTTTCTGTCAACAAGCGGCACAAAACTTGGGCTGCAAGTGTTTGCTTCCAGCATACGTCAGGTTTGTGTGACAGGTTATCCGCGTTGGCGGTAGTGCGATGCATGGTTTGTATATGTTGCAATAACTTCGCTTGAGTGCATTGAAGCGCTAACGTGCCAGGAGACAGGTGAACGCCGCTTTGGCTGTCGCGTACGCTCTTGTGATACTGGAGCCAGTGTGTACAGAAACTTGCATTATCACTACTCACTTCACATGGCGATGACACTGACGTTTCGCAAGAGTTCATCAGAGAATCGGAGGCTTCACCGGATGGCATGATGAGACACGAACAGCTCACGTGTTCAACTTGAGCGAGACAGTTATGGCGCGACTTTAGTTTTGTACAGTGCATTAATCATAAAAGGTGTTCTCTGTTTCTTTTTTTTATGCACATTTGTGTTTAAGTGCACCGAACACAGGGGAGTGTGTAGCACGGCATCGTTTGGCCATGTGCACTTACCGTTCTGTCTCCCAGGTGGCGAACTTTGCAAGGCAGGAATACTGCTTTGCCGGCGCTCGTGGTGACATTCCTCGAGGTGCTGTTGTCGAAGTAGGGTGACGGCTCGGACGGGTCGGGAGCCCTCACGGACCTTCCGCCCCCGGAGCGCAGCCGGTGTGAGTAATGCTTCGACCGGCTGTGCATCTCGGCCAATCCTGAAAAGCCGCAAGTAGAAGAAGAAAAGACAGAGGTGTGTCATTGTTATGTGCACAAGCGTAATGCGCTATGAGCTTCGGCATCACTCAACTGTAAATGCTTGGTGCAGCTCTGTGAGATAGGCTCACTGACTCAGTGCGCAAACGTGCGCTTATTACGAAGTGTTTTTACACACATTGAGCTGTCAATGCTCGGCAGTCGGCACATGCCGCCCGTACGAACAATTTACTCGAACACGATCAAAGCGCCGATGTCACCCTCCGCAGCGCCACACAGAAGCAAAGGGTGCCAGCGTTCATGATCATACCTAAGTAAGTGTGATGAACAATATATGTAGCCTGAACAA
The DNA here is from genome assembly GCF_023375885.2 of Dermacentor andersoni. Classification (NCBI taxonomy): domain Eukaryota; kingdom Metazoa; phylum Arthropoda; class Arachnida; order Ixodida; family Ixodidae; genus Dermacentor; species Dermacentor andersoni. The sequence continues at coordinate 32,428,211 of NC_092815.1, forward strand.
TCATGAAAAAAAGAAGGCTCTGGAGACTGTAGAATTTAATGGAAAGGGTATGCTTCCACAAATATAAAATACAGCATTATAGAACTGTCGGTTCCTGAAAGCCATACGCGCACGAACGTACATCACTGAGAAGCTTTCCGAGCCAACACTGCGACCCATCTGATACTGAAAGACTATCAGAACACGGGTTCAATCCCTGGCCATGGCGGCTGCGTTTGGTTGGGGCAGAACGAAATAAAGGTCACGCATACACTACAGCGCAATGTAAATAAACCTATGTAATCAAAATTATTACGGACAACTCCACTACGACGTCTCTGATATTGACAGTGTTACTTAGTATGTGTGTATTCATAAGGCTCTGTCATAACAGAGTGTGAGCACAGCTGAGCGTAAGAATTCCGGATACTGCCGATTTATTTTCTGAAAGACGATTCCGTCCGAGAGTACTAACATACATTTCGAAGTCGCAGAAGTTGTGGAAGCCTTTTCTAGGTAGCTCGATCGGAAATAACAGCAAAGCCAACACAGCGCTGCTCTTTGTGTTTCCGCCAAAAACTTGAGGGGCAGCATTTTGCTCTCTCTTCCGGCAACTGTGGATGAAATGAGACCCGCGGGGCTTCGGTACTTTTCACGCTCCCTCCTGTATAGGGTCGTGAGTAAAACAGATAATACTCTGGAAAAGACAAAATCTATAGTTTCATCGCGTCTCCAAATGTAGAAGGCAAGGCGCACGCATGAGGCAAACTCAAGCCCGGAAAACAAGCAAACTGAACAAGCAAACGCATGAAAACGACATCCAAGTGTCAGCGTTAGACGCCTGCTCCTATTAGTTTTCATTGAGCGCAAAGTGCAGCCGTGAAGCTTCTGTTTTTATCTCCGCTCGCATTTCTGCTTTTTTCGTAGATTTTCGTACCGGATTCAGGGATCTCAACTTACAACATTCGGTTTCCCCTTTCCATACGTATCGCACCCACAGCCCTTTCCTGTTTGTTCTTCGTCGCAGGAGAAGAAGCCGGAGCTGAGAAGAAAAGGCCTAGAGTAAGGCCCATCAGAGAAAAACATGTCCTGGCGGCTTTCGTTTGACACGCACGCCTTGGCTCGCACAGTGCGGTTGTCACCTTCTTGCAATTGATTGCTCTTCTTGCGGCACACGAAGCTGAGCGCTTTATTTTCCTTTATCGCTAATCGCTTTGTCCTCTCGCAAAGCTGTCCTTTTCACAGAAGGTCGCCCTGTAAAGAACGTGTATACGACTGACGAAGGGGCAGAAAAAAAGTAGCGTGAAGGCAGCCCATGCCATATATATAGAGAGAGCGAAAGAGATTGCGTGAGAGAAGTTTAAAGGCGAGAGGCGTTGAGCCAAACAAAAGTTGACAGCAAACGGCAGCAACGACACTGCTTCCGAGCAGCCCGTGGCAAACAGCGCGGAAAAGAAAATAGAGGGAAAAAAAGCCACGCAGGCCAAGCGAGCGAGAGAGCGACTTGCCGATCCAAGCAAACATTTTCTTGCCGGTGCCGTGCTCCATGGGGCGAGGAAATGCCTGCCTTCTCAATTAAACAATGATCCCCAAAGAGAGAGTCATCCGTTATTGTTAAAGGGGGCGCCTGCTCGCTTTTAAAACGAACGGCAGCTCGCGCACGCGCGCGCGCATAAACGATTTGAAGAGGGCCGATAACACTTACTCCTAGCTGGGTCCCAGCGGCGGCAGCAAAATGCGATATCGCGAAAATATCGAAAAGTGCGGAACATAATCATTCAGGGCAAGGACGTAGCAAAGGGAGCGGAGTTGAGGAGAACGCGCGGAAGATTCTGGAACGTGAAGGAATAAAATAAAGGATATGCCAGAAAAGGGAAAACGGAAAACTAAGCGAAGCCTAGTGAAGATTGTTGGACGGCCGGCGCGTCATAACAGGATAATCGCTGAATAAATAATATTGAACGCGAGCGCACGGTGTGATAGCGAGCGACGAGAAAGAGAGAAAGACAGATAATAGTGAGAGAAGACGTGAGAACGACAGGGGGCGGATGAAGAGGAAGGCCTCCTCGAAATTTCACGCGAGCTGAAAGGAAGGCTCGTCGCCGGTGGGGGGTGGGGGGGTGGGGGGTAGCTGCTGCTCTGCATCTGCTACTGCCGCTACCGCGGCCGCTGCTTGATCGAAGCGCTGCCACCACGGCCTAAAAAAAGCAGGGCGCTAGTGCGGGCGGGAGCGCTACTACTCGGCTGCTGGCGAATGCTGCTTCAGCCGCCGGCTCCCGGGGACGTCATTCAAGCGAACTTTAGGCATCGCATCTTCTCTTCTTATCGCATACAATCTCCACCTCCTCACCCCGCATTGTATTCCTCTCCGTCGCCTTCTAAGCCTGATGTTTCGAGTTAAAAGGGAAGTTGTACGCAGGGCGGTCACATGTTGTTCCCTGTTTTAAGGACGGCTATAGAGCAGTGCCGTAGCGAGCAAGTAATGAAACAGAAAATATCTATAACGAGGAAAAAGAAAGTAATTGTTTATCGGGCAGCTCGATCACGTTCTTCTGAGCGCGTTCATTCGTGACAAAGCTTTGTCTTAGCACGACGCAACGGTCTAGGAGCGCTAAGTGTACTCCTTTATGCAAGAACACCAACGAGAGAGAGAGAGAGAGTAATATAGGAAGCTAGGGATGTTAACCAGTCAATAGTCTGGTTGGCTACCCTATGCTGGGGGAAGGGAGAAGGGGAAGCGAGAGAAGAGAGAGAGAAGGTGTAGATACGTGTACGGACAGCACTTGAGTTAAAGACGTTCGCGCAAACCACAAGTTCTGAGAAAGCCTAAAAGTGACTTCACTGCCTTCTGAGCCGATGATCGGTCGCGATGGTGCTCTAGTAACGTCTGTTCACTACTCAGAGGAACACCAACGAAGAGTCAAGTGCGTGAATAGAGGATCTCGATATTAGTCGTAGTTACCAGCAAGACATGGGCTGAGGCGCAATCTTGGTAGAGGAGGAAAAAGATGAAGGTCTTTTATGTTCGTTTATAGTTAGTGTGACAGATCATCGGGAGTTGTATATAGCAGCTTGCATTTGATCGAAGTGACCAAAGACAAACAAAGCGAAAAAAAAGCATAGAAAAGAAAAGCCGAATGTTTATGAGCAAATGCTTTCTGGCGATGACTTTTACAGAGGCAATGGCAAGACGTATTGTATCTTAACATTCAGAGCCACGAATATATGCAGTTCAAGTTTCTGCTTTGCGGAGCTTGTTGAAATTCTCCTAGTGGAATGTCTGCTACACTCGAGCAGTTATATCTAAAGGGCAAGCGTGTGTCTATGTTTAAGTGCGCCTTTACTTTCGTATATTCGTGCGTGCATTCGTGCGTGCATGCGTGCGTGCGTCACAAAAATGGCGACAGATGTCTCACACACACGCGCACACGCACGCACACTGCAGGGGTGTAGCCAATAACAGCGGCAACTTGTTCGGCGGAGTGGGGCGAAGGAAAGGGTGCGGCTGAAAAAAAAGAATCGAATAATTTAAATGCCGATTATTATTTATTATTCGACGAAAGCGTCAAATGGCTCACACTGAGCAAGAAAGCCGGCGTCCGGTAGCAGCCTCAATTCCCAGCGGTTGCGACGCTGCGCCACGAGCACGCCTCTGCCTCCTCGACGGAGCAAGGCGGGCGAAACCAGCGCGTCAGGTGTTGCGAGAGCGCAGAAGGCATCGCCGCGACGCGCCGTCACCTTCGCTCTCGGAATAGAGGGACCTTATCTCGGAAGCCTGCAGCGCGTTCCTTGGCCGTGCAAGCTCCCGGCTGCTTTCCACGTGCCGCCTCGGTAAGACCAAATCAAAACGCATCAAGTGTCTCAAAGCGCTAGCTTTTCCGGGAAGTGTTCGTAACTTGAAGGACCCTTCAGCGGAGTTCAATTGGACATTAGTGCTGTCGCATTCATAACTCATAACAAGTGTTTAGGTGTCATAGGAGTTTTCGTTTTCTCATCACAAACTTATTTGTCGTTAGGAAAATAAAATGAATTCCTCATGTAGCTTTGATTACTTGTCACTACTATTATTACTGAATTAAGTTGTTCTGGTTATATTATGTCCCCCTCTTTACTGTCCGCAAAAAGGGTAATAACGGCACGAAAAGGCGTGTATGATGCTCAGATTGCAGCAGACCGCTGTCACTCTTTGCCTTTTTTATCTTTTTAATAAAGCGAGGTGGAGAAAAACAGATGACTGAAATGTCTGCACTATCGAAATTGCTGAAATGACCAGAAGGGTTTTGTTGTGTCCCGTGCTTCTATTTAACGTAGGTTTTATGTCTGTAGCTATCGCCCCCGGGCTATCTAGCTGCGGAATCCATCATGCCGCAATAACTATTTTATAATGAATTTTCTCTCTTAATTTACAGTATGCAACCAGACATATATGCCTCGTAAAATTGCATTTCACGGGGTAAGGAACGTTTCTTTTCTTTCTTTTTTCGTTTCTTGAAGAATTCTCTTTTATGTTAGATCATGCGTCGCGAGGCATTTGCGTACATGTCCATTAAAACGAACGTGCGGAGGTTGATTGATTGATTGATTGATTGATTGATTGATTGATTGATTGATTGATTGATTGATTGATTGATTGATTGATTGATTGATTGATTGATTGATTGATCGATTGAAAAGTTTATTATTGCACCAAGCTGGGGTGCCCGCCTCTTAACCTACACTTAGGTAGGGGGGGGGAGGACGAAGCAGTCCCCGCGCGTTGAGGAAGGTGAGTCTTCACCGCCTCAACGGCCAGGCGGATTGCTCGACGCTGGTCGTCTTCAGCTTCGCTCTGGAGCAAGGCCTCCCAGGCTTCTCTACTGTCAATGTTTTCCTTGGCCCCTGGGGAGCCAACACACTACCATATTATATGGTCTAGCGTACCTTCTTGCTTACAACTTTTGCAGAGGGCGTCGTTATAGTCCCTCGTCTGTGTTAAGTAGATCCAATGTGGTGATGTATAATTGTTTCCCTGCAGGCGCCGCCAAATGCGAGCATCCTCCAGAGAGAGAGATCGATGCGGAGGCGGAAAGATCCTTCTTTCGGCTTTGTAATGATCTACAATTTCCCTGCACGTGATGATGCTATCTTTGATCCCTAGAACTGGCTGCTCTAGAGTTGCCCGGTGGTAGAGTGCTCGGGCGAGCTCGTGAGCGGCTTCGTTGCCTAGGACATCTTCATGGGCCGGAACTCAAATAAAAGATATGTCCCTCCTGGGAGGGTTTTTGAGTAGAATTTGGAGGGCCTCTTCCGAGATTCTCCCTTTGTTAAAATTTCGGATAGCTAATTTGTTATCGCATAATATTACTCCCACTTTTGTAACCGCACAAGCGAGCGCTACTGCAACCTCCTCGGCTGTACAGGCGTCCCTCGCGCACGTGGAGCACGCTATCTTAACGCACCCGTCGCCATCATCCACCGTCGCTACCGCAGCCCCGTCTCTGCCGCAAGCGGCGTCGACGTACGCTACTTTATGCGCCGGTGTGTTTTTAAGTTTATTTACTAGAGCCTTAGCCCTGTGAGCTCTCCTCTCTTTGTTGTAGATAGGATGTATATTTTAGGTAGGGGAGTGATTCGAAAGCGTTTACGCACGTCCAACGGAATGTCCTTCTTGTCAGTCGGGGCACCCCTGTCGTATTGGATTCCTACCCATTCCATGATTTTTCTCCCTGTTTTAGACTGGCCTAATCTTTCCAACTGAGACACTCGTACTGCCTCAGTGCGCTGATCTAGCGTGTTGTGAATCCCCATTTTGAGGAGGAGGTCTGTCGAGCTTGAGTCTGGGAGCCCTAGGGCTCCCTTTTGACGCTCTTCCTAATGATCGCATCTATTTTCTCCTTTTCTTCTAGTTTAAACACAAGATACGATGTGGCGTACGCTATTCGGCTGGTAATGAAGGCTTGCACGAGTCTGAAGAGGCTGTTTTCTTTGAGACCTCTGCCTTTTAGTGAAATTCTCCTAAATATCCCCGTGACCTGCGCCGCATATCCTTCTAGCTTCTTTATTGTCGTGAGGTTGCATCCATTTCTCTGGATATACATGCCCAGAATTCTGATTTCCTCCACCTTGGGAACCTCATTTCCGTTTACCAAAACATTGATGGGTCTGCTGCTCCCAGCATGTCACCTTTGATGTTTTGGCTCAATGAATAACAGCTCCGATTTCTGTGGCGAGCACGCCAAGCCTCTGCTGGCCGCATACTCTTACACCATATTCGCCGCTATCTGTAGTTTAAGTTCGATGGCTGCGTCACTCCCACTGTTTACCCAGACGTTGATATCATCCGCGTACATGCTAAATTTAATCGATTTAATCTTATTGAGTTCCGCCGGGAGACCTCTCATCGCTATGTTTTATAGGAATGGTGATAGCACCGACCCTTGCGGGGTCCCCTTGCTCCCAAGTGTGATGGGAGGGGATTTTACATCCATAAATTTTATATTCACCTCCCTCTGTGAGAGAAAGTCTTTGACGTATGCATATACCCTGTGTCCCACACCTACCTCTCCGAGGCCTACCAAGATAGCCTTATGGCTAACGTTGTCAAATGCCTTGGTGAGGTCGAGGCCTAGGATCGCCCTGGTGGCAGTTGAGTTCTATCGGTCTAGGATATCATGCTTAAGTCTGAGCATGACATCTTGAGTACTGAGCCCTGGCCTGAATCCAACCATTTCATGTGGCCAGAGATCATTCTCCTCCATGTACCTGGTCAGTCTCGTTTGAACAACATGCTCCATCAATTTCCCTACACACGAGGTGAGGGAGAGTGGTCGCATGTTGTTCAAGCCGGGTACTTTGCCTGGCTTGGGAATAAAGACTACGTCCGCCGCCTGTTTCCATGTTTTTGGGAGTTCTCCTTTCTCCCACACCTGGTTCATGAATTTGGTTAATGCAATGATGGACTCATCGTCTAGATTCCTGAGAGCTGTGTTCGTTATCCCGTCCGGATCGGGGGCCGATCTCTTTCTGCGGTTATTAACCTCTGCTCTACCTCTGTCGTGGTGATGGGGGCATCGAGATCTGGGTTGGGAGGCCCCTCGTAATCCTTAAACACCTCGCTCTCTGCTTTTACAAGATATGTCTCTTGGAGCTCGCTAACGAGCTCGTCATCTATGCCAACAAAGCCATGCCTCGCTCTCACCTGGTTTGTACTAGCTTGGATTTTTCATTTACTAGGGTCTGAGAAGGCTCCAGGTTTTGGAGAGACTCATATTGGCTTTCATCTCATCGCACTTGCTGTACCAATTCTGCTCCTTGAGCTTAATCGCATATGTTTCTATTTCTTTGTTGAGTCTGGCTAGTTCGCGCCGGATATTCCTGTTCCATCTTTGTGTTTTGAGTGTTTTCGCCAGGCTATTCTTTCTGCTCCACATGTTCAGCAGTTTGCTGTCTAGCGCTGGAGGTACGTCCTCATCCTCTACAGTTGTAGTCGCTTCCCCTATGTGCGTTTTGAGGAGGTGTGTCCACTCGTCGATATTGTAGATATCGTTCGGCAGTGAGGTCTCCTTTCGTATATCTCTGAATTTATCCCACTCCGTTAATTTTGGTTGTTTGATGAGGCGAGTTTTGACGCCTTTTCCTAGCGTGAGCGCAATAATAAAGTGGTCGCTGCCTAGATTTTGTCCTGTGCTTTTCCACGTTACTGTTCCCGCCATATGGCTTATCGTGAGGTCGGGTGCTGTGTCCCTGGTTATGCTGTTGCCTGTGCGCGTAGGGACGCATGGGTCAGTATGTAGAGTAAACCCTAGCGTTTGTATATACATACAGAGACTCCAAAGGTAGACGAATATTAGAAGATGTACGAACGTGCGGAGTTTGAATCTCGATGACGTGGTCTAAAGCAAAATCTTGTTTTCACAGTCCCTGTGAACCAGCCGTATTGGTTCAGTGAATGTGGCATGTTGCTGTGGAGCACCAGGCCGCCGGTCTGGTTTCCGTCCGCGGTGTTACTTTGATCGTGGCAAAACGCAACAAATCTCGCGAACTTGCATTCACTTGCACCTTTATACAGGGTGTTTCAATTAACTTGAGCCAAATAAAGATATGCAAATGCCACGTAACTGGACCGAACCAAGGTAATGTTGTTTCCCGTCGCTTGTAGATACTCAGATCATTTTTTTTTGCATTCCGCCTAATTAGATAATTATTCGTAATTAATTAATAAACTTCTCAATTATTCTGCCTGGATGAAGAAGCGTCAGCGAGAGAATTGTAGAGCAACATTATAAGCTCTCAATGCAGCTTTCTGCTGCTCAATGCGTGCTACATAAAAGTGCTTTTCCGTGCGTCAAAGAAGCCGGCCGCGAATACACGCAAAGTGCCTCGAGCTGTCAGTCGTGCGGTAATTTTATGCAGCATGCCTTGAGCAATAGAAAGCTGTAAGGAGTTTTTCATGTAGCTCTACAATTTTCTCGCTGATACTTTTTCCTCTACTTAAAATAATTGAGGTTTAGTAATTAAATAACCATAATTATGTGAAATTAGTCGTAATGCAAAAAATAATCTGAGTATCTACAAGCGACGGCAAACAATATTACCTTGGTTCGGTCTGGCTACGTAGCATTTGCATATTTGCATTTGGCCCAAGCTAAGTGAAACACCCTGTACAACTCCAGGTGGTCAGAATTATTCCGCAGCCCTTGACTACGGCACCCCTCAAAATCCACGGTGCGCTTTCAGCAAGATATATCCTAGAATTTATAAAGGCAATATGAGCGTGCAAACGGTTTTCTCAATTAATATAAATGACTGGCCCTTTCAGTCCTACATCAAACGGATGGCCTTTGCTTCGATGATGGAAATAAAACACTAAAGCGGCACGACCGCGGCAGTGTAGAGAGGACAGCAGGCATTTGCTCAAAGCCGGTGATGTGACCGAAAATATGTCGCCATCGACTGGCTGCGGCTGCGCTCTTTGATGTTTAGCCTGTGCACGGGACAGCGTTGACCAGATAGCCAGACAGACTACCGTGGGGCCTTGAGAAATTTAAACGATGACGGTTGACTCATCTATATTGCAAACGCACCGACCACAATTTCTATGACCACCTTCAAAGCTCCGGTCCGAGGTTAGAAAGTTTGGGCAGTCTTGTGTATGTATTCGCATTTGGGAGGGACCAAAGGTAGATGCATTTATTCTGATGTTCGACTTGGCGTTAGGGCCTCTCCTACTGTGCGCGATCAGTGAGTTTCCGAGGATTTCTGTGGAAGATGTCGCTTTCACTTCTTGCTTGCATTTCGATAATTGAATTTAGTTTTTATAGTTTGTTTTTGTTCAAAAAGGCTGTTTGAATGAACTCATTAAAAACGGTATCCCAGTGGGAGCTGAATAAAACTGAAAATTAGTCACGTTGATGAAGGTTAAGATCTATGATAAACTAGTCAATGTAAGAAGTTATAGTCACAAAAACAACGAGCGGCGGCGCCACCGTTATACATTTACGTTCTTTCAGGCTTTGTCTCTAGGCGTTATCATCATAGTTATGAACGAGGCTGCCCTTATTGCTTGTACAACCGAAAAATGATAGAAAATAAACAAGACTGACTCTGAGGTTGCAATGTGGGAAATTTAAATTATTAGAACTACAAGAAGATTTCGGTATGTAATGACGTTGCATATAAGGTCCGTAAAAGGAAGTTGACAATTCAGATATTTTTCTCTACTTTAGCTCATTCCACAGAATGTATGAAGCCTCTTTTCAACATGGCACAGCGTTTGCTGCTTATCTCTTTCTCTAATTCGCGGTGCGTTGATTGCAAGGTGCAAATAAATATAGCCACAAAGGAACGAACAAGGGACGAATTAAAAAAAAATACACAGATTTCTCGTGCACATCCCGATGTGATCTCACACAGCCAAGCTGCACCTTTCCCTACAGCTGCAGAACTCCCGCATATGCAAATACAACAGAGTGAGCAGCCGACGAGCAAGCTCGACTCGCACCCGACGCCAGCCAAGCGGAGCGCGTATGTTGCCTGAGACTCTGATATCACCACGGGTTGTCTGGCGTCGGCGCGAGGCTCTGGGGTATGTCGAGGTTTTTTGCAAGTCAAACACAGAAAGTCTCCGAAGACGCCGAAGCCCAGCGTCTTCGACGTCTCGGGAGCGCCACTAGGAGAGAGAGCAGCAACGTAATCCAGACACCGCCAGCTTTGCTTCTCTGAAATCTACTCCCTTTTTCGTTCCACGCGCAACAAGTCTGATTTTGTTTACTCTTCCGTAGCGCAGAGATAGACAACAATAAGCCCCGAGCCTGCGCGGAGCAGCATCGCGCCGTAAACAGCCGGCATAGGCGAAGTGATACATTTGTTTTTCTTCCCTTTAATATTGCTTTATTTGACGCTAGGATTGCAAATTTTCTGTCGCTACCTTTTCATGTGGTGATATCACCCCTTTACGTGTGACGCAGCAGACACGCGCAAGGAACAGTGGGAAGAAAACGGTTATTGGTCGCTGCAGGAGGACCTAGTCTTGCTAAAGCCGCTGGCGATTGCTCCACCCGAGTGCTGCTTAGCAAGTGTGGCAGAATATGAAGCCGCGTCACAACACGCAGAAGAAAAGCTAACGGGGAGAACGAAGTTCAACGGGTTCACAACACGCCGCGCGCCCAATTGCGATGAAAGCTCTTACGTTTTCTTAATCTCGATATACATGTTTTCCCCATTCGCAATCACTAGTCGAGGCCTATCAGGGAAAGACGCGACGGTATATCACGACACTCACTTGGTACCTTGCACCACAATCCTACGTGCCTTCCTACCTCCGTGTGTGGAGGAAGTTACAGGCGTGCTGGAGTGGCTGTAGAGGCTCTAGTCTCACGAGAATAAGGTCGTGTAGAAACCAATATTCTGCGGGGCTATTTTCGTGCGCCTTATAAAAGCCGGCTAGATTAAGTTTCCCGCCCTACGGCGGATAACTTAGAACTCGCGCGCCACCAGCGCAGTGGAATTGTTGCGCGCTTGATAATTAGCCTGGCGTAGTTACATTTGGGAAAGAGACACTGTGTGGAAAATAGCACGTTCGACAGCGATGATAAAAAGAATTCTTGTCGTGTCAAAATGAGAAATACAGTCGTACTAGAGAACGAGAAGAAACGGGGTTAACCAAGGGGCTCCTTTTTTTAATCGTAAGACGGAAACAAACAAAGACACCAAGGACAACATAGGGTAAATTACTTGTACTTACTAACTGAATTGAAGAACTGATAAGTTAATGGTAATGAAAGTGTATGAAAAAACAACTTGCCGCAGGTGGGGAACGATCCCACGTCTTCGAATTACGCGTGCGATACTCTAACCAATCGAGCTACCGCGGCGCCGTTTGCCCATCCACTTTCTTGGGTATTTACGTTTTTACTACTGGAACTAACCTTGGAAATGTTAGCCAGCACCGCCACTCACAAACCTCCACCAACAAGGTTTGTGCCTGTCTCTTTGCATTCAGTGATGCGTCCTTGTTTCTTGACGTTGGACCCTTTCGCCATATTTAAAGGGGGAAGCAATTATAGTTCTCGAATTTCAATGCATCACCAAACGCTAAGAGCGCGCTTTGCTTAAATCTGTAGATTTTGTATGGCAGCCGGCCTTTCCTGCATATATATATATATATATATATATATATATATATATATATATATATATATATATATATATATATATATGATGCATTCAGATAACCTTTAGAGTAACGTGAGTAAAATCAGCGCACCGGAGAAACGCGATGTAATAGGAGAGAGCAGGATGGTGCGTTGCTCTCATAACACGAGGATGCCTGGCGGAGATTGTCCGGAATACATAGCTGGAATTGACGATCCAGCTCCGCTGCTGTGGATACGCCAGTTTCGCGTTCCTTTTTTTTTCGTTTTGGTAACGGTTACCTGTAGATATTGCCTTGCTCCATAACGGTCCTTATTCGCTCATCGTAGCAACCCGTGAATATTGAGGAAGCACTTAAAGTTCCATGACTGTGTTCCATATGGGTTATTTATATAGTTACTTTTTTTCCTCTTTTTCACTTTTCAAACGACGTTATTTCTTACTCTGCCATTACGCCCTCACCTCGAGCGCAACTGGACGGCGAATGTGAGCGGTAGAAACCACATTCCCCGCTATCGGCGCCGACATATTATGGCACCCATCATTCCTGCTCTACTCATTCCATTTTGTTCCTATATTCTTTTTTTTCTTGCGCCTAGTTTTCGGCCCTGGCACGGGCGTCTTCATATTCGAGAGTGCACGGCAAAAATGCGTTTTCAGATGGCCGATAAATTCCGGTCGTGGAATATATATATATATATATATATATATATCGAAGCTTTAGAAAAGCACAAGTTTTCAAGGTTGCAAAGGAAAGAAAATACATCCAGTACATAACTATCTGTAGTTATACCCTACCTTTGCTACTCTCGAGGTCAGCAAAATTGGATTGCAGTCGTGCACTGTAATCATTTCAGAAGGCCAAGAAAACTGAGGCATCTGTGTAAGTGAACATATCATGTTTCGAATCAGCTACGCGCGGATTGTTGTTAAGTAGGACACTCACACTTGTCAGGCTGGTTAGTTGTAACTTAACAGCCCTGAGCGCGTTTTATCAAGTCAGCTTTGGCCCAGGACAGACCTAAAGTAGATGGCTAAAGGCTAACGCATTTCATAATTAGATTTCGCAGTGTCTGCCTAAAGCGAGCCTCCACGCTTTTGTATATTGTCATTTCCGCATCTCGCCACGTGGCAAACCATGGCGAAAAATAAGGTACAACACACAGCCTCACCCTCTTAGTTAAGTTGAGGGCTGCAGGTAACGTTGCCTAAAAAGCTCTGGAAAGCACAGTGGCGAAACCTAAGCGAGGCAAGGACGAGAAATCCCCGCGCTAGTTTCAGGCACACTCGTCATAAGAGAAGAAAATCGTCCGATCTTTTATTTGTTCCCTTGTTACTGCGCTAGTTTGTATGTTTGTATTCTGAGACACAAATAGGTTTAAGGGGTAAGTCTACCCTTTATTTTTCAAGAGAAAACTCAAAAGCTTAAATCCGTTGTTTGCTGGGTACAAACAACACCTCTTATGACAATGGCGGCGACTGCTTATACGCGCGCTTGGTGAGAAAAACAACGGCTGAAGATTATTCATGTCTTCCGAAACATCATAAGGAATGCTCCTCGTCCCCCTCAGGCCTCGCGGGAAATATTTCAGGTTCTTCTTGCTCCAGGAAAACGTTGCCGTCAGCATTCTAGCGCCCCCCTCCTTCTCCTTGCTTTGATATGATGTCGCTGGGCAATTAGAAAAAAGCGGGAACCGAATTGAATTCTGTTCTTCCCCCGCAAAGCTATATTTGCGTGAGTGTGTATATACGCGTTCGGTAGGAAGGGACACATCTCCCTCTGGTGAAGTTTCGTCTTAACGATTGAAGTATTGTAAAAATGATATTCTCTCGGCAAAGTAACGTTCGCAATAACCCCCATGTGCTAGAGAACAAAGGAGTGCCCGCGGTATTATTTTGTAATGCAAGCAAAGTGCGGGAGGATCTCAGGAGGCACGCTTTTCAGAAAGTAATGACGAATGATGGTGAGTGCCACGCAAGGCTGTAGATTAGACGCGATTGAAGTTGCAGGCACGACAAATTGAATGTGAAACTGTAATTCCGAGAGATGCTCTGAAACATAGGCAAATAAGAACATCTCGCACGATCGTCTACTGTTTACATCAGCAGCTTCTAGGTTTTTGCTGATGGAGTGGAATAACCGCTGTCCTTTCAGAACGCAGATTGCTCCGAATTCTGAAATTACATCTACACTCTCATGGAAAACTTTTGAATGGTACTGGGAGGGGTACATCAGAGGAGTTAGAGTAAATGCAGATATGTAGTGGCAGGGGAAACTTTAATAACTCCCTACAATAGATAAAATGAAAGCATTCCAGCGATATCTCTTCGCCGGAGGAAATGTCTCCTATATCCTTTATTTGTATATAAATAAATGACCAAATATAACAGGACGGCGATAATGAGTCATAGTATTAAGGACAGAATAAGGAGGATGAGAAAATAAGGAGAGAAGGCAGGAATGTTACCCAGAAATGCGTCTGGTTGTCCTATACCCTGCTCTGGGGGACGGGAAAGAGGGAACAGAACTATAAGAAGGAGAGAGGGAGGGAAGCGGGAGGGAAGCCGTGGTGAGCGCTTCGCACGGAAGTGAAGGGCAGAATAAAACCTAAGTTATGGGGTTTTACGTGCCAAAACCCCGATCTGATTATGAGGCACGCGATAGTGAGGGACTCCGGAAGTTTGAACCACCTGGAGTTCTTTAACGTGTACCAAAATCTAAATACACGGGTGTTTTCGCCCCCATCGAAATCTGGCGGCCATGGCCGGGATTCGATCCCGCGACCTCGCACTTAGCAGCCCAACACCATAGCCACTAAGCAGCCACGGCCGGTGCGGAGGGCTAAATAAAGGGCATAAGAAACTCAAGAGGGTATAGGTGCCAGCGTTCTAGGTTAAGATACAGCAACAGATAAGAGCTGGCGCTCGTGAATCCAAGGTGAAGAGATAGATATTGCGACAGTCATATGTAAGCAAGTGTACATCATTCATATCGAGCTTTAGCAAAAAGGTCTTCTTGAATAGTTATCTGGCGAAAATGTTATGTTGTCTAAGAATGACATTTTATCGTGCCACAGCCCACAGTAAGAGAAAATATGTCTGCGATGTTTATTCTGTTACTATCTCACCCAAAAGGAATGAACGGGCTTAACCCAATTGCACGGACAAGTGACTCGGAACCAACTTGACCAACCAAGTCACAACCGCAACTGTTACCACGGGGCCTTCCAGCTTCCTTAGAAGCTCGTTGGGGTTTGTTAGCGGTTGCCTCCATGCGTGCGCCGCGTAAGTGGATTCCCCGAACATGCCCGCTTTTGTTAAATGCGGAAGGCAATATCTCAATTCACCGCAGGCCCATATTACAGTGAGTGCAATCACAAGGGCATCTTCAAGTATTCTTCGTTGCGTGTTGGGCAGCACACACTGACTGATACATCGTGCTACGAGATGATATCCTTCCCAGGGGCCACGATAAGTACTGCTCGGAGATGGCCAATGCAATAGCTGCAGCGACGGAGAGCAAAAGTGCGGAAGTGGCGAATCAGCAATACAAAGAAATGACCTCGTCGCGGGTACGGATACGCGCAACAGCCACGGCAGGTGGTAGCACCACGGAGAAATGAGGCCGACAGAAAGAACTCATGGCAAAAACAAAAACAGAGATACGTTGTCCCGCAATGCACAAGCAGTGTTGTGAATATTTGATGACCAGTCCCGGTGGCCGAAGTCTTCATTGAGCCATATAGGCAGTGCTGCGCCTGCCTGCTGCTGCCCGAGCGTCCATGCTGGAATGCAGCCACATGTATTAGGAAGCCACCAAAAGTGCGTTTCCCCACATGCGGGCAAATGCTCTTTTCGACGCAATGGAGTATACTTCCCGCCGCTGACTTTCGAACGTGACATGCCAGTGTCACTGCTGCTAGCATAAAAGCAACGCTCGGCCTTATGTTCTTATTTTTTTATTTTTTTTTTGTGAACGGCCAAGGCGGCTTTCGTGGCTATAGAGTTCTGCTGTGTGGCACGAGGCTGTTGGGGTGATACATGACCGTCACGGCCGCATTCTAATGTGAATGTAAAAACGTTCATGTGCATGTATTTAGGGGCAGGCTAAAGAACACGGCTGGTTTATATCGTTCCGGAGCTCATTACTACGCGGTTTCTCGCAGGCCCTGTGTTATTATAAGCATTCCACTATATCTTTTTTTACATCTTTTTCTTTTCTTTCTTTTCTCTTTAGCAGCTCCGTCACATCAGTATGATGCACTGAATGTGTCGCAGAACGAGATACCGTACTTTTGTCTTTCTCGACGCACTAATTTGATCGGTCACCGATCCAGCAGTGCTATCCACTTTAAAGTCTTTGACACACTTTCACCAAAGAGCTATAAGCCATAAAACAGAAAGGACGCATTTTAGTAAGGCCGCACAAGCAGGTCCAGAGGTCAAGCCTTATTATACCAGCATGTGAAATTTCACCTTGTGAAGTTGTCTAACGAACACGCAAAGTTGAATACACAATCAATTTTGTGCTTCGCCCCCTACCACAAAGTACGCAATTCATGAAAACACATCCAGCTATGACTTTCAGGCTTACGCTGGTGACGTAAAGGTGAAAGAAAAGTGGGGACACCCGAATTACGTTTGGTCAGTAGCGTATTGAGTGGTTTAAGGAATATTCTCCTCAGACAATGCTAGACTCAAGTGTGTGTGAGGCAGTTCGATGTGGATGAGACAGTTGTCCTCGCAGAGTTTTTTGTGGCACTCATAATTCCTTTGCAAATCACGCAATTAACTGTAGGTGTTAAAGAACTTGAGTATTGGGCGTAACGAAAACTTGGCAATGAGAAAAATCATCGTCATAATCTAAATTTTAGTTATAATCTATATTCGAGCTGGGATATGAGGCTATCTTTAATACACTTTACAACATGTGTCAAAATTCAACAGAACAAATATAGTTTTGGCGGTTTCAAAAAGAGTAGTTTCGAAATCCTTTTGCAAGCACAATTACGTAAAAAAGGGCTTCCAAACCGTCGTATTCTTTAGAGTTTCAAAATTTTTTGTCAAAGAAATAGTTGTTGGCAACACATTGGCGAAAAGCGCCTTCCTACAGTTCGTACCTTCTTGGATTAAATGTTTTTACTAGCTCCGGCATCGCGGTTTCAGTTAAACTTCCACTGCCACCATTTCGTGGCACCAAAACAACAGTGAAGAGATCGTTCGTCTTACGTAGTACTAGCGTTTTTCATACTTCTGTATGCTAGTACAAAGCGACTTCCGCGTGATTCTTGCCAAACAGGCACCATAACTTGTCGCTCATATGGACAAGTGTTATATATGCATTTGTGCAATAAAGAAGCAAACTCGCTTACAAGGATTGTTTATATTTCTTTATTTGTAGCAATATGTAGCATATCCAACGACAGGCAAAGATCTGCTACTTTAGGGCTTCTGATTTCTGGTTTGAATATTTTTCGCTGTGTATTACCTGTTAGATAAGTAAATTTTTATGTCTGTAACGTCGAATGCCGTGAAGAGACTGCACTTGGTGTTAAACTGAATGGCCATTTGAAGCACGGCTTCGAAGTATCGGCTACATATTTTAGCGTGGATTTTTTTTTCTGGCAGCAGGAAGAAGTGAGACCAAGTTTTGGATTGCCTAAATTAAGCTGCTATTGTACAGGCCTATATTGAAATGATGATACTTTCTTATACTAAAACCGCAAGGAAGTCGTGACGGTAATGGCTCAGAATGCGGACTTTCCTTCAGCTAAATTTTTTCCCATCATCAATTCTTACTGCCGCGAACCATCCATATCTTACTTTGTGACGAGTGCTGTCACGCGTTATTTTTGTTAATATAGTACGGAAAAAGTATATGAAATACAGGAGAGATAAACATGAACACTCGCATATGAAGTTGTACACTGGACAGACGTAATGGCACACGTTAAAACATGAGTAAGCATCGGGCTGTGTCTTTGTGAGCCTACTCTTCAAGCATGGCACTGTCTTTGAGACGCTATCCCACAGAGAGTAGTAGACCGACTTCAATCCTCGTTATCCATATCTTTAATTTATTTTTTGTACTAAGCGGAAATTATTAACGGGGATTTGGGAGGATAGTATTGCTGCTTGGCGTATACTATAGGCTTCATCCTATGCGTGACAGCTCGAAGGTTCAATTGGCTGCAAAACATTAAGCAAGCCTGTAAATTGTGTTGATCATTCAAAATACTTCCTACGAGGTAAAATGTAAAGCGGAGAAGCGCGAAGATATGTTTATCTACGTCTGAGAATGGTCAGCTGAAGATGTGAGCCGAGGACAGCTGCAACATTTTTCTGTTATCTGGCGTGCGCTTCAACATCCAATGCATATAGAAGTAATATTTTTTTTTTACGGTATACGTAGTTATTTATCTCATTCTTACTCGTAGTCTCCCTTATTGCAGAGAATGCTATGATGGAGCGTGCGTTGCCCAAAAAGTAAAAGTTAAAAACATAATGCTCTACATCAACATATACATCGTCTATTACCACTTGCAAGTTTAAAACCCTTACTTCATGCGAATATTGAACTATCAACTAATAATTATACTGCAAGAAACCAAGTAACTTGAAAAACCACAACACAAACCTTTGATTAAAGTGTTACCTCAGAAGAATTAAGCTTTTTGATGAAGAAACCCTACCATTCACCATCGTGCGAGTGATTATGCGAAAAATAAGAAGAGCGTTTTAGTCTAGTAGCCGACCACTATACCTTCTTACTGTACGTTTTCTCGCCTCAGTACACTCAAATACCTGAGCCCAGCATGAAAAACTTGTCATTCACTCGAGCCTGGTTTTCTACGAATAGCATTAGCAGCAGCAGGAGACGGTGCGCGACTGTGACAGATTCGGGCGGCCAGGCCCAGTCCACCGAAGTCTCGAGGTCACATTTAACGAGGACCACGAAAACTTCCGCAGCAGATACGTCGGCTGCATAAGAAAGGCGGCGTTGGCGATGTTGGCGGGGAAGCCAATAATGTGCGCAGTAACCGATCCATCTAGGCCATCCATCCATCAATCCATCTAGCGGGCCGTCGCTTCATCGATCGATCTAACACGACGGGCAGCCCTGTCAGTCGGCTCCACAGTGCCCATGCTTGACACCCCCATGACGTCGCTCCCACAAAGTTTTCTCCTTACGCGCTACACATCTTCTTTTCCTCACTTTTTTCTTTGTTTTTCTTTGAAGACTCATACATTGCGCGCATGATATGCGTTGTGTAACGACAACTATGAAGAATTGTGAAAGGCCGAAGTCAGAGCGTGAGACTGTCGGGCTTATGTCGTACTTGAAATTATTAGTTGATTTCTGTAATCTTCTGTTATATTACGTTTCATTACATTGCAATGATGTGTCATAAGTTTAGAATCGGCTGGCACGCACTGCGACAGTACATCTCACATAAGGCATTCACCCCCGCCAACATGTATTTCTTTCATAACTCCGGTCGAAACATACATAATTAGCTCGGAGTGTGCAGCATTTCTTTTTTTCTGGAACTGGAACGTAACTACGCATAAAGCTGCGGAACGTCGCCCCGAAGAGGCATGCAACGGATACGTCCAAAATTCACCAGAGTACACGCTTTCTCTGGCTGCTTTTGCGCGAGGGATAATTAGCTATATTTGTGGTGTCAGCAATGACTTTCATTGATGAACCCATAAAAGGCCATTGTCGATGATGTTAAAACGTTGTTCCATGATCGGTAACATGATTTCCATGAAAACATGATCTCGCGTGCCACGCGCAAACATTTTAGCCAGTTCCTGTTACATGCGGTGAGAACCGGGCAGAAGTTCTCGTCTTCAGTTTGTACAAATGTTCTGCGTGCTTCTAGTCTCTGTCCGTGTCACTTCGTGCTACAATCCGAGATCATGTTCTAGCACAGCTTTACTGAATATCACAGAAACTCATCATCAAGCACTCTAGCACATATTACAAGATTATAAAGTCGATGAGACATAGTGGGACACTCTCTTCACTCAAGACAATGTAAATATTTTAGTGCCACTCCGACAGCTCATCACTTACTGACCAGTCTACGATCATCTCTCTGCGGCGCTATATGAAAGCTTTAGCTTGTGGGCGTAATGACGCGGTCAGAAGCGCTACACATTCCTACTTCGTTGCAGCGTGTTACTAGGAACTGCCATCGCTAGTTCCATATTTCGGTAGGGACGTTTGTCCCTAGACAGGACGCTTAGCGCTTGTCCTGTCTAGTCTTTGTGGATCGTCCTTTGCGCGCTATACTTCCAGTGTAACTATGCTTTACCAACCAGCCCAAGCCTATACTCTTTTGGAATACGGACGTGCCCGTGTACCATGCATTGGGTGCACGTTAAGGAATCCCAGGTGGTCTGCAATAATGCGGAGTCCCCCACTGCAGCGGGAGACTCATAATCATATCGTATATATATATATATATATATATATATATATATATATATATATACAGGTCCTTGTATAATGAAGACGCACGTGCGAAAAGGCAACAATGCTTTATTTCCTACGTTTCTGCTGGGGTCCGGCCTTATATATATAACGCCCCCACCTTTCCTCTCTATCTCTCCTTTTGTTCTTAATTACTTCCCTCCCACAGCGTAGAGTAGCAAACTGCACACTTTTCTAGTAAACATTTTCCCCATCCCCCTTCTTTTCATTTTCTTTAACCACAAATATGTACGAGAGGTTCTCGCCTTTACGTGGTAAACGGCTACTCCCCCTTGCGGAGAAGATAAAAAAATATTACAGCGCAATCATTCTGTGCGTCGTAATTCTATCATCGACAAAAGACATGATTACACAAAGAGAGAGAGAAACATCAGAAAGGGAAAAGGCAAGGGGGTTAACCAGAGGGGAATATCCGGTTTGCTACCCTACGCTGGGAGAGAGGTGAGGAGGAGGTAAAGTGACTGGAAAGTAGAGACAGAGAAAGAAAGGGAGCACATATACACCATCACAGTCGGGCCATGTCACCGTATACAATTACCGCACAACCCAGTAGCACTTGTAGCACTGTAAACTTCAGTTCAGGCTACAGCGGCTTGTTAAAGTCTGCACTCCAAAAAATAAAGTTAATAAATAGCTAGCAAATGCATCCGTTTACTAGCTTACTAGGTATTTTACTACCTTCTGACTAGTTCTGTACTAGCCAACGACTAGCAAACCCAGTAAATGCTGGCTTTACAAGCCAAAAAGGCTTCTTATTAGTATTTACTTGCGCGCTACCACCACCACCAATTTCACACCGTCGGCCAACCACGAGGCAAGTCATAAGTATTTACTAAGTAACTACTAAGCCACTACTATCTCGACTGGCCGTAGCCTACTACGCTGTGATTATGACAGTCTTATGAAAAACTGAGATAAAATGTAGTGGTGTTCATTATGTTGGACCAACAGTTATGTGCGACGTCGTAGCATACATATGTGCAGAGAGTAGGCTTTATAAATTTGTGCAAGAAGCTTTCACTATTTAAACAAATACATAGGTGCTCACTGGTGCAACATGTGCTCCCTCAAACTAGAGCTATAAATACTTTTGAAGTTGTTCTGTACCGAGTGTCGCATAGTACCTCTTTGTCGTCATGGAAGTGTGTTCTTGCTTATAGATGCTTGTTGGAGAAATGCAGTACATTCTTCCCAAATCAGTGCGCCTTAATGTCGCGGTTCTATTCTTTTCATATGTTTCTTTAATTTGTCTTGCGCTTTTACTATGCTGTAAACTTCATGATACAATGCAAGCGGCACTTATAAATCTAATAGGCCCCATTATATTCTTGGTAATAATATTTCAGTTGCATTAGTAACTGCCCTAGTGAGGTAGTATTTAGTTAGTACTCAGTTAAGGTTTTTTTTTTCTAGCTGCAGCAGGTAGTGAAATGTTCTACTCACCATTTTACTACCTGCACTTCCTAAGAAGGCAGTGATCTTTGGGACAAGTAACGTGCTAGTGTTTAGTCAGTGAACATGACGACCTTTCTTTTAGGAATGTGTTGTCTTTAAGAACTGCAACAGAGCCCTCGTCACCCTCCGTTACAATGGCTTGTAACGTCGGCATTCCAAAATGGATTTCTCTGTAAAAGCTTCTTGGCACAAGCGCGCTTTCCCGATTGCGAGTGATCGTATGTGTAAATTGCAGGAAGGACAGTTAGAGATAAGGCATTGAAGAGACTCCTCGCATTCTCCTCGAAGAGATTCATCATACGAGGCGTCGTCGGCCCATCCGATTCGGAAAGCAAAAGACCTCATAAAGGCCACTCCTAGCCATGTTCGACAAAGCATGGTAGCTTCGCGTCGGCAGAGCCCATCTGGGATGCGAAGGCGGAGAGAAGAGTCTAGACGGTGCAGCTGGTTGCATTCAAAACTTGATATGATCCACATGTGTTTCACCCATATCCTGGGTGAGCATTCGAAGTTTTCTAGCGGCATTTCTCTTTGATAACGGTATCGACTCCTCTTTGTTGCCTTGAAGAGCCGACCGAGCAGCGTTATCGGCGTGCTCGTTACATATGACGCCGCAATTACTTGGAAGCCACTGAAATGTCACGTGGTGTCATTTCTCAGCCAAGGTATGGATTAGTTCTCTAACCTGGAATACAGAGTTGTTCATGTGGTCCATGCCACTGGGCCGATACTAAAGGCTGCAGTGCTACTACGAGTCACTGAATATGGACCATCTTCGAAGTTGTTCTAGGCTGATGAGACGAAGTGCAGCTTGAAAAGCTGGAAGTTCCGCTACCATCAATGTCGTTGGATGTTCCTCTGGAGCCGTGGTTTTCCCAGTGAGAGCCACCGCCATCAGCTTCAAAGAAAGTACACAAGAATACCTCATGTACCAAGCCCTTAACAAAGGAAACAAAGCAAAATCATGTCCAGGCTTCTTTTTATTATCTTTGTAGTCCAGTGGAAACTTCCGAAACAGACATGAACGTTTATGTGAAAAGCAGAAAGGCAGAACTCACTGACAAAGAAAACCAGCGCCAGCAGTTCGCTCGACGAGTCCACCACCAATTTCACACCGTCGGCCAACCACGAGGCAAGTCATAAGAAATTCACGAGCAAGGTTATGTTGACCTCTTGAGCAAAGAAGAGGCTGTTAGGGGCGCAGGGTCTTAAACATCGCACCCTAGTTCCTGCTAGGGTTTGTACACCGAAAAGTAAGTATGCGAAGGGGGCCTATTTCACACTTCCGTTAGCATCAAGATTGTCACGCAAGAAGAAAAGTAATGGATGCCACCGCTTTCTATTTTTCTTCTTCTGGTATCTGGTCTACAGAAGCCCCACGAAAGAAAACAACACAACAAAACAGAAAATGAACAATTTAAAATAGAAGAACGAAACTTAAAGTGATCATTTGAATAACTTCACAGACGTAAAGCGATTTTGTTCCGCCTCCACAAATGCTCTTGCGAAAAGACGCTCTCGTTTTGAGGCTGCATTTAGCGGTCTAGTAATAGAGTGCGTTCGCAGAGACCGGCTACCGCGTGTTGTCTAAAATACACGCTTAGGGCCGAACAATTTTCGTGCAAAGAACGGGCACCGTTTAGTTCGACGGTATGTAGTTTACGGCCCGGTGTTGAGCCTGATTTTGAAGATGATGTCCTTTTTCACGGTTTAGGATTCACGTTCCCGACGATGCGTGGTCCATGCAGACAAGGGCGCATGTTGTAGTAATTGAAAATTCCGCGAAGGAAAAAGCAGTCAAAAGGGTGGCGAAGGCCGAAAATGATCATTAAAAAAAGAAGACGAGATACGGCTTCAAGCTCGCAGCACCGCTCCTTTTCAGGTAGCACGCTCAAGCGTGGTGGTGATAAACTCACTCGTGGCTTCATTACTTCCTTTATTTTCCTTTTTTTTTCTTTTCGAGGCTTGGCTAGATTAAAAACTTGGATGCTAGGCGACGCTAAATGATATTGCAGAAAGAAGTTTGAGGAAGATTTTTAGGCGGTAGAGATGGGATGGGAGTGTAACAAATAATAAAACGAACTGTGTAACTATGAAAATATAATAAGAAAAAAGAACGTTCCTAGATTCAAATGCGTGGAGCGCCATTGTCGTTTCAAGAAATGGGCGGAAATGGAATGATCTTGAGTTGAGTTGAGTTGTTGTAGGCTACTGGTGGGATTAGCCTTGCAGTTGCTGCCGGCAATTGCTCCACCGTAGCGACCCTTAAAATAAATAAATCACATAATCAGACACAGACTTCACAATTACAAATGGTCACTCCTCAGTTCACCATGTGGAGGCCAAATCTGTGTCCTGTAGGTAATTTAAAAGAAGGCGAGAGACGTCCTTCCTACACAACCGGTTCCCGCGCGGGAAAACAATGTCCTGAAGATAACTGTGAGGAACTCCTGTCTTCTTGAGGGACACGAATAACACCCTCCTTTCCACGTTATACACAATACAGCACATTAGGTAATGTTCTATGTCACCGCACACACCACACGTTGAACATAATGGTGATAACGCCAGGGCAGTCTTATACATCCACGTAGGGGTATGAGCAGAGGCCGTGCGAATGCGGAGCAGTAAGGTGACTTGGTTTCTTTTGAGACCCTTGATCACACGTGGCTTGTGAGGTGAGCTCCACAAAGAACTGAAGTGGCACAACACCGCTTCTCTGAAGAGTGTGTTGTCCTCTTGAGGCACTGTTCTCAATGGATTCCCGGACAGCGCTCTATGGGCGAGGCTGTCCGCCATCTCGTTGCCTATGATACCTATGTGCGAGGGCACCCATTGGAAACGTATGGAGAAGCCTTTTATATGGAGATTGTGCACCGGCGTAGGGAGCTAAGACATAAGGCATCAGTAGGGAACCCGTTATCTAACCTTTGAAGGGCAGATTTTGAATCTGTAAGAATGACAACAGGTTGAGGCGTACAAAACCGTAGTTTCTTAAGAGCTGCCTCAATGGCAACGCTTTCGGCCGTTGTGGAGGACAGGACTGCAGTGAAGCGAATAGACCAATCATACTTCAAAGATGGAATGTGAAAAGCAGCTGCACTAGATCATTTGACCTTGTCCACAGAGCCATCAGTAAAGATTTGAAGATTACGTGCATATTCAGTCTCAAGATGTTCCAGTACCAGCGAACGCGTTGCCGCCACAGGAGAACTCCGCTTAGCGCGTACGTGAGGAATTGTCAACGAACAATCGAGGCTCGCGAATGACCAAGGCGGTTTCAACCTTTTAGTTCGACCTCTAGCGTCAAAAGCCAGGTAACCAAGAGTATTTAGTGCCAAGTACGCTCGGGACTCAGATCTCTTTCGAAGGTGCTGTAGAAGGGCTCGGCCGGCTGCCGTCTGTTTGAGGCGGCCAATTAACATCAATAACCTTTGTGAAGCGACTAGGCTAAGAGGTCTCGATAGAGATTCACAAAGTACTGCTTTGTTAGGAGCAGTCTGCGGAACGCCAAGAGCCCTTCTTAGGCCCTTTCTGTGCAGAACCTCAAGTCGTTCCAGCTGTGATATCGAGGGGGAAATTAAAGGGAGGTGATGCATTATTCGACTCGTCACTAGTGCATCGTGCAACCTGATCATTGAAGGAGGGTGATTTCTCCATTGCTCACTTGCAACTCTACGGATCACATTGAGACGCGAAGATATCGATGTCACAACCGAGTCCACAGCTCGTCGCCGCTGTAGGCGGTAGTCAATAATGGCGCCCAAAAAGCGCTTGTGTTCAATTGTCGAAGGCAAGATTGATCAAGGTCTATCTTCAGCCGCAAATACCTTCTTCCTCTACCTGGAAACATGATGAAGACAGATTTTTCATTCGAGAGAGTCAACCCAACACCTTGAAGGTAATATTGAACTGAAAGTAATGCCTGTCGAGCTATCAGAGCTAAACGCATGTGTTGATATCCGGTTAACCAAAGACAAATGTCGTCCGGGTATATCGACATATGGACATGCCTGCAATGTTCTTGCACTTTAGCGGGAAGATCAGCCATTACAACGTTAAAGAGCTTTGGGGAAAGAACAGTTCCCTGAGGTACACCTCGCGATACCGCCCTTTCGGTGCTCATGGTACTTCCTAACCGCACTTGAATTTTACGAGCACTGATAATGAGCGAATGAATCGCTGAAGATAGCCCTGTACGCCCATGGCCTGCAAACTATTTAGTATTGAGCTCTGAAGGACGCTATTATAAGCCTTTGATACGTCTAGGAAAATAACTAGTGTTGAAAGGCCGAAAGCTCTATGATGTTCAATATGGCTTATCAAGTCCAAGACGCTATCACCCCGCGCTTAAACCTGTTCGGAATCCAGTCATGCATGTTGGCAGAGCCCTTCTATTTTCGAGCCACCAAGATAAACGCTTACTTGCCAGCTTCTCCATGAGCTTAGCCATGCACGACGTCAGTGATACAGGACGATACGCGGCCAAGTCTGTCATTTCTGCACTGGGACAACACAAGCCACCTTCCATGAACGAGGAACGTCACCAGTCTCCCACACTCGATTGAGATAGCTTAGGAGCATCTTCCGGTGTTCCAGAGGTAGGTTCTGCATCATGTGGTTGGTGATGCCGTCAGGACCTGGTGCATATCGACGCCGCAGGCTGCTGAGTGCTGTCTGTAGCTGTCGAAGTGTAAACGGGGCGTCCATCACAGACGTAGATGTTGCAGGCAGAGCGCAAGGATGAATTCCTGATCTTGCACTTACAAATGCTTCTGCAAATTCCTCTGCCAAGCACACGAGAGGTTTCTGTTTGCGCAGTGCAAGCGCTTCGAAAGGTTTACTAGGACGAGAATCACCAGCAAGACTGCCAATGACTCGCCAAATTCTCGTCATCGGTGAGAAAACCGTCAAGCTTACGCAGAATGACGCCCACTGCGACCTACAGAGCTTGTTCGTATGGCGTCGAATGGCAGAGTTAAGCCTATTGAAGGTCGTCTTCAAGGATCTGTCGTCCTTCTTCCGCATCAGTTGTCGCTCCGCCCTTCTGCGCGCTGCGCAAAGGTTCCTGAGTTTTAAATTCGGAGTCGGAAAATGATTAGGCAACTTGACCGCTGTGGTAGCAGCCATCTTACCAGAAATCATTTTGTCTATCACATCACCAGAAACACATGCAAGTTGCTCCCTGTATTTGTCCCAATTAACAACATAGCTAATTTTAGAGCCGCGCATATGGATGTTGGCAGTAAACACTAAAATTGGATAGTGATCACTTCCCATGCTGTCAATTGCAGTTGACCACTTCACGCGGACGTCAGATGAATGCAAGGTTAGGTCTATAGATGTGGCTGAGGCTGGAGGCCGGAAGAAAGTGGGACTTCCGTCATTGGCCACGCACAGGTCCAAACTGTCGATAACGTCTACAAGTTTGCGTCCGCGGGAATCTATGTTCCTGTCACCCCAGACAGAGTGATGGGCGTTGAGGTCCCCACAGATAATTCGGGGCGCTGGGCAATGGTCACAAGGCTGCTGGAGAAACAAGTCAATTTCTACCTTTTTCCGCGGAGACACGTATACGGATGCAACAGAAAGAGTTCGGAAGCCAAGCCGTATCCTCACAGCCGCTGCCTCAATACTATCGGTGCAAAGATTGGTGACGTTCAAAGCCACATGAGGAATCTCTCTTCGTATGTAAAGGGTGGCACTTCCCGCGGTAAATGACTTTATGCTGCAATTCTTGTGAGCGACATATCGAGTTAAAGAACTCCCGCTAGGTAGGCCAGCCTCCGAGAGGGCCAATACTGGAACACACGTATCTGTCAGAAATAATTTAAGTTCTGCTAATCGACTTATAATCCTAGCAAAGTTCCATTGCATAATAAACGGCACTTTTCGGTGATTTTTAGTTGCACGAGGTTGAAGAAGACTAGCCATATTATAAGGTAAAAGTCGCTGCGAAGGTGGTAATCATGAACTCAAAGGAAAGAACGAGCTGTAGAAAGTTCTTCAGGGTGCCAGTCTGCATCGCTTGAACATATGAACGTAGGACTTCAAACAAAACTCGCAGAAGGTCGGACAGGTCCTGATTTTTGAGCTCCTTATTTTGCTGGACGCACTGCCTCACAACTTCAACAAAAGTTGCGGACTGGGACCCACTCTTGGCCACTGCAGCTGGTTTCTTCATCTCTTTTGAGGCGAGGGAATGTCCTCCATGTTGTCGAGTCTGGCTGTGATCTGGTCGCTGAGAAACTTGGACACTTTTTGCTGCAGCAGATCGAACAACCGACTCACCCACAGAGGACTTTGCCGTCTTGCTAGGCTCAGGTCGCTCACTGACGTTGCTTGTTACCACGCTACGAACTTCCGACTCTAACGCAAGGAACTCAACTTCCGAATCTAACGCCGGGAACCCGTCACTTCCAGGTATCCGCTTCTCAATAGGTTGTGGTTTGGGACCACTAATAAAGGACACTCGGCGGTGTAAGGCGCTTACACGGAAGGGGCAGCCACCGAAACTCGCTGGATGGTCACCACCACAATTAGCGCAAGCAAAATCTGCCTTGCAGGCTTTGTAATCGTGGGCGCCACCGCATCGTTTGCAACGTTGATCTTTGATGCAAACTTTGGCTACATGCCCAAAGCGTTGGCACCTAAAGCATCGGGGAGGAGGTTCAACGAATTCTTTGACTGCATGCTTGGGAACACCGAGGTCAATTTTTTCGGGCGCTCGGTGTTGGGAGCAAACGTTATCACAATAGAGTGAGTAGGTTTCGCTGCCCATTATTTTTCTTGAGTCTCCACCCGGTGCATCAGATGTTTCACGTGCAGAACACCTTGCGGTTTCAAGTAGTCAAGAAGGTCGCTTTCCGAATACCACATTGGTACTCCCCTAATAACACATGTGTTAGTCATGTAGGAGTGGGGCAGCCGGGCTTTAACTCTTATGTCACCAATCTGAGAGCACCGGAGAGAATGTCAACTTGCTCTTGCGTTGCGATATCTAAATAAAGAGCACCTTTCGTTGTGAAACGGCTGCGAATCGGGGCAGATCCCAGCAGTACTTTAATGGCTTCGAAGAGCCTGATAGAGTTGCGCTCTCTCAAATCAACACCTTTCTCTGTTGGCAAAACTACCACTGGGATTCCGACCGTTCTTTTCTTCCGATGACTCACCACCTTGAAGCCGTCGCTGTCCACTTCCGCCATATCAGCCACTTCCTCGTCAGGGTCGACGATAGTTGTGTCGTCCCCACTGAGCGATGATGACGCACTGGACTGCTTATCGTCCCTGATGTCTGGCAGCTCCACACCTTGCGAGGCCATGGCCGAGGCGGCCATCGCCACGCTGGCTTCCTTCAGATGGCGCTGTCCTTTTAAAGATGGCGGCGCCGGAGCAGCCGTACCCTTCCCATAGAGACAGTACCGCCTTAAAGATGCGGCCGTCTTCCAAGAATATAAATAGCTCACTTAATGAATGGCAAAACCTATGCAAAAATTACAGAGCTGAGGTTACAACAGATGGAACAGCGTCGTCTTCCTCTTCCTCCCTGGAATGACCTTGCGTTTGTACGTCCAGCATCGAAAGATTCGAAGCGGCTGCTGGGAACACAAAAAGCCAAGTTGCT
Organism: Dermacentor andersoni; assembly: GCF_023375885.2. NCBI lineage: Eukaryota > Metazoa > Arthropoda > Arachnida > Ixodida > Ixodidae > Dermacentor > Dermacentor andersoni. The sequence goes on from NC_092815.1 coordinate 32,457,403, forward strand.
ATGAACATAGGTTAAAGAGTCGTCATGAGGGTGATATCTCTTTTAATGTACAGCGAGCAGCAGGTTCTGCTTTGTGTATAATGCCGTTCAGTGGATCCGTCCCTACACACACCACCTATCAATTGAACATAGGAGGAGGAGGAGGAAAAGGAAGGATGGAGCATACGGACGTGCTTTGGTTAGGATGTCACACTCCAGACAAGGTGCATGTGGCATCCTCGGCAAATCGCATCGCTTCACTTCGGGGCTCCCTGGGCGAGGATGAGTAGATGAAACGGCGCACCAGGATGCCCCGGTATGCACTGGTGCGGTCTGTCTAGGATGTCATAAGCGATAATGCCTCTTGCGAACGGAATGAATAAATACGATACTTTTCAGTCAAAGTCACGTTTCCTGTTCATAAGGAGATTATCACAGTAGTAAACGCAGCTACCTTCTACAAAGAATGCGCTGATTAAAGAAATAAGGTTGGCCTGTTGTGAGTGCAAGTGTTGCTTTTGCCAAATTCATCGGTAGAGTATGTAAAACTGAAGAGCTAGCGGATCCCAAACACGAAGCATCGAAATCAGTGCTTAATTGTAAGACCAGCCTACAAATCTGCACAATCGTGCCTCGCGCTTCTTTATTAACCGGTCTCTCCCTCGTCCTCATAAAACAAACTTCTTCCATGAAAGGAGAAATCTACATCCACCCGTATGTAGCACCAAGCTACCAATGAAATCCACACGCATTTTTTCGAAACAAAACTTTGTAGTTGAAGAAAAATTCGTCCTAGTCTCGGATTTGTTTCTGAGAAACCCGTGTGGACTTCCTTTGTAGCTTCTTGCTACATTCGGGTGGATGTAGATCTTTTCTTTCATGAACCTTCGTCCACCTTGCGGAATTCTGCAGAACTAATTTGTTACAACTTTATTCAGTGTTTCTTCGAGGAACATGCGTGCACCCATTTTAATTTGGTAATAGTCACAGCATTTCGTTTTCTTGCCTAATTATAATGTTCTCAAGAAAAGTGGTATCCATTGGGGATCATCAGCTGATCCGAGCATATTTTGACAAACTCTTCCGCACAGAAATGCCTATGACGACAGGCCAAGCGAGAGGAAACTTGGAATAAACTATGCTACCTCGGTTCGATAATAGGTCTTACCTGTAAGGCTGATGTTCGAGAGTTATGAACGGCTAGGCTTGCCTTGAAGCTAGTTGTTCGGTTTCACAGACCTATCATAAATTATTTCATCGATCTTCATCGTAAATAACCAGACATTGTTTCACTCTGCTATTTCTTGAGCCGAACTGCAAACAGCAACGCCACTACAAAAATATCGATGTCGTATTAGGAACGGCCTTCCTAACGACGACGCTGCCAGCACCACTGCATCTGCATTCACAGAAGAAGTCTCAGCGATTTTATCGCTTTAACCTAGTGTTGTAATCCCAAACCTTGTGTAATACCTCTGTGTGGGGTTTTTAAGCAAATAAATAAAGAAAGAAAGGAGAAAGAAAAGTTTATAGCGACTCTAGCACATCTTACTATAAATATTATTAGTCGCTCTTATTTTTAATCAGTGAACTCATCAATTAAGCTTCCAACAATGCCGCGCAACACATATTAATGGATGCCTAAAACGTTCGTGTCATTTGCAGCGTGTAAAGCCAGTGAGTCACACAAAACTTTTTGCAAGAAGGATTCTGGTTGTTTATGCACATGCTGAACAGAGACATTTCTATAAAGCATACAGTTCAAGTTGACAATGTAGTTTTTTCGCTCATTAAAACCCCCATCATTTACAGATTTCGAAACTATTCAGGAGCGCATTTATTGTTGTTGTTGTTGCTGTCTCCTTTAATTTTATCGCGCGTAAATTTGCCTTGTACGACTAGCCTAACATTCCGTCTTCATTCTCGTTTCATGCTAATGGTTGGGGAAGGACAATTACTACGGAGCACACAAAGATAGTCAGTGCTCATTATCGGATGTCATATATCGTCACCTTATTGCAAGTACAAAAAATAACGAATTTTTATTTTAGGAGGAGCGCTCGCAATCAATGTCATTTTTACAGGACGCTGTGCGAGCTAGGGCGAATTAACGCTGATTACTGTCTACCGTGCACACCGCACCGACGAAGTGACCAGCGAGCCGTGAAAGCATTGCTGACGCAGGAGAACGAACCCCGTCTGAAACCAATGTGAAAAAAGAGACAGAAGACTGTGAGGGATAAAAAGAGGAGACACATCAACACGCTTCACGACCTTGCCTAACACTTTCCGGTCTGTCAGAACAACGTGGCTTCACTTGCACGCCTGGTCAAAGCGAAACGGATGAGAAGCGAAAAGAAAAGTTGTAATGACGCGTCAGTGAAGCTGGCAACGGAGGCGGCGGTGTTAGTGTGATAGTGAAGGAAAGGCAATAAAAGAGATGAAGCGACAAGCAGCCGGCGACTAAACGACTTCCGTCGGGAATGACGTCCCGCGGCCGAAATCATACTCGGAAACGAGTCACGGCCGCGGGCCTCAAAGGCAACAAAAGGACGTTTGTGGCACGGCCGAAAATGAAAGGACCCCGCGGCACAAGATGAAGGAGCGAAGATAGAAGCACGCACTTTCAGTTCGCCGAGAAAGGAAAATATGAGGAATGTTGAACAAACGAGGTTTAGCTCAAAACCCGCTTGAGCGCGCGCACGCGCGCACAGGGAGAGAAAAGTCAACAGTTTTAAATTGCATTCGTCAACCCGTGCTCGTTGAAAACCGCCAGCAACCAATTGACTGATGGCGGCTTTTATGGTCTCGAAGCAGCACCTATAGCATACCTGAGGGCATGCAGCATACTTATTACCGCGTGGCAGTCTAATATGAACCGCCTATATTCAAACGGACCAGCCGATTTTCATTCAGGCAAAGTTGAAGCACAGTCACCGCAGCATTGAAATGAAACTCTAGACCTGCGCCCAGGAGGTTCGCATCATAGGCACCGAACTTCGGCGACGGGTCGCGCATTGTGTTGCATTCCTCAATTCAAATCGTCAGTCCTGTGGGGAACCAGCGCTGGATAGGCGGCGCGTCGAAAAGAGTGCGTTGCACGCCGCCCTGGCGACGAAACGCGGCATATCCCAGCCGCTCGACCAGACGACACACACTTGCGCGGCCGTATTATAGTTTGTATGTTTCCGTTTTCGCGCCGCTTCAAGTGGACAGTTTTCGTAAAGAAGCTAGCGCCATCAAGTGAAGAAATGACGAAAGAAGCTTTTTTAAGCTTTATATATTTTTCACAGTGTGTCGCGGCGAGCACGTGTGTTTATTTAATGGTTGCGCTGTGTGCCGTTGCCATGCGTGCGGGGCAGCCTGCCTCGCAAATCTAGCAACTATGGCTCCGGTCGTGCTGCGCTATGGTTTCGGAAGTATTAGTTGGCCTGAAGACTTTCCATATTTCTCTGGCTAGGAATAAAAAATTCTGATGTTACTTCGCCACAGCAGTCAATGAAGAAGAAAGCTTTATCGCATCAGTTGACTCGCGCAAGCAAGGGTTTGAGTGCTCCGCTGCTGGATCCGTAACAACGCTGGCTACATTTAGCACTAATTACATAAATTTACCGGATGCATCTCAGCGCCGAGTCCTCATCTGCATGCGCATTTAAAAAAAAACACATAGGCGGCTTAGTCGCGCGTGCGACGACAGTATGCGCACACAACTCGTATTACAAGGCAGCTTCCCTCCAACATAATTCTGGGCAATGAATGGATAATATTTACTTTTCGTATCGTTCGCTTCGTGCGGTGGCATTGGAAGGGGCTTGGCGGTGGTATTGTGAAGGAAAAATGGTTGGTAGGTTTGCGGGATGGTGCATGGTATTGCTCATTTTGTTCCCGACGAAATGCCGACTGCACATTCTGCTGTTTGGTACTGGCTGCCACGGCTGACCGTCTTCACTATCAAATATACCAAGCACACACGCGAAATTCGATTTACAAACCAGCCCGACACCGCTTGACAGGGCGACAAGACAGGAACATACTCCGCTCGCCTGAATGCTTGGATCCAAGGCCGCCTCCGTTCTTGTTCGTAGGGTTTAGATGGAAAGACGCAAAAGGATACATCCTCCCTCATCCCGACGTAGTTGCGGCACTTGTATACGCAACAGTATCGTCAGCGTCCTTTTGTTTTCCTTCGACTTTCAGCGCACGCAACGCCACTACCAGTAGGAATTTTCGTCCGCGGGAGCGGCTGAGTTGTGAACGTTCTGACCACCAGGGCGGCGCTGTAGGTGTCGTGAAAACTCCAGCGCTGGTTCCCCATAATACTGCATGAAGGAAGCCGACCATACGAAGTTAGCCTTCTGTGCTGATATTTCTCAAGATAAAGCATGCTTGTACATTCTTCATGAAATTTCCAAATCTGATTCACCGCTGTCACATTCCCGGAGTCATTATCTTCGCCTTTGAGCTGAAACAAATGTAAAGTGAAGGCTTGGTCGCAGTCTGAACGGCTTGCTTCGCAAGCCGTTCAGACTGCGGCCAAGCCTTCACTTATATATACCATATTCGTACATGTTCTAGGCCGAAGGGCCCTTCGGGAATCTGCTTAATTAAAATTCTTTTAGGGTAGATGTATGCACGAAGTAACATGTGGGAAAAAGCTAATGTAGCTTTCAGACTGGTTCCGAGTATTCTAGATAACCTATTTGAACAGCCCCGCCAGAAACAAAGAACTAGAGCAAGAAATTGAGATCTCCATTGCACTCAGAAAGCGGACCCGTTGATATTCTGTTGAAAGTCGGTTTGACCAGCTTTAGTGCTTGCACAGAAGGAGGCCGTGATTATGTTCATCAAAGAAAACACGACATGTTGCGTTCACTCCCCGCGAGCGCTTATAAGGGATTCCGGAGACCTGTCCAGTAAACAGCGAGGTGATGAAAAGAATCCTGAAGAAAAGCATAAACTGAGTCGCAGCGTGGCGGCATACGCACGAAAAAATAAACAAAAGACACCCGTGGTCTCGGCGTCGACCGCGGCGGCGACGACAGCAGCAAAAGCGGAACTCCCGGCACCTGAGATGGAACATTTCCATACCGTTTCGCTTAGCGCCTGGTTGCTCTGGTTCTTAGCGGCGCATATAAAATGTAAATTAGGAGCAAGCCACCCGCTACGCTCTGAAGCAGATTGCCTGCCATGGTCGCGCTCCTGCCCTCCCCCCCCCTACCCCCACCCCCATTTCTTCTTTTTTTCTTTTTTCTCTGCAGCAAGCGCCATCCCGGTTGCTCGCACCAGCCGACAACCTCCAACGTCCTCCAACCACTGTTCGCGCAGTCAAATAGAGACAGGAGGAGAGTAGCGGAGGGCACGGCTATAGAGGATGCACTTTTCGGTATTGTGTATACCAAGAAATCTTGCGCCCCATGCGCGCACGCCTGAGATGGGGCCCTGGCGCGTTGAAGGAGCATCTAGCTGCGCTCTCATCTTGCAGGCAGCGAGTTGTACTTGTGCATTCGTTTCTTTATTCAGCGCCAACGAAACATTGTTGTTCCGTGTGCACCGAATACGCAGAAACCTTCCCCTTCGCGGCTTTCTCCTTGGGGGTTTTCCAAGGCCGAATAGGAATGGAGGATATGCGCATGGGGCTGATGGCAACCAGTTGCGCCTTCCTAAAGCTATAGTGAGAAAAAAACAGCAACACATGGTGGGTGCCGGAAGCAAAGAAAGTTATTTGCAGAAGTGCGAGCGAAATATAAGAGTTATTGCAGCATGCGAGAATCAATTTTTTTAAAGGAAGGCCGTGCACGTTGTACCTTACACATACGTGACTGGGATATTAAACTGTGAGACACCGCCAAGCTACGCATTGAAGGATAAGATGTGTAATAAGAAAAGTTCTCAACTTTCTTATTCTGCAAAAAGAAAAGACCTCGACAAAAGTTTTACTGCTCAAGCGTTTTTCCACTTGAAGAGCCCTTACACGCCTTTGAGATCGTGATGTAAATTCAAAGCCGGTTCTATGTACGACGAAGCACAAAATCTATTTCCAGTGCTCTGTCCAACTCGCAGCTTCCCTGCAATTGGCGCTACAGCGCGCATTGCACCTCGCTCGCGTCATTTTTCGTAAGTGTTTCGTATTAACCTTCCAACGGAAGCCCAGTCGGTACTGAGAACCATGGAAATAGTGCCCGCCCAATAAGCTTTGCGTGGGAAGTCTCCTTTCGACATAGTAATATTATGCATGCGTGCTCTTACTAAATATGTGGTGTGGTATGGACATGACTGTCAATTCTGTAGGCAACGAGTAAATTCTGAAAGGTAAGCATTGCTGCGCTAGAAGAGACATGAGTGATTACATTACTCGCTTTTCGACCTCTCGCTCCGAAGGTTCGTGGTATGCAGTGATTGCAGATTTTATAATGAAAGCAGCATGAACAACAGGACCGGCACGCTGCTTTCGATATGAAAACCGCAAAACATGCCGTAACCAACATCCTAATAACGAGGAAATAAAAAGTTATTAACTGGCCTAAGCCTATCTAGAAACAGGTAAGATGCGCATTTTTGACGTTCAGTTAATTACGTGTGTTTTTTAATTGATCCTCTTTTTAGCGCAGTTTTGAAATCCGTTACTCAGTACCACTCTCTATAATTTGAAGTGAAGTTTTGAAGTATGTTTTTCTTGTACTTCTTTTCACTACGCTTCGCATTCATGTACCCCGTTTTGACATGTCGTATAATCGCCTTCGTGTACGTGGTCACCAACAAGTTCCTCAGCTCTTGCAAGTTTTTCCTTGTTGTTTATGTTCAGTAGCAGGCGAAAGCATGATGGGTCAGACATTCCTCCTGACTCTCCTCATATTTAACCTTCGTTTATTCTTTGAAAACGAATGGTACGTTGCTGTCTCTACTACAGTACTTAAATCTATTCCCAGTGAATAAATATTTGGCTGTAATCGCGTCCATACCAACTGTACTTATTATCGCGCCTTTTGCCTTCCCCCGCGAAGCGTAGCCAACTTAACTCTTAATTGCTTAAAATTCCTGTCTCTTTAGTCACCCACTCGCTTTATCTTGTTGATAACTCTGCCTTAATCAATAAAGCAACACAAATAAGCATTAGAAATCTTCGAAATATTCGAGAACGTATTAGTTTGTGTTCACGTGACCTAGTGATGAAACTTTTAGAAAACAGTGAGGCAGCAAATTGCAATTTCACCTTTCACAAGAGGATACTCATTTGGGTGTTTTTATTGTCGATTTGATTAAAACCAGAGGCTAGACATTACGAGCACAATATTTCTGGATCAGAAAGAAAGAACACCGCACAATCAAGACTTAAAAATACACATACGATTTGACAGCGAATGTTGTTGTTCTCTTGGTAGCTCTTGCTTTGCGTGCTCGCAAGAATAGCACGTCAGAGACGTCCAGTTCGAATAATTCGAGCTGTCATCGTTTTATGCCAAGCCCACTTAGTCCTATTTCATTGTCATTTACTAATGCAACATTTCGCGAACGCTGGGGCTACAACTCTCACACAGGTTTCCCATTTCATTTAAGTAATGACCGCACCAGCAATACCGAATAACCAAGAGTAAATGACGGTTTTACATTAATTTGTTCTTTATGTGTATATATATATATATATATATATTTTACAATTCCCTGACGGGTGGAGTTCGATCATTGTCGGCTTTCTGCTTTGTCGCTTGTGTGGAAACGAACACTTACTTCCCTGGTGGCTTCGGATAGCCCATTCTGGAATGTCCCCTCTACAACGCAAGCGCCCCCCTTTCCTCTTCCCCCCTCACTTCTTTCCGTTCTCTTACAGGTACACTGTAATCCTCTCGTGAGAGCAAGGTGGCGTGTCCCCGATGCCAGTCACGCTCGTCCGCGCACTCTGCGGTAAGTGCGTACGGATGTCATCGGCGAGGGGGAACGGTGGTGCCGTGCGCAGCAACAAACCGCATCGTCGCTGGCTGGCTCGCAAAAGCGCCCTGCGGTGCCATGTGTCGGCATTTACCTCGGATTAAGCGGCCGGCTGAGCTCGGTACGCGCTGATAATGGTACAGAACGAGAACTCGTAACCGCGACAGTTCCTTTGTTAAATTATTATTTTCCGCTGCGTCATCAAACAGTGAACACATAGCGTGATGGGCCTCCACTGCGCAAAGAACAGCCACACCGTGGTAATCGCTGCCGCTACCACGCGCAAAACGACTTCCTGTTTTGCGTGTCTTGGTGCAACGTTTTAGGCACGCACTCCGAATCAGCCCCAAAGCCTTCGCTTAGTAATAGGCGCCCTTCCAAAGCTACATTTTTTTTCCCGTTTTCGAAGTCGTGACAGGACGTTCACTACAGTGACATTGCGCTAACTCGGATATAACCTAACGCGAAGGAGACGAGAAAGACTAGATAGCAATGACTAGTTGGCGCAACTGAAAGAGAACAAGATTTAATTTAATGTCCTCTGTTTCATCCCGATGTTTTACACGATCTCTTTTTCCTTCAAAAACCTGCCGTAAAAAAAAAATTCTCACTGCCGAGCCTAATCCAGAAGCGTACACTGCTTCTATCAGTAGAGCGCGATTATAGTGAATATAATTCTATGATTATAAACTACCTAGTGAAATAGACGTGGACTAAAAAAAAAAGAAAGAAAGAACGAAACGGCTGCGCTTCCCTCCTGGATATTTTCATTCTATTATAGTTCTTTGTATATGTTTTACGCAAAGTCAATGTGAGTCAGTTTCTGCGCATGGTCGCGTGAATCGGAAGCAAAATAAATTCGGGCACCGCTTGTAGCGTTAGCCTCTCATTACTCATTAGTGTGACGATTCTTTCAATGCCACTATTCTTTCAGGTTCCCGCGGATTACCAGAATTACACTTGCAACCGGGTCGTCAAAAGTGGATACTGCACACCAAAAACATTCAGCACGCTAATCGATGATTATTACAGTTCACAAAATTTTAGAAAGGCCTTAGCTGAGAATGTTACCGCTATTGTGCCGTTTTGTATCGCTTTTTTATAGCAGCATATCTGTTCTTCTAAACCTAACTTTCTTTTATAAAAAAGAAGTTTAGAAAAGAAATGTAAAGAATCTTTGGTTAAACAGGATTCCACAGAATGCGGGTGGATGTCATGGCTTATAGAACATTAATAAAGCAGTAATCCTCAGACATCGCTTGCCTTCATGGAAATTTAGGAGCGACATAATGCATGAACGTCGCCGTTATGACACTTCATGCAGCATCGCTCTCATGGCTGAATTTAGCGGACAAAAGATAAGAGGACGAGCCAACGAAAACGACATGAATTAATGCAGCAACGCAGACAGTGTTGATCACAAACTTTAAATCCCCTCATCGCCGCCTGCAACGTGTGACGCCTGTAGAAGGCTTCCGCTCACAACACTACAGCCGCAATAAGGTCACACGCGATTTTCATTCCCGTCTCATTTTCTGTTTTTTCCTTTTTTTTTTTAGAGGCTGGGGTGCTCACAAAGCACACTGCTTTATTTGCGGGTCAATCCTAAGAAAAGTAATGAAATGGCACGACCTCAGCTTTATAAAAATTGCGTCTTGCAACAACAAAAGCAGCAGCAACAAAAGAATGTCGTGCATTGCCTCACGCGCTGGGCGCGATTCTCCTAACGCGATGAAAGCCAAAACCACATAGCGCGGCAAAAGACAACGCCGGATGAAGAAAAGGCTTTCCTCAATTTCCCATGATTTGGTTATGAAGGACGGCGGCTAAATCTCATAAATAGTTCACGAACGCGTCGCCCGCTGACGCGCTTTTAAATAGCACTGTTTAGCACCTAGGCTCTTTTCCCTTTTCTCCAGCGAACGCGCCCCTGTTGTGCACGCGTCTCGTGGTGATAAGCGAAAGCGTGGGAAAAGGCAGAAAGAAAGTGGGGAAAATGAAATAAAAGAATAAAAACATAACATCTAATTATGTGCGCGAACCTGAACGACGCTGGAAATTGTCGTCGGTTTAGAGAAGATTACGGTATTTTAGAGTCTCGAGCTTAATTCTTAAGCGTTGCAGAAGAAGGTCCTTTTGAAATTCGCCTCTGAAATGATAATAAAGGCAAATCCAACATTGCGGACTTTTTATTTCTAATAACATTAGTTCAATGAATTCATAGAGTTGCAAAGGCTGCGTGAATATATGCGCGTCATGTTCTTTTTTTTTTGCGTTCATGTATAATGACATATGAACGCTGAAACGGGTGCGGCAATGAATGATGCAGCACCTAATCAAACCACATCGTGCATGTTTATGTACACGCTTCCTGAACACAACGCAAGTAATGTTACAACAGTTACCAAAACTGAAATGCTAGCTCCGGGCTCAGGCACGCCTACGTTGTTCGTTCGTTTTTCAATATGTTTTTCCTACTCATGTTCCGAATATTTATTCCAACCCCTAAATACATACTTCACGAACAATGAAAACCCAGGAGCTCGACTTAGTGAACTAGTGAAGGAGCCGACAGAGGCTGAAACCAAGAGAGACCTATCAGAATACAGCTGCTTTATTGCCAGGGAGCACGAATCTGGTGATCGTATTCTACTTCAGAGGGACAAATTGGTAAAGCCAATCAAAAGATACAACGCAACACCGATGAGGTTCCTGCTCCTTATAGGACGAGCGCGCTGCTCCACCAATTATGCCACTATGCACTGTGCCATCTCTGCTTTTATGTTCACTTTTTGTGCACGCAACCTAGCCTTAAAAAAGTTCAGTGCCATTTCACTCTGTGAAGGTGAATGATCAGCGAAGCTATGTATGTAGGCCCCTTAATGGCAAACTTTCCAATGTCGTGCGTCAAACAATGGAAGGCTTGGCGCGACTAGTCGCCCCTCCGCGACGTTGAGCCTCGGAAGGTGATGAGGCACCGGGGGTGTGCATACCCATATATTGTTACAAAACGCGACACCTTTTTACTAACGAGTCCCGGCCCGTAGAACTGGCACGCACCTGACCGCACTCCGATGGTACACACTGCTTCACCGTGGTCAAGGCAATCGTGCGTTTGTCGACGTCGCGCAGTGCAGTAATGGCTGTGAGGTCACTCGAAAAGGACAAGCGGTCACAGCACAGGCCCACAAAATTGGTTCCCCACAAACTCCCTATGAAACCTGGCGGTTGCTCCGGTTAAACGTTCGAAGTTTGCGGGATCGGGGTGGCATGGACGGTTCGCATTTCTTTCCGCCGCCTGGTCCTGGCGGGTAGCACGTTTACGAGACCGCCACCACGGGAGAACGGAAGGAAAGGAAAGGAAATACACGAGCGCTTGGGAATGCCGACAAAGACGGGGCGGTGCGAACGTTAGACATGGCCGACGCGGGTCAAAGTGTAGTATCTGTTCTTATCAGCTGAATATCTGATACGCCGTGTATTCGGATCTAAAATATTAAACTTATTTTCGCAAGTTGGGGGAATGCTTAATGTATCATCTTAATGTATCATCTTAATGTATCACCTTTGCCGCGGGTCGGCCCGGTATTGCACTGTCTTCGGTATCGCGCCACGTATGGGGAGAAATTCTCAATCTACGCGGCTCGATAGACGCACGCATTTTTTTTTCCAGAACCCAGCCATATACATCGTCACTCTAAAACTAGCAGCGTACGTCATGTGGATGGAGAACGTTGTCTTGAGCCGAATGCGCTAAGTTAACTGGTCTTTATTGTGTAAGAACCCACCTAGTGGACATGTCCATTTCTTCTGGTGATGAAATGCTGATTGGCTGTGGCACCTTGCTGCCGCGGGCGCACCGCCCAGCCCAACCAATCAGAAGTTCAACAGCAGACGAAATGGAGATGTCCACGAGGTGGACTCTTACGGAATACCTCCTCTGATGTCTGAGGAACAGGCGAGCGAGCAGATTTTGCAACCTTATCTATTTCCTGTCCCGTGAATACTGGCAGTATCTACGTACTCAATGTTGAGTGGGTGCAAAAAAAATTAGTAGAAAGGAGGGACTTGGTTTGTGTGCACATATGCATGTACAGAGGAAAGCTAGAAACAAGCCTTACTGATACGCTGGAAATGTTAGCCTGGCGTTTCGCCTGAGGTGCTTCTCCATATGCTAGGTGATGATTGTCATAGATTCATTGATAAACACTTAACAGCACACACAGTCACATGCGCACATATACAATTACACCGTAGCAATATTTACAAAGCTTCATTAAGGCTCGTGGCCTGCAAGAATGTCAGCAGCACTTTAGTGGCGGGTAATAAACTGAATAAACTGAAACTGAAATTGAAACGCACAGGTGGTGCTTTGCCATGCGCCGAGGAGGTGACGCAATTCCAAGCTCGAGACCTCTTGAAGGTGTAGTCCCGCCTTCAAAGACTCTCTGTCTGACGCATAGCGGCAGTGCGAATTATCATGCCGTATTATCATCCATGCCGTATTATCATCATGCCGTATTATCATCCTGATTGCTCCTTGAATCATTCTGCATACAAACTACTACTAACACGATAAACCGGACACGGGGACCCCTCCCTGAGTTGTACGCAAGCGCATTACGTCTTCCAACGCGTATATAATAAAGACCACCATGTATTCGTTCATTGTGAACAAGGCACCCGTATTGGGCGCCGAAACGTCAATCTCTGTTTTGAATTTTTTCAGTTGGCGAATGTTCTTTCCTCGCCAGACGAGTTTTCGTAAAACCCTAGACTTCATAGCGGCAGTAGTCGCACAGAACGTGTTGCAGGTCATCAGGGGCATTGTGTCCAACGCACACTGGGGAGTCCGTCAGTTGCATCTTGCACTTGAAGGAGCTCGTGTAAGAGACGTTGAGTCTGATGCTGTAGGCGTGACTGGTGTTGTCTGTTGAGACGTCGCAGCATGTAAAATTCACATGAAGGATCTACTTTCTATAGTAATCCGTACTGGTGGCTTGTATCTGTCTGAAGGGATCGCTCGAGACGCCAAGCATGTGATAATACAAGTGTCGCCACGTCTTGTCTCGAGAAAGGTATCTGGACCATTTCTCTCGAAGTTCAGCGTTCAGCTTTGCCAGGATGGCCAGCCTAGACGTTGCCTTGTATATGCATATACAGTCTTTGTCAAAAGTATATGGCTGACCTACTCCTTCACTAGATGAATGTCATTCGGCTTTTTAATGCGGTTCCCGTGGCGCTTCTAACGCTCCACGCCACTTGATGGCGAGTACGAGAGTTCTTCTCGTTCTCCGGGGCTTTCAACCTTATGGCCCACCACAGGAATTCCATTAAACACCCTGTAGTGTGCCTAGTGATCGCGAGCTACCTGTCTCATACAATTTTGACAATGTGCATACATTAGTGTCCGAAATTGATCTAGGAGCGAAAGTCAGCACCAAACACATCTCATGAAGCATACTGCGTCTGGATACTGTCTGTTGTGAATCACCTTCATTTCTCTTCATTGTGAATTCAGCGAAAGTAGGGTCTGCTCTTAACCTACTAACATGATTTCCCCATCTTTGAAAACATTAGCTTAATCGTTTCCTTCACTCTACTTGATTTTTTTCGCTACAGTGATTTTCAATATTGCCATCACAGCCATGTAGGCATCTTTTCATCCTGATTATAATGAAACACAACTGTGTCGAGACAGTTCGGTGCTTTAGAGGGAAAACTCTCCGGACGCCAATGAGGGAAAATCAGGCCGCCTATTCTCTCGATTCTTTCTGCAGGCTGTCTGTCCGCGCACGTACTAGAGAACCTTTCGCACACAAGCAAGCAGCGACCTTGACACCTAATGCTTACGCAAGCCCAGGGAATGAGGACTAACAGAAAAGGGCAAAGAATGGAGGAAGAAAAGAATATATGAAGTGGCAAATTTCCGGTTACTATCGGCTCCAGCTGTAAAAGTAAGAGGAGTAGAGAGCGACCTAGATGTGAAAGAGAGGAAGTGTTCGTGTGAGGTCCGCAGCCGCGTTACGAGCGACGAGATAAAGTGGGTCGCCAATGCGATCCGGTGCAATGAAAAAAAAAAAAAAAACTACGGTAGACACACAAACGGCAGTCGGTGAGGCAGGCACCAGGCTAAAGAGGCAGCCTCGCCCTCATTTCCGGTGTCGCTGGTGAATGTAGCGCTCCCCAGTGGTAGCGGCACGCGGTTGCACATTAGTGCCGAGCGCGCGACGAGAAGGACCTGGCATGGAGGCGAATCGGTTGCTGAGGTAATCAGCGCCGTCGGTCCGAGCTCGCGTGAGTCCCAGATTACGCCCATGAGGCGACCGGCAAAACAGTAAAAAAAGGGGTGTGTGTCCCTTCGCACCCTCGGCCCTTCCGCCATCTGCGTCTGTGCTTGGACACTACTCGGCCGACGCGCCGAGAACAACTGGTGGAGTCCACGTGCTCGGGAAATGCATCGAACAGAAAGTAGTGTCGCAGCTGATATCTTAGGCACCAGGTGCTCGTCGTCTCCAGCACCGCCATTTGGTCTTTCCATCATGGCGGAAGTTCTTGTTTTCTTTTACTTACGGCAGAGACGTGAAAAGGCGGCTGCATACGGCTATAACCGCGTTCTCTTTTATCTTTCTCTTCTCCCCTTCCTGTTCACATTTCCCGCGTTAAATTTAGCAGCCGTTTTATCATCTTCTTTCCTGCTACCACTTTATTGTTGGCCTATTACCTGTAGCAGTCACACACCCTTGCTAGAGCAAAGAAGCAGCACATTTGGGAGCCCCCCTATTATTTTGCAGCTACTGCTTAGTGTTCTCGAAGAGCCCTCAAGGCTGAGACGCCTTACCTAAGTGCTGAAATGCCTGAAATGTGGCAGATGGTCAACAGTATTATGTTACACAAATTAGTGTTGAGGCTTGCTATTTGTGCTGGTTACATAGAAAGTCGCATTTGTGGACTTGTGGATTTATGCAGCTTCCTTTGGGAGGGTTGCTACCAGACAAATTTCGCGCTATTGCCTGGCGCACGTGAAGGATACATACGTACAAACAGCACCAGGGCTTGCTGAGTGCATACCTTCCTGAAGGGACTTTTACTGAAGCAAAGGTCCTGACTTCAGGACTCACGAGTCCAGAAGGCCACACATGGTCTATTTCCGTTCATGAAGGTGACATACTTCACTGCTCAACTGTAGATACGCTGCACCTTGTACAGTGCATGTGGTTGAGCTAGACTCACGTCTTCTTCCTCTCTTTCCTTTCCCCTCCCCAAGTGTAGAATAACAAATTGGATAACGTTTAGAAAACGTGCCCACCTTTCTTTTCTTCCCCATCTTCCAAACCGCAAAGTCACTTCATGCAATACCTTGCACGTTACTAAGTATGTAACAAACGGAAAGTTTGACAGGTCGTCAGGGGCCCAACTTCTTGCTGTCGGTATGAAGGCGCGCTAACTCTCCTTGGGCGAGCGATGACAGTCCTTTCTTGGGTATATGAAGACATCTGAATGTAAAAGCTCTTATAGGATTCTGATAACCAGAAATACACAGGCAATGATGCTCTAAAATGTCATAAAAACGCAATTTATTGCGCGGATTCAACGATCTAGTCACAGAAAAGCACTCTATGCAAGCGAAATTGGATCAGAATGAAAACAAAAAAAGCTTTATCCATTCGTTATGCAGCAGACTCACACAACCCTAGCGGCTTTCCTTACTTTCTTTTTCTTCATTATTGAGGCCCAGCCGTCACCTAATCTTGCGCAGGCATAGCGGAATTCGCGCCGCGCAGCAGCGCAGTATAATGATTACGCAAGTGACAGGAACCTCACGCTTCAAGCTCTTGACATCCACTATCGTTTTCTGTCACCTACTTCGAAGCCCTTGGCATAGAGAAGGGGGCAGCCGCCCCATCGGAGAATAATTAGGCCCTCGACGGCTAACATTACAGCGGTAGAAAGCACACCACATTTTTTTTTCTTTACTTTGCTCCTTCAATCGAAGGCGTTCTCGACGACACTACGTAGCAGTCGTGTCATTTGTCACCAGCCAGGCACTAGTCGGTGGGGTTGTGATCTCGCCGAAAAGGGGCGCTTCATCGACACTGCAGCTGAGCCTTCTCCAGGAAGCGGGAAAAGAAATAAACACGCGGAACCGAGAGCGTCGGCCGGCACCGAGGTGGACGTCGTCAAGAGCAGCTCAGGTCTTGAGGGCGGCCAACAGTGACCATCGCGAAGCTTAGAGATAATCTATCTTGAGCATTACTGCTCAAGGGCGCCGAGAGAAAGGACGGCTAAAAGCATTATCGAGTAATGCTTTTAGCGCTAACAGTCCTTCCAGTGTGCCACCCGTTCGTCGGTTCCGTGCGGAGTGCCGCTTTCCTGCACGACACAGCGCCGCTGATATTCCGCACCGGCTCTCTTTCCTAGGCGACCGCTTCCACGCGGTCGCGTTTGGAAAGTGAGACTCACGCACGATGTACGGGAAATAGGAAATACGCAACTCTTTCCGCTCGCTCGATTCTCACGCTATCCTCGCTGCACCCGCCGTGGTTGCTCAGTGGCTATGGCGTTAGGCTGCTGAGCACGAGGTCGCGGGATCGAATCCCGCCCACGGCGGCCGCATTTCGGTGGGGGCGAAATGCGAAAACACCCGTGTACTTAGATTTAGTTGCACGTTAAAGAACCCAGGTGGTCGAAATTTCCGGAGTCCCCCACTACGGCGTGCCTCATAATCAGAAAGTGGTTTTGGCACGTAAAACCCCATAATTTAATTTTCTTTTATTTTATCCTCGCTGTTTGCGTCATGTACGACTGATGGAGGGAATAACCAATTTCCGGGAAAACAAGATACTCAGGGCGAGCAAAAAAAAAAGAAGAAAAGAAAAATCCTACCTTCCTCTTCCTGTTTTCTCTCTCTCCTTAGAAAAAAATTGTGCGAAGTCGCTCAAACTGAAGTCCAAGCGTCACCGAAAGCAGTGGTGGTTTGACAACTGAAAGTACACGTCGCCGGGCTGGAAGTGAATCCTGATTTAGAAGAAATAACGGTTTCATTTCTAGCGGTTTCAGCCAAGAAAACTTGATAAACGGGAGGAGGGAATAAACTTGTAACAGGAATAGCCAATATTGATTGAAGTACGCCTGACAGCTATCGCTGCAAAAGAGGAAAGGAGAGCGACATAGTGAAGCAAGAACAGAAAGGCAATTTAGCAGAGCTGTTCACACGGAAGCTAAAAAAATTTCCGTTCAAGAGATGCCATGCGAAGCAGGAAAATCCCGGCTTCGCACTCAACAAGCTCTGTTGGCAAGGGTCGCAGACTTGCTACAGAGCCCGTTATTTTATTGCCATAGCAGTTTCACGTACACTCGAAGCGCATTCCCACCACCGCCATTGCCGTGAGGTTCCCTATGAAGTCCAAGGACGATAATACCGTCGCCGCGCGCCCTACGCTGTATGTGCGAGTGAAAGCGTGCGAGCAGACAATCGCGGCCAAATCTCGCCCGCGCAAGAGAGGCGAAAGTGGGCACGAAGGGCGCAGTATCCCGTCGTGCGCAAGCCACCCAACGCTGTGGGGCACCGAGGGGACGGGAGGGAGGGAGAGCGGCGTTCTATCCCGGCTGCAACTACGCATGAGGCGGCTGCGCGCGGTCGCGCAGCCGTATATATATAAGAGCGATCTGCGTCGGAGGCTCGTAGCTTTGTGCGTGCTGTGTGTACTCCGCGCTCAATTTGCGTTGAAGCGATAAAAAGGACAGTACAAATGTAATTTCGTTCGCTGCTGCTGCCGCGTTTCCTCATGCGAGCGTTTTGACAGCGAGTTACCGCGGTCATCTGGTGAGATTTGTCGATGTCTGCTTTTATGCGCGCGTGACAGCATACTTGCTAAGTTAGTTAGTATGCTTATGTTTACAAGTTTATACAACCGATAAAACTGCTATCCTTACTTCGTATAGCTGTCCACTAATTTGCTATGACATCCGATGCTTCGACTTTCGGGTGAAACTTCGACTTTCTTAGAGTGCTCTTTATTGTGGTAAACTTTTGCATGTTGTTCGTTTCGCGCCACGTTAACCTCAGACGATCTCGTCATCAGTCGCGGAAGTGAGAAAACCGGAGCAGAAGAAAATTCGCCGATGATTACGATACTCCCTAATGCGACATTTGAACGCAGCTGCGTACGTGTTTTTGTTTTGCGATGTCTCGTGCGGCACGTTGCAAACGGATCGAAGTGTGGCGCGACTGCATCGCTAACCGGAAGATTAGGAAAGGCAGCACGTGGGTGACGCGTGGGTGCGATTCACAGCAGCAGCCGCATAGAGACCTCCGTTCATGCAGCGCTTTGTTTCCATATATGATATTGGTGGCGTCCTCGGTGAACAGACTACGCGCGCTACTCCGGTGCCATCTCGTAGCCACCACCACCGCAAAGCCCGTCTTCCGCGGCACTATGATTTTCATCTCACGCTTTTCCCATACCCTCCTCCTACACTTTCCTCCTTCGCTTTCGTCTTTGGGATTTCTTCGCTGTCACCGTCTTGCATCCGCACTCCACGTTCGCTCCATCATCCTTCACTGTGCTCGTTCGCTCGGTTACGGGGACGCCGAGGGATGACGCCAACGCCGACGGTCGTCGGAAGAAGAGGCGTCTAATAGCTGTACTCTAAAGAAGTGCCTGACGATTGCGGTACTCCCTAATGCGATATTTGAGCACAGCTCGATAGGTGCTTTCATTTCGCGATATATTTAGGCAACTAAGTTGAGACCAAAATCACCGCAGTGACTGGCAGTGGGACAGTGCCGACATCGCCTTCGCAGAGGGAAGGGCCGTCTCGGAACGCTGGTGTAGTGTTCTTCCAGGCCGGCAGGAACCAGGCAGTTGCAGGAAAAGTACGCAGAAGGAATTTCTTTATTCCATGGACAAGGTGACTGGCGAGTGCCAGCACAGCTGGGCCGCCGTCAAGTGATAAGCTGGGAAGAAGTGCGCCGGCTACGCTCGGCGCCCCGGTATATAAGCCCCTATCAGAGGGGCGTGTCGCAGTAGCGCACGTGTCGGTTATCTGTAAGCGTGCAGCCACCACAGCTGGCATGACGAGTGGCGTCGGAACCAGCTGTGGAAGAACACGACGACGAACGCGCGAGCAGTGACACGAGCGCGAAGGGCAGTATGGGAATGCTGGAACAGATGAGCAGCCTCGGAGCCAGCTGTGGTAGAAGACGATGACGAACGAGCGAGGAGCGGCACGAGCAGGTGTCTGCGCGAGGCGACGTCACATTACTTTCTGCACCGCACACTGCGTTTTCCAGACGATCGGGGTTATGAGCCACTTTTAAGGCGTTCGCCTTAAATATCTGCGGATTTCACACACTGTGGGAATAAATGGAAGCGAAACTATATATACTGTTTGCTTAGCCCGGTTACGACGAAGGACGCCAACGCTGAACCCAGGAACGTGCGGCTCCGAGCTGCGCTTTAAAACTTGCGATTGTAACGTCTTTGAGTGAGCACGAAATCGCGAATTTCCTGCTAGGTCAGCCGCATCTGGATGCGGACGTGGGTGGCACGCCCATCTACCAAGATTTAACTGCACGTAGTAGTATATGGATGCGGACGTGGGTGGCACGCCCATCTAACAAGATTTAACTGCACGTAGTAGTAACCAATGCCGTTAAAGTTCTGTTGTGTCGTATCTCATATCATCGACATAGCTTTGGCACGTGAAGCCACATATATATCTCGACTATAGTTTGGGAAAAGCGCAACGGCGTATCACACAGAAAAAAGGCTACTTAGCACAGCAAAACTCGCACAGGAGAGAATGATTAAAGCGTAAAAAGAAGGTAATAGGAAGCTCTTACCATAAATCGTAAATTGAAATGCTCCGCTGAGAACTTATTTTTAATTCTTGTTTTTTACTCTTTTGTACTAACAAATTTACATAGTCCTAAAAAGCTTTGCGTTGACTTTCTTTATTAAATATTGATCAAGGACAGCAGAACCTCATACTGCAGGACGTCAGACTACAGGCGTCAGACAACAGGGGTCAGACAACAGAAGTCAGACAACAGACGCCAGACAACATAACGTCCCAAAATACGACAGAATGAAATTTTCTGTTGTGTTTTCAATTGCGTGGTGTATGATAAAGCGTCCCTTGTCGTCTGTCTGTTTGCCTATACAAGATATAAACAGTTTACGTAGCTGGTCAGTCAGTACTGCGCAAATAACTCGACAATGTTGTTGCATTAGCGTCGGCGGTGCGCCTAAGCTTGCGATGTCAGCACTTTGGTAATATCGAAGTAGCAAGACAATAATGAAACGAAGAAAGCTACAGACATGGTGGTACATCAACCTGAGTAAAAAATAGAAATGTAGCACATTAAGGAAGGGCTCTTGGGGACACAGACTGATCGAAGGGATACCTTTTACCGTAAACGTTTTGCGTAGCCACGACGGCCGCAAGTCGAGCCCTCTCAAGTCAACACCGCTGGTACGGGCCGCTAGCTCGTGACTCGAAACTTATTGCGGCCCTCAGGTATACAAACGGGCGCCGGAGCTTAATACGAAGAGTGCATCGTAAACATTAGTTGGATGGACACAAACACGCGCGCGGAATCGTGGTCTCGAACCACACGAGCGCACCGCGCAGTTCTGGCAGAGCTGATCGATGACGGCCCGGACGCACGGCTGCGGCGCGCACTGCAGTACAGCGGAGACGGCCGCAGCGGCAGTCGCTCGATGAGCCACGGCCTGTTTGCGCATGTCGATGAAGAGCCTTTTGTAAACGTCCCGACCCTTGGCATGGCCTGGGCAAGGAATCCAAAGCAGCCCGCTGCAGGCAAGAAGCAGCTGCCCGTGCAAGAAACTCGTGTTCTTTTTTCCCCTTCTCCGGCCGTGTTGAAGATTCATCGGGTCCTGTTCCCGTCCTCAGGGCGAAATCAATCGATTTGCCAGACTGCGGGGAAGAAGCACGTGAACTTTCGGTACAGCGCGGTTGCTGCACGAGCCGCTCGGCCGCGCAAATGCGTAAGAGGCTCGCGTGCGTTCGAGTGACGCCCCGTCCGATAATGACGACACGCTCGCCTGAGTGTAAGCGCATTACCTCCTTTCGGAGCACTAGATTTTGCTTTTTTCCTTTTAAGTGACGCTACAGCGTGTTAATCACGGGCGGGTGCAGTCAAAGTCAACGCCGGAGAAGACATCGCCGACCTGCTGGACCTCGAGTAGACTTCAGTCGCGGCATTTATTCAATACTTACTGAACCTGTCTGTTGACTGGTCGATGAGCGAAATAGATAAAAAGATCCCAAAGAACACATAACTTTCCCGAAAAGGCGAGACGCTGCGTTATCTTTTTTTTATTCCCGTTTTAATTCACAGAGAGCTATAGAATTCGCACAAGGGTAACGGTAATGCCTCTTAACTTGGCGCAATGTTCCATTACATGCTGCGTTATTAGCGAGATGCAGCTGCATTACTACTTGGGACGAGAGGAAAACCATTTTCGCAATAACTTGTTAAACTATAGTAAACTATAGGTGAATAGATTATTGATATATTTTGAGGCACAAGAATTTGTCCCAACATACAACAAACGTAGCTTTACTGTACATAACGCATGCATCTATTAAGTGCGATCTTTCTCTTAATTTGCGCAGAATTCTGGCCTGGCAAGAAACGATATCGACGGGCTAGGTTTATTAAGCTTGAATAGGACTCTACCAAATTATTCTACACAAGTGAACATAAAGAGTAACGGACACTGAACAGGAGCTCCTACGCGATAAACATTGGCAATCCCAGATTGTAAGCTTTCTTTCAGACGGAATGTGAATTTTCGAGGGCCGTTTTTCTCCCTGTTTTCTTTCTTTTTTTCTTTTTTATCTTTCCCTCTTTTATGATGCTGTAAGAATGGCTTATGGTTATTTTGGTGACCGCGTGTCGCAATCTTGGATACACCATTACCCAGCAGATAGTCTTTTACTTCTTTATGTTTATCGGCACATGTGAGAGTGACAATGCGGACACGTGCACAGGTTACCGAATGAAATATATGTACGTTGCTTGCTTTCCAAAACTAAACATTTGGCAGTCTGCGCTCGTGGTGTAGGGTGTGTTTCTTTCTTGTGTCCTCGCTTTCTTTTTGCGCAGTTATAAGAAACGTCTAAAGCTACGAACCAACTAGCCCGCCAGGACGTCCTACAAGAGGGCTGAAGTCAAGACGCGTACGACGAAAACACCAAAGCCAACTCCGCACCGTCATTTTCTCGCACGAGTGCTCGCTCGAGGTCCGCGCATGCGATCTCCACGAGCTCCACTTCCTTTCTGCGCACCGTGTGCCTCCAGAAAAGGCCTCGGCTCCTCTAATGCTACTCGTTCCGTCTGTGATCGAAGTATCCCGTCCGCATCATACCTAAAGCGCCACAATACGCCGGCCATTTACT
This sequence comes from Dermacentor andersoni, assembly GCF_023375885.2. Classification (NCBI taxonomy): domain Eukaryota; kingdom Metazoa; phylum Arthropoda; class Arachnida; order Ixodida; family Ixodidae; genus Dermacentor; species Dermacentor andersoni. Next base: position 32,479,738 of record NC_092815.1, read on the forward strand.
TCGACTCTGCTTCATCCTGGGTTTTCAGCGACACGCAGCTTCGGCCACATGGGTCCAAACTGCCGAGACGTCGGGAGCGCGCGTTGCGCTGCTGACGCGGTCACGTCTCTCGGAATGCGGCACAATAAAGCCCGTTTTGCAATGATATGGATTTCGACGGACGAGCGCTCCATGGGGTCTGAGGGGAGTGCTGGGCAGAATGGTTCAAAGGGGAAGTCGAAGATGACGCCGCGGAATACGGCCCAGCTAGTGCGGCGCGTCGTATAGCCGTGGCCGGCGGGAGGCCATAAAACAGAAGTGCCCGGGGGCGATTACCGGAAAGGCGCACGATGACCACGAGGACTCGGGGCGCGGCGGAGACGTTGCCGGCCCCTCTTTGTGCCTGCCGTTTGCCGCCGGGCAGTTTGTGGCGCTATTGACGGTTGCACGTGTGTATATAACCGCCAGCTTCCTGAAGCTTCGCGCACTGTGAAGAGGGGATCTGTATTGCGCCTTCCAGAGACACAGCAGAATAACTGCGCAGTACGGACAAGCAAAGTGCTCCCCGAAGTTTGGTGTGTACATTGATATATAGTAATTAAAAAAATAAATTAAATGATTACTTTGTTCGTCCACTAGTTCATTGGCTTGTCTGTCCGTTCGCTATAACATTCAAGTCCTTGTTTTACCAATTTCTCGATCCTTCGCATGTAGTGGTGGTGGTGGTGGTTGTGCTGGGTGATAGCAACAGGTTGGATTAGACTAGCGATCGAGGCCGGCATTGCTCCGCCCGAGCGTCTCTTACAATATCACTGCGGTATTTCACCACATGTACATCAAACTATTATTCCTTGAGACTAGGATAAGGAGGCGTGAGGCTTATTTGCGGGCTATAGCTGATTCTTCGAGGAGCAAAATGTGTTGCAGGCACGCAGACGGAAGGTCCTTTTTTTTGTTAGAATCTCCAGGATAACGTCCCTTTGACCTTGGAATTTTCGGCACGACCACAGAAAGCGTTCAATGTCTCCTGTGTCATGCCATACAGTTCGGAAAATTGATACGCCCGTCTTAAGTAACCATGCTGGTGTACTAGCAGATCCTGCCCTTACTCGATATAGAACTGAGGCTTCCTCTCAGCGAAATTTCTTGGTTACGCAGAGCGCATTTGGAGGAACTCAAAATGCCCCAGAGTGGTTTCGAATGTCAGATTTTTTAACTTGATCACACTTTGGGGCCTCGACTTTGGTAGGATGACAGAGCACTGCGTAACGAAGAGCACCAGGCTTTTCGTTGCCAGCAATACCAATGTGGGAGGTACTACTTTGTAATACTTGTATTGTAATACTTTACTATGAAGCCTTTGTTGCCGACTTCTTTCACAAGGGCTCGTGGTTTACGCGGAAAATTGATGGACGGTAGACTAGGGTAAAGTTGTTGCAACGCGGTCTTTGAGTTTGTAAGGAGAACCACGTTCTGTGGAGTCAAAGTCTTTAGCTTGCACAGAGAAGCAGCTATTGCCACGCCTTCCACCACTGTCGACGAGACTATACAGTCCAGAGGGCGATATTCTGTATTCTATATAAAAACGTTCTGTATTTAGAGAAGGACTATAGAATTCAGCTGCGCAGCGGTCTTCGTCTACTTTTCCAGAGACATCTGTGTATACTTGAAGGTGAAGGATCAGGTAACAGCCGATTTGTTGAAGGGTGGTGGGAACACTGTCCTAGAAAGATTGGCCGCCCTATATACACAATGCCTCATGACCTCGAACGTACCGGAATATTGGAAGAACGCTAACATAATCCTAATCCATAAGAAAGGGGACGCCAAAGACTTGAAAAATTATAGACCGATCAGCTTACTGTCCGTTGCCTACAAAGTATTTACTAAGGTAACCGCAAATAGAATCAGGAATACCTTAGACTTCTGTCAACCAAAGCACCAGGCAGGATTCCGTAAAGGCTACTCAACAATAGGCCATATTCACACTATCAATCAGGTGATAGAGAAATGTGCGGAATATAACCAACCCTTATATAAAGCCTTCATTGATTACGAAAAAGCATTTGATTCAGTCGAAATCTCAGCAGTCATGAAGGCACTATGGAATCAGGGTGTAGATGAGCCATATGTAAAGATACTGGAAGATATCTATAGCGGTTCCACAGCCACCGTAGTCCTCCACAAAGAAAGCAACAAAATCCCAATAAAGAAAGGCGTCAGACAGGGAGATACGATATCTCCAATGCTATTCACAGCATGTTTACAGGAGGTATTCAGAGACCTGGGGTGGGAAGAATTGGGGATAAAAGTTGATGGAGAATACCTTTGCAACTTGCGATTCGCTGATGATATTGCATTGCTTTGTGTTTGAGGGTTTAGCAATCTTGGAAGACTAGCCATGGCAACGTTAAACAATAAGAGAGATGAAACACTCGCGTGTGGTGCTCCGCGGAATATACTTATTTTCTCGCTCAAATAAAAGTCGCCAAGACGAACTCTAATGCGGCGATCATTGAGAAACGTATGTATGAAGTGCAAGAATTTGCTCATATTTATGTAACAAAAATATGTTTTTGCTCCACAATTGTTATCTGTACCGCCCCCTTCACGCAATACTCCTTCTGGAGCCTGTGAGGTATATAATATAAATAAAGAGATGGACCCGTAATGCCTACAACTTGTAACTGGCCGGTGATTTCAGGAACATTGTCGCAAGTCTTGAAACATCTATAAAAACAACAAGCGTCGACAGGCCATCCGCACTGTAATGTTCCATGTGACTTAGCAGCTCCAGCACATTTTGATGAGCACTTAGACGCTACCTAAGCCCAGTCATGTATGACGGTCCTGCTCGATGTACCAAGTGAGTCTTGTGCACACCATCTTCTCCATTACCTTCGTGGCACAGGAGATCATAGATACCGGTCTGTGTGAGTCCAGAGCTGCAGGATTCCTTCCAGGCTTCAGAACCTATACCACCTATGCTACCTTCGATAAATGCGGCATGAACCCTCTGGTCCACTCTTTCTTGAAAATTACAGCAAATCACGTCGTCTCTCAACTGGTAGCTTAGTCAGCGCCTGATTACTGATAAAGTCAGGTCCCATCACAAAGCGACGACGGAGGCTGCTCATATATAGCTGCTATAGATCGAATTCTCTCAGTTTACTTCAATCATTTAAGTATAGGGACCGAGAGAGAAGGACTTAAAGAAAAGGGACCATCCATGTGTGCTTAAAGGTGATAGGTGTGTGCATGGAGGAGGCAAAATAGCGATACGAAAGTGGTATTAAAACGAAGAAAATGTCAAGCAAGGCGAGCGTGCAGAGATGTCACAGGCATGAGGCAAGCTCTGCGAGCATCGAACCCAGCAATCATACCGTTTCTTGGTCCCACTACACGCAGTCAGCCACCTGCCAAATTTTTTCAGACGCTATGTCCCTTTAATCTTTCTATGTCGTGACACGGATACGTTGTGAGGCAAATGCATATGTGCCCCTATCGTGTCACGCCATAGGTAGAGAAACCGCCGCCGCAGGGACTCAGTGGCTATGGCATTTTGATGCTAATCACAAGGTCACCGGTTACTTTTCTGGCTGCGGTGGCTCCATTTCGATGGAAGGGAAACGCTAAAATTCTCGATTACTTAGTGGCGTCACTATGGTGTCTCTCATGGTACGTGAATTTCTTTGGAACGTTTTAGACCCAACTTCATTCGATTTTCATTTGTTGTGGTCAGAGTGTGTCCCACAGAACAATGGATTAATATAAATCAGAGAGAAGTAAAAGAGTTCCATACAGCTGCGCCGAGCTTCATGGGATGCAGTTTCTTTTTTTTATTGTGATAAAGACTTGCCCTTAAGGCATAATTCTTGGAGCGTATATGTAATCCTTCTTTGTATTATAGTACGCCGGTCAGCAGGTACAGTCACAACGCAAGGCTGAATTACCATATAACAGTTTCTGTGAAGATGTTTTATTTTTCAGCGGCGGGCTAATATAACTTCTGGCGCAGCGACCGGATTCCCGCCGCTTCCGTAATATCAAGGCAGTATCGCTGCAACCGGGAGGCTGTGCTTGCCTAAAGGCTGGTCTATGTGAGTAAGGCAAATGAGTCTCGAAAACGGTACACGAGCAGTGCAGTCGGCTATACGTTGCTCCGTGTGAAGTTTGCAATGATCGTTCGAGCCCACGAAAACATTTGTCGCTTTTCCAAATTTGTTTTTACGTCAGTTCTTTCCTTAACTCAACTTATGCTGAACGCCACTTTGTAGCTGTACTTTATATATTTTATTCTTTCTTGAAATTGCACTTTTCATCAGCGCCGATTTCCAAAACTTGACCTGGCACCTTTGGCGTTACTCTAGCCTTTCTTAAAGCAGCACAAATTTATGTTTATTTCCTTGTCGAGAAGCATGACGTTACCCACCGCACTAGAAGCGTCATTGAGATTTGTGGTTTTTTTAAGTCGAAGTAAAACTAGCACGCCTTACGCTCACCTCCTGCTCCTCATGAGACACCAGATATGTGCCTTGTACGCCTACGTCTTTTACAGAATTTGTGCATTCGAACATATTTTTTTCAGTATTATAGTCACGAAGCGCAGTGTTCATTATGTCTAATCATGCTTCTCGTTCTCGCTCAACGACCAACAAGGATGAATTTTTCTGCAGATAAAATGATTTTTCAGAGTTGACGAGATTATTCAGAGGAAAACCAGGAAAGGCTGAAAAGAGCTTTGTACTCTGGATAAAATAAAAAAAATAAAGTTTTTTTTTTAGTGGCGGGTTCTTCAGTTATGCGATGATCAACTCTAAAAGAAAAGGACCGCATTGAAAAACGAACAAATGCAAGCGCTCGCATTCACCTTCGTTTCAATAGGTTCGTTCATTTTAAGGCTATTTCACTTCAACGTATCCGCGAAACTCTTGAAAGACTCAAAAGTTTTCACTCACTCACTCACTCAACGTATACGCAACAGCACATTTTCTTCAAAACCAACTATCCCGGCACCTAACTATGAGATAACCGGCTCTGAGCCTGCACTTCCATTTTAATAGGTATTACACGACAAAAATCAACGACAAACTAGGCCAGTAGTTAGTTCTCCTTAAGCGCATTTTTTAACAAATGTGCAGAACGAAGTCTCCCACTCTGCCAAATTTCTTTTCCTTCCCTCGCTTCGACAAATATGTCGCCGTGCGGCAGCGCAACTGTACCAGGTAACGACATTAAGAAAAACAGTTTCCTTTACCTGCGTACAGTCAAAGCCAATGATAAAAGGGAGAGAAAGAGAGAGATAAGAACGCAGAGGTATATAGGTGAACGGCGCTAATGGGAGCAGCCTATTTTACACTCCCCAACAACTTTATAGGAAAATTCGCTTCAGGGCCCATTATCTACGAAGGAAGCGCACACCGCGAATGTCGAACGAAACACACGGGGAGACTTTCGGGGTTAAGCACCGCCGATAATACACCGCCACCGCCCTCCCTAAGCGCTTCGTCGAAAGCTTATTAAATGTCATCGCCATGAGGGGGCAGAAGGCGCACCATCTAAGACACTCAGTCGGTGTCGAGTGTCGTCGTCTTTTCACCACTCCTGGAGCTTCAGTTCCCTTCTTTGCTCCTTAGCGACAGCCTACACAAGAACGGGTCTGTCGCTTTGGCTCGCCTAAACTTAGCGCGGAAATAAAGACAGATAGGCTCTTAGGTAGCGACGAATAACTTTTGAAATCTATCAATCTTTTATTTTTCTCTTCTTCTGAGGCCACATTGATCCGCTAAATTTTGAACCTCTCAAGTTTGTTTCTTCTTTTTCTAAAGCACGTCTACTCTAAAAAACAATCTAGTTTTGGGAGCTTATTTCGTTTAGCAATCGTCCGTGTTAGAGAAGCCAGGCGACTCAGACTGAGCAATAAGTACCAGTCGGCCGCAGAAGGAAAAGTATTGACGCGCTTTCAAATGGCGCAACAAGAGCACGCTGCTCCGATCCGAACGCGCACACTCCCGACTATTCTCGACGGCATAGGCGGTTTCACCGAGTTCGGCGTTCTCAGAAACAGCTTCTTTAAAGAAGTTTGAGGGCTCTGTTCACCGACTGAAAGACGCCATTAGCCGCAATATATGGTGCATGTTTTTTTATTATTGATACGACATAAGGAGATGTTGACGCACAATTCAAGGCGCCTTCCAACTATCGGATCATCCTTGCTTGTATTTTCCTCATTTCTGCCTACCTGTCTCAATTCTTTTCAACGCAGTGTGGTTTTCGAATTTTAATAGGTCTTTGAAAATTTACGAGACCTTTACCTCTTTCCCAGTGCAGAGTAGCAAACTGGATAGTAATTCTAGTTAACCACGATGCCGCTTATGTCTTATATGGACATATATGGTGTACGGTTGCCGATTCCCATAAGAGCTCAAATTTGGTTGGCACATGCAAACACGTAGCTTTTTAAAAGCTGTAAAGCAGCACCATGCGCTCTTAGCAACAGTCCTCCCTAGAGTGAAAAAAATATTATACGTTTTCTGGCGTTTCGTAATTAATACAGGAAAGGGTAAAAAATTTGTTGGAAGACTTTAGGGACGTGCACGAACATGATGCATTCTCTGTTCTAATTGGCCGCGATTAATTTTATATGTCCATGCAGGTATTGTACCTTAATGTTTCTTCACATACAATTCCCAATGTCTTTGTCTAGCGGCCAACTACACTAACGCGAGCAATTGGCATACTTCCGTGAAGTACACTAAGCAAGATGACTGGGCCTATCGATGCAGAGTGTCACCTTAAGGAATTTCAAAAGTCAATAACATTATATGCATAAACACGTTAGCAACTCACCTGTACTATAGCGTAGTTAACGCTGCGTGGACTGATTTCTATCCAAAACAATGTAAACAGCCTAAAGTGACAGCATCTAACGTTTAAGCACACAAACATGGTTTGCGAATTAGCGATTACACGTGAATTGAGACTTATTTCTTGTAGGTATTGTTCTGCACTGTGTCTAAGAGTGTCCTCTCAACAGAAGCGTCCTGCCCTAAGGTAAGGGCTCGCACAGCCCTAGAAAAGTCGGGACAATAAACATATAGGGTTATTTGGTTTGCTCAAGCCGCTGCATGCGGCTTTTACCCTTACGTCCGCTCTCATTCTGTATTCTGTGGAAAGAGAGAAATAAAGAATATTATTATTAGTAGTAGTATACAAATATAAGAAAACGCAATAAGGACTTCCTGTTCATAAGAGTCTGGCTCTTCGTTCTTCGCTGTCGTGATAACGATCTATCTCTCTTCTTTCTTTATAAATGTTAAATATAAGTAGCCTGACTACAGACAAATCCGGCTATCCCAAATTCATAATTACGAAAATACCCAAGGTGCTATAGCTTCGGGCTTGAGCATAAACGTCCCTGCGAAACGTGAAATTTGCATTGTAGAAGCTTCAGCCTCTTTTTGAGCAAATTTTATATAGGCATGCTTACACGTGTCCTAATTAAGCACGCGAATCAGATGCAAACGCGTCCTATATATTCCTGCAATAACACTGAGGACAAATACGAGTATATACAGGGTGTTCCAGCGAACACTTTCAACTTTTTTTTTTATTGTCTGTGGCAGATAGCGCAATTTTAGTCAATGGGCTGGTCTGCTAGAAGAGTCCCACATTACTTGCGCAACTTGAAATCCATAATCCACTAATTAACAAAAACCCACTAATGACCTTATGGCACATATTACAATTTACAAATCCTAGCTGGTGAGACTGCAAGGCATATCCACTTCAAAAGAATTGTGTGGATGACAACATTTACGAGATATGCGTCGTCAAACTTGCGGTAAAAATGCACTGTCGTTCCATTTATGAAAACGTTTTATGCACTGAAGCACAAAAGTAACTGCAGCGCCAATGCATTTCTCTGCATAGTTCGGGAATTTATATTTCCAAACTGGTGTCATCCTGTGAATTCGTTCCAAGTAGATCCGGCTTGTGAACTCCCCGGCTGGAATTTGTAAATTAATATTTGTACCATAAGGTAATTAGTTAAACCATAATTAGATATTTTTCTTAATTAGTCAAATGTGCAGTTCAATTTTCTGCGCAGGTAATGTGCACCTATTCAAGTAGACAGACTATGGACTAGAATTATGCTATCGGCCCAAGCAATAAAAAATATTGAAGATGTTCGCTGTAACACCGGGTATACTTACAGCGACCGTTTGGGGCCAGTAATTTGTTCACCAATAAGAAAAGCTTAGTATGCATTCCAATGTAGACACAGCCTTAACTTGCCAACATTGTGTGAAGTTTATTTTTTTTTCACCAAAGCCGCCGCTTTACGGCGAAACAAACACGTGATACTCCATGTCACATTGACGTCACCGGCATAAAGTTTTCCCCCTGGCGCCAACAGGAAGACAAGCCAGCTTGCGTCCTTCTTTTAATTTCACTAAAACAAAAATTATTTACTCCGCCTCCTGCTTGCGCTGACCTTGCAAAAGAGAAATTCGCCATTCGATTCCCCTATAAACAGAAAATGCCACTTTTTTTTCTATGAGAAAGAAAAACGAAAATACATTTAGAGGAATGCTCCATCAATGTGAACTGAGTTTGTTTATTTAGCCTCCTTTTTGCGCTGAATTTCGTTCTTCCGACGTAAATACGTTTAAAAGAAGGGACGTTTATGAAACCCACGAAAGCGTGGCCTCATCGCGTTCAGACATAAGTTCGTTTCTAAGGCAGCCGAGAGAATGCCGGCACTTAAATAAGTTATCGTTGTGTTTGCACAAATCTCAATGATTCTAAAAGGGTTCGAAATTCTGGGCCGCGTGCCCTCTAACAACGGGATGTTTCTCGAGAACTTGGAGCGGCGTAAGATAGTAGAGCAACTTCTTAATCGAAGTTTGGACATGAGTGAACAAAACGAAGTACACGTCCCACGCTCCAAATGTGGCATGCGCTTCTTCGCAGAGCTAGATTATTAACAGTATTTAGCGACGAGGAGGGTGAACAAAGAGCGCGTAACAGGTTCAGTACTCCACTTTGATTATGCGGTGTTGGAAAAGACAGGAAGATGCGGCACGATGCAGAGTAAACCTTAAGAATAGCATGTTTGATATGCTAAAAAAGTGTGGTCATACACTTCACATCTTTTACATTGAGATTTCTTTGTGTTTCTCGTAGTCTCCTTTGCTTCTGGCAGCCTAATCACATTGCAATTACCCAAAATAGTACGGCTCCCCGGTGTATTCGTTCCTTAAGTTTTCTCGTTCAAACATTGTAGAGGGAGACAGCCACCTAAATTAGACGCTGATCCTTCAAGTAGAATGTAGCAGAAACATTAACTTCTCTCACGCACGGAAGGTAAAATCACAGCGGCACTGATTGGTTGGTTAGTGATTTCACAATTAACTGCTTGAACGCGGATCCGCAATCATGTAAAGCGGCACTGCCCTCCATAAGATCAATCATCTGTAATATCTGGCTTTTAAGTAATCAACTGCTAAATCATCACTGTCACCGAACATGCGCTTCCGGTCACCACAAATTTAATTGCCAACGCTGATCAACACAACTATCTCATCTCTCTGTCAGTTCAGAGAAAAGAAAATATGGTATATGAGAAGAGACACTACAGCTGGGAGAGATGGTACATGTTCAAGAGTAAAGTTATTGCAGAAAGGTAAAGAACAAAACCAGATGTGCGCACAAGCACTAATTTCTAACTATCCTTCATAGAAGACAACGACTGCGAATATATTCACTGAATAACAAACTTGGTATGTACTTAGTGTCCTGTAAGGAGTTAAAGATACAGAAGGACCACAAATTTTACTCCATGCTGTCAACTCACAAACATTCTCTGCCCCAAGCACTGCCTTGCTATCACATCGCCGAAGAGACCACAAAGCAACAGTTTATCATTCAGTCATATCAGGTTAGGAACGCGCAAACCGCCTGAGCAAGCGATCATTTCAGCTTCGTAACAAACAGGTTATGCAACCTAACAGAACTTAACATAATCCATTGCTGTTGACGTACTTGTTCAAACAAGCACACGATTCGCATGTCCTGTGTGCTTGTCCATAGGGTGCATCAGCGATTCGTTCTTGGATGACATTGCTGCGGTTCCTTTCAAATAAACTTTTGTTACGGATGAGAGTGTGTACGTGTGTGCTGCTTTTGCCTGCTGTGTGTTTTCTGTTGTTATATTTTACCCTCAAGCCATTTTCGCGCGAGTCTGGTATCGATCAGTCGACTTTAAAGTAAAACAAAAAAAAGTGCCAGTCAGGCCGATAAATGAAGATTTACACACTGCTCTCCATTTCGCGCGGATCCTCAGGGTGGAGGCGATGTACAGTCGCGCGCAGTTTGAGCTGCAACAGGGTGCACGTTCTGAAAAGGGCCTCAAGAGTAAACAACGGAGCCTACATACGAAAACTTGGTGTAATAAATACAAGTAATTGTAAGGGTGTTTAGTCCTCCAGCTATTCGTATGTCGGCGCCGCCGTACAGGCTTGTTGTCCTTTTGAACACGGGCACCATGTTGCAGCTCATATTGCACGTGACTACGTGTTGTCGGCGCCTCAGTGAGGGCGGAGGAGCAATGGCTCCTTTAAGGCCGAGGCCAGAAACTCTCGACAGTGAAACAGAGCAACGTACTAGGCTTCTTCACCAACGTGTTGACGATGGTTAAAGGAAGAACCCAGAGGGAAGTGAGCTACAAGCTCAGGGACGTTGAATCGAATTAACCCTATAATTAGCGAAACAGCTCGGACGAGCAAGCGCGTCGACACAGCTGAGGCAGTGATATTGTGTTCCAGGAATATCTGCAATACCGTTTGCGGAACATTCTAATCTTTCTTTGTTATTTCTTTGTTTGCTACTCTTGTTAATAAGTGTAGTTGCGAAGAGCTTTACTCTAACTATTGTTTCCCGAAGGCGGTACTCAGCGTGATATCAATGCTTGGGCTGCGAAGCGTGTGACTGACTTTGTCGACATGTCCTGCACGTGAGAACTACGGTTACCAACTGATATTTTAGGAATGCAAGAGCGGTTCGTTTCGTGCGTGAGATTTAAAATTAATTGCTTTTGGTTTACAATCCGGTGTTCTTACAGGATTGTGAGCCATAAGAGATGAAAGATCGGTGAATGTAAGCTTCCGCAAATCGACAGCAGTACTTCACGCATTCTAGCAGACTCCCACTGGCGCAAACCCCATATAAATCTGTAATGCACCAGCCTGCATCCGTTAGCGTAGTCTGTGCCGTCTGTTTGCGGAGTATTGAATCCATTAGCTTATATTTGTTGTGTGAATGATCCCTGTCAATGCCATGGTCGATGGTAAAGATCGTAAGCCTAAAGCCCCAAAATCGATTCGAAAACATATTTTGTAGCAAAGCCCTAAAAGAAGCGTTAACTGCCACCTAAAAGTGCATTAGTTCACCCCATTATATGTAGACAACGCGATAACAATGATGACAACGCGACGGCGCGAGACGCTCCCGCTGCTGTCATGGAAACCTCGACCGAGGCGAGTTGAAGACTCTTAAGTATTCGAGAACACATCGCGGAGAAGTTACGACCTCCGACTTCTAATAACAACACATCCGGTTTCAGGCAACCAAAGACCAAAGTTGTACTAAGAAGGAAGCGACAGAAGAGGAGGGTTCTTAACTTTAACTAATTGATAATGAAAAAGAAAGCCTAAGTTATGTTCTGTTCTATCTCGAAAGAAGGTCTACTGAAGCGATCAGAAACTCAGTAGAATGACTGCAATTCCTTATAACAACTTTCGTGAGGATGGGATTCTATAATGCATGGAAATCTCAATACACGAGCCACTTCACATTTTGACCTCACAAGAATAGGTCATCAAAATAGGAAATCGAATTCGCGACCCTTTTCTAAGTGGCAGAAAGTCATAACCGATTGGTTGCCATGGCGGTTTTTTTTTTTTCGTGTCATGAAGGCGTGACGACACTTTTTTGCAACGAACACTCACCTTTACTATGTCCGTAATAACATAACAGTACACCTAACAGCTTCGATTATAAAAGCGTTGACCACTCTTTTTCTTCAGACTTCAATGAAGAAGTAATGAGCAGCGTAGTGGCGAAGTGCATAAGTAAAACTGAGAAGAAAAGCTCGCACAGCACCTTAGGTACTCACTGATGTACTCAAAATTATATTTCTGGCAGCCATTTGCAGGAGCGGGTGAGATAAAGGAGCAGTGGGTTACTGCCACTGAGTCCAGGGGCCTGGCTGATGCAAGTATTTACCTTTTTTTTATAGCTTTGCAATGATTTTCTGTTTTCTTTTTTCGTGTTCTCGGGTTTGCAGGCCAAAACACTTGACAAGAAGATTACAACTTCTTCCAAGCGATGATTGAATGCTGTGTAGCTTGGTTGTGCTCCAACCTCTTCGGCTTCCTGGGCTAGTAAACAAAAATTGTGCAAATGATTTTGGTTTTAGCCCTGCGGCTGCGCATGTATTTGACTTGAATGGTAAGAGCTTTCGTTGCATCTATTTACTGTACCCATCTTTTACGTCTTTGTCTTCTTGTTTGCATTGGCTAGACAGCCGCGCCTGTTCCCCTATAGCTTTGTATTTTCTTAGACTAATTTGCAGCATGCGTTACTTGCAAGCGTGCTTGTCGAGCGATGCGCAAATCCCGTAAACCCTCCCTCATCGCGCTACTCACGATTACTAGCGCAGAAAACTAGAGTGTACTACGAAGCGAAATTTAGTTCAGGCGTTTCTTTTCTCGCGGGACTGACTTTTCGGGCTTTAATTTCAAGTTATCGAGAAGGGTGCTCCGTCTGACGCCGTCTTGGGTTTAGATTGTGAGAGCGTTAAAACGGAAGTTTGCTTTAAAAACCATCTTCTGAAGTTGGAAAACTGTGAAAAGGCGTTAGTTTAAGAAAAGCATGTGTTTTAGTGGAAGTTTAGCGTTAGCGCAGCCGAACGAGGGCCATAATCTAAATTCTACTTGGTTCACAGTCATCCATCTTCACAACCTTTAAATTGCAACATTACTTTCTTCGCTCTTCCTGCACTCATGCAGAAGCAGGTTAAAGGCAGGCACGAAACATCATACACTCGCGGGGATAATTATAAACTCGATTGTGCCATTAGCGTATGGAAATATTGCCGTTGCGCCGTAACATTAGTCCTTGCGTTTCGCCCTCCTAATTTGAATAGACAAAAGCAGTAAAAAAGACATTACGATTGCCTAGCAAAACGAGCACTTTGTGTTTCTTACTAACAGCAATGCTAAAGCGAAATCGGGCCAGAACTTACGAATACGTCGACATAAGGTTTAGGCTCCTCGATTACTTCTAAATAAAGTCGAACAAGGCGTGCCGCCTTGGAAGGTTCTGATGAAGCACCGGCATAACTGCAGCACTTGTATTAAACGTGCGAAACACCAACGCGGCCAAACTGAAACAATAGAAAACTTGGAAATTCGCGAGGCCCTCCATTTCCCGCGTGAGACGGTGCACGGGGAAGCGGCGTACGTCTGGAAGCGTGCTCTCGTGAACGCCAGTGAAACTGTACCGTCACGCCACTTTGCGTGCGGCGAGTCGATTAAGAGCGCGACCGTTTCCCCTCCCGCGGTTTCGTTATAGGCTGGAGAAGCGAACGGGGGTGCCACAGTGCGTTGCGGCAAGCTTGAGACAAAAAAAAAAAAACAGAAAGCGAGCGGAACTTTCACCAACGCAGCGGCCGAAGTCAATTATTTCTAAGAAGATTCAAATCATTGGTGCCCGGGTGAAAGGGGATCGTGCACTGAAACTCAGTGTGCTCGTGGTTCTACATAAATCTTCGCTTGTGACCGAGGTGCACCTTGTACAGGATGCCTACAATCACCCACGTTACACTCTGTTGTAGAGAGGTTCTCTCTTTTTACCTTTTCGCCGTAAAACTGATGACGAAGGAGAAACGCGCAGCGAAAGAATGATTCTTCTGAGACTTCAGAGGTTAAGTGCTTCACGCTAACATATGAGGAATGAGACAGCTCTTGTATCTTTTTCTTTTCACGCGAAATTCCACAACTTTTCTAGATTTCATGACTCTTTATTGACTAACGTATTCATTTACTTATTGGTTACTGGTGGGAGTAGTTGCGTAAAAAGATAGCGAAACGTCTTAACAAGATGCGTGGGGTGAGCTGGTTTATCATACTGAATAAATCACCACGCAGAGGGGTGGCAATTGCGTTGGTAACACATCTGTTAACTTGAGGAAGGACAAAAATAGGTTGCTTGAAAGGTTGCTTAACAATTTCCTTACTTCTAATACACAACCACCTGAGTTTGTTGCTTTTCATGACCTATGGTGGGCCGTTTGCTTTCCCTGCATGTGAAGACAATGAAATTTTTTTTTTACTTGTTCTTTCTGAAAAACGCCAGTTGTTAGCGAGCATGAGGCGCCGAAAGCTCTCCAGAAACCCGATCCTTCGTTTATTCTATTTTTTCGAACCAGTTATAAACAACAATCATTTGCACAACACCTGCCGGTATTACTAAGCAAATATGAAAACACTGCACGTTTCTCCCCTAAACTGTGAAAAACATATTTTGTTCCAGTGACACAGTTTTGTAAGTACTGGAAAACTATGCATACTGTAAGAATCTTACAGCTGATAGAAGGTTCTTATTCTCGTTTGATTTGATGTTAGTAATAACTTCCTTAGGTATTTCTTAGTTATCTTGTGTATTGTGTATTTTGATGCCTAAATAAAATACTTTAACTTTGACTAATATTTTCGAACATTAGAGCCGTTTTTTAACTTGAACATGCTCATAACCTGTACATATGATTTAGGAATTGGTTCTTATCTAATGTGCGTATAACAATTTGCTTTGTAACTGAGGCTACCTACCTTTATATTCTTTGTATTATTGTGATTTTCACCAAATATAAATTATGACGCTTCCTGGAAACAGTCCAGACGCACACCGCAGCTTGTAGCCCTGGAGGACGTTTCCTAGGGTACACTAGGAAAAATAAATAAAAAAGTAAATGGAGAATTCAACCTGTGATGTCCCCTGCATGGCGCGCGTCTTCTTTTGCACTCTTTAATTTATTCCGTATAGGGAAGCTTTGCTGTTGGGTGACCATCTGCCAACAATAAAGAATAGGTGCCCGCCTGAGAATTCTTTTTTCTCGTTTTGAGAGCAACAAGAATTAACTACACTATCAATGTACGTAATAAGTGACACACAGAATCTTAAAAAAACGCGTAATTTTTCTTTTCTTGTGCTTTATGCCTTGTCTTGTTCACTGTTATTCTTGTAGTGAATATTGACACACAGCCCATAAATTTAGCGAAGCTTTGTTCTGTAGCTTAAATATTATTATTCCTACCGCGTCGAATATCTGGTCACTAAGAGAAGTGAATTCAGCGCAAATATAGCTTACAAAGGCGTACGTTGAGACTTATATTTGGACAAGGAACTTTGCAGGAAAGTAAGTTCTGCAATAGGTGACATTCGCAATCTAATTTGGCGGAAAGGGATGTTGAGCAGTATAAAGAAAAAAAACAAAGAACGAAAACGCTGAGCCATGCCACATAATAATCGACTTCGAGCAAAGCGATAACAAGGTAAAAGCGGGAGCCAACGTTTCGACTAGTCGACTTTTCTTTTTCAAGACAACATATACCACCTTAGGCCTGACGGGTATCCGCATAAATAATTAAATGTTTATAGCCAGCGTTTCGAATAATGTCACTGCGGTGGTTGGAAAAAGAAGCGGAGGCTAGCACACAAGGGACTTACATTTCAATACCTTGACACAGCTAAGTACCCTAGGACAAAAAAATATCCCCCATTCGGGAAAGATGTGAGGGATAGAGAACCGGCCTTTAGAGCAATATGTATTTCGTTTCATTTCTGAGTTAGCGTGCCAAGTCATAGGGTGCTCGCGCAAACGTGGGGCAGTACTCGCATGAACGCGTTAGGAATGCATTCTCTCTTCATCTCTGCTGCTAAATGAAGGGATTACTTACCGCCTCATCGCGCGCTCTGGAAAATTGGAATACACAAGATGCGTATCGGCGCTGTTAACTTTAATTGCTCTGTTGACATGTAGAAGGTATGTAGAAAAGAGGCGCACACAAATAATTGACCTAGGAGCTGAGTTCATCTTTAAAGAATGTCAATTTGGTCTATCCACTTTTCATTTTTTTCGTCGTTACGCTCATGCAGTCTTCCAGAGTCGAAAATATAGAACGAAGATGTAACCTAAACTGGAAGTTAAACAGTAGAGTGTCACTAAAGAAAGAAAAAGAGGCTGAATTCGAACGCTGGTCATCTTATTCGTCGGGCCCGCGTCAAATGAGAGTTGACTGTAGGTTGCCGCACGCCTCATAGTGCGTGGTAAGTGAGACCTTGTAGGGAAAAAAATGAAATCTGTAAAATGAGGAAGGGAAGACAGGGAGGTTGAGCGTAGCTTTCGAGCTCCATGAATCTTCTTTACGACGGGCCCGAAAACAGCATCGCATTTTTGCGACGCCGGTGGCGGTGTAAAGAGAGGCCGCTCCGTAAATCCGTCATGCGGAAGCGCTTTGAGAATTATTGGTATACTGTGTTGACTTTGGCGCGAAAAGCCCAACAACAACATTCAAAGCCGCAGCAGGAGTGAAAAGGCGAAAGAGGTTCGTGTGAAGGGAGAGAGGTAGAGGGCAAGAAAGTGAAACGTAGCAGAGCAACGTATTGCGAATAGCCGAGGAACGAGGCGAGAAGGATCTAGAAGAGCGAAAAGGAAATGCCGAAGGAAGGACACAGGGCGCCCCTTAAAGCAGTGATGGATGGATGCGGACGTACTCGAGACTGAAACGGGCAAGTTTGAGCGAGCGGTTGAACGAAATAAAAAGAGCCCGGGGAAAGGGGGAGAGACGGGTTGAAAAGGAAAACTAAAAAAGAGGAGTGCTTCATTTTTTCCACTCTCTTTCTCTTCAGACTGAAGGCGCTTTTACTTTCATATATGGGGGGAGACTTCAAGGAAAGAGCCTCAAGCTAACGTTGTACGGCTTACGGGACTACACAGCGCACAGGACCGTTCAACAAAGCGCGAGGACTTTCTCGTTGTTGGCAACACAATGCGCCGTACTGCGCTCTCTCGTGCGCGGTATCCGAAAGTGTTAGGCATGTCAGCGAGAGAGACAGCGAGAGAGAAAGAGAGAGAGAGGCACGACACGACGGCTTTTTCGTAAGCCGCTACGCTATCCCACGTAGCGACTTTGGCAAAGGCTCTCGGCGCGACACTCGATGAAAAGCAGAGCCTGCGATTCGCCGGCGAAATTCAGGAGAGACGGGGTGGGGGGATGGACGAGACGAGAGGAGCCGACGCATGCGGCAAGGCTGATATGCGGAAGAGACTTTACACCGAAAGCAGGAACGTCGCGTCGCGAGCAAGGCTGTCTGCATTAGGAAGAGAGCGTGACACGTTGCAGCGACTGAATTTGTACTCCACAGGCGATTGATCCACGCTTACTTTCGCGCATCAGCAATATAGTTCAACCAGAGCTAACGCAAACATTGCTGCCGTTCGCTATGCTCCAGGTACTCAAACTTACACTGTCGGATCGCTACAGGTGAGCAATGCATTTTTTAACGATAATAAGTGCAGTATCATCACTTACAAACCTCCGAGCATCGCGGCAGTTGTAGATACTTCGTTAGACAGTCCAAAAGAGTCTATATCCTAACTGCACTTACTACAATGTTCTTCTTCTTCTTCTTATTATTATTATTATTATTATTATTATTATTGCCATCTCCTTTGAAACAGCACGGAGAGAAACAGTCACCTAGCTTGCATGATTTATTCAGGTTTTGCTACACTTATCACCATCTATCCCTTTCTCTATCTGATCTCTATCTTAACTTTCGTGTTTAAAACCTCCATCATAATATTGTGCTAATGCCTACGCTTGAAATTACTACACTTCTATCAATCTATTCGGTGCTTTCTACAGTGAAGCTGTATATGGCTAGCCGATTCATTCGTCCGCCCGTTCGCCTGTCGCCTGTACGCCGAAAACTCCTCCGGCTCAACCCCATGCGCATGCGTGAAAAAGAAAAAGAATGCGTTCGGTAGCAGTTTAGCTACCGAACTCACAACCTTCGCGAAATGCGAAGGTTGTGGTTTCGGTTCCCACCTGCGGCAAGTTTTTTTTTCATCCACTTCAATTTCCATTAATTTATCGTTGCTTTACTTCATTTATTAAGCACAAGTAATTTTCCCTATGTTGTCCTTGGTGTCAGTGTTTGTTGGCTTCTCATGATATGACTAATAGAAATCGGGCCCCTCGGTTAACCCCCGTTCTTCTCGTTCATTACATAATGAGGGTCTTGAATCTGGCTACATTGATGCCTTTAGATAGCATATGTGGGTTTATTGACCAGTTGCCTTCACCCAAAAAGATCACGTTCTCGTGACGCCTGCGGCAAAAAGGATGTTCCACGTCCACCGCCAAGGTCTGTGAGTGGTGGTGCTGGCTAACACTCCCAGCGTTCTACTAGGACACATAAATACCCAAGAAAGTGGATGGGGAAACAGCGCCGCGGTAGCTCAATTGGTAGAGCATCGCATGCGAAATGCGAAGATTGTGAGTTCGGTTCCCACCTGCGGCAAGTTGTTTTTTCATCCACTTCAATTTCCATTAATTTATCGTTGCTTTATTTCATCTATTAAGCACAGGTAATTTCCCCTATGTTGTCCTTGGTGTCAGTGTTTGTTGGCTTCTCATGACCTGTACTTGGTTGACACTTTCTTGAACACCTCTTCCAACGCCAGGCTCTGCAGTGTGTCATGAATAGACTGGTCGACAGGCCGTTTACAGAAACAAAGTTCTTGGGAGCCTGGCCTCACAGCTCATCAGCTCAGAAAGCCATTCGAGCTTTTCTACAGCACCTGAAGACGATAGACTTGAGTTCCCAACTTGATATATGCTGCAACTGGCGTAGTGCATGCGAAAGTGCAATCAAGACTAGTCTTCTCATTCTTTCACTCCTCGATCCCCGCCCCCCCCCCCCCCCCCACATGTAGGGTAGTAAACTAGGCAAAGCCTGGTTAACCTCCCTATCTTCTTCCCATCTGCATCTCTCTCCTCCATTCTGTGTCCATGCTTTTGAGGCATATATATTTGTGCACTTTAGCTGGCCATCTTTTCTTTCAACTATGTTCCTTAGCCTTTCTTCAAAACAAATTTCATCTGCGTTTCTCTGGTGTGAAATACAATAAAAGCAGTAGGGCACCATATCGCGGACGGCTCGCGCATTCGACCCGCTACCATTACCTATGACGACGCACATCATGTTTCCGTATGCGCATATGAGTAACATGCCTACATGCGTGCTTGCAAGGGTTGTTGTTGGCATAATAGAAATAAATAAGACTTTTCTAGACAACCCCACTTTAGTCGGCATTCTGTTTTTTTATTCCTCTTATGCCGTTACTTCCCGACAAGACAAGATTTCGTCAAACTCTTAATTTCAAGGGTTGTTGTTGTTGTGTGGCCGGCTGCGCCGCACCTCATGGTATGTGAGTGAAAGGTGTTTTGTTCTTTCGTTTCATCCTTCCTCCTTGACGCCACAGGCGGGAACCAGCAAGCTGTAGACGCAGAGGAGAGATTAAAGCGCCAGGGACAACGAAGCTGCAGCCAAGACTAGATAAAATTTAATTTTTTTTTTACCACTGCTGTGTTAAGCATTTGTCTCTTTCAGCTATGACGTCATTCTTTTATGTGGTTATTATTTCTCATGCTTCCTTAGTAGAACCGAAAGTGTCGTCTAAAACCGGCAAGCATACGCTGTGTTTTCGCACGGCCTGCCATTCCGGGTGAATACAAGGCTAACAGCGGGTAAATAAATAGGTTATGAAGCTAGCAACCAGAGAAACCGCCAAACATAGTATGGGAGAGCTTGCGACGCGTCTCATCACACCAAGTTCTTTAACCTGTCTTCAGAAATCAAGGCAAGACGTAAGTGTAATCGGGAACAGGCGGTGAAAGACATGCGCAAGGCGCATGCGAGGCACAGAACACGAAAAGCGCATGGAAACGCTACCCGTGGCGCGAGGCGAGATTCAGAAGCAGTTCTCTTGGAGCGTAGAATATGCAACCCTTTCGAACCGGGAATAAAAGAAACTAGCGGGAGAGGGAGGCGAACATGAATAACCGCATCTAGCCCTTGCTTCTCGCGGAACTCACGTACGCGCGCGCTGCACACACTACATACTCGGTCGCCGCGGCCGAAACGCATACATGAATGCCGAATGAGAACGCCGGTCATTTATTCCGCGCCACCTATAATCAGAAGTCGGAGCCCTTGTCTCGCACGGATGCCGCTGCTGCAGGCGCCGCCGCGAGGGAAGTTTGCCCGGGTCAAAAACACGGGGCGCACCCGGGCCAAAGTGCTGTCGTTTTCGCAGAAAATCTCGCGCCGTTTCCACGCACCCACGGCATTGGGGGAGTACCAGCACTCACGCGAGCGGCCGAGAACACTCGACTTTGCCGCGTTTCTCGTTTGTCTTTTCTTCCGTCTTGTTCTTCTGTTTTTCCCACCACCACACATTTCCGGCGCTAAATTTTTCTTTTTTTTCAGTTTCTTTCTTTTTTTGCCATCCGCTGGCTCTGGTGCCCCAGCTGAGAAATGTGGCCGCTTTGGAAGACTCGTTCTTTTTTTTCCTTCATGCTAGTCTTTTTTTCTGCCTTGCTGCTCGCAGCTCGCAGGCAGAGGGCGAAAACGCGGACGCAAGAGAAGAGTTTACGTTCGCAGAGAGAGTGGCGGAATTTACTGCCCCAAGTTGCGCCGTAAGTCAACGTTACGCCCCGTGGATAGCGTTGGAGTCTGCAGCTTTGAAAGTAACTCTGCTGCCTTAACATTTAAATTTACATGCATATGTCAGCAACCATGCGAAAGAAAGTTCAGAGAGGGAAAGTGCGATGAAACACGTTAGTGCTCGTTTAATGGTGCTCAATATTGGTCTAAGCGATATAACATGGTACTTTGTTTAGATTTCTGCCTTTCTTTTTCGCGTTGGAGCCAATGTCGCTGTCGTTGCTTTCCGCGCCATCGTAGATACAAATGCCGAAAAAAAATGCTATATTAGGTATCCTCGAAGTCCGCGCTTATGTTTATAGATGTATTAAGCCATATGACATTCAGCTACGGAGCTAATACATGTCAGTATTGTAGTTATTACTTTGTTAGAGAAGAGGACAATGTCGATAGCCAACGCCTGCAAGCTGGTACAGGCCCCAACAATGAATACCGACATAACCACGAAACGAAAGTCACGAAGTATTTATCTGGAGCTACTTGCTGTGAAAGCAAACAAAAGTAAATCGACTTTTCTTTTTAAGCGTGCTGGGACAGTTAAACATGACATGATTAAAAGTATCTACTATCACTCTGAACTTGTTGTCACTAAAACAATAATTGCAACTGTAATCCGCATCATACAGCAAACCAAACTTGCCTCGCTGACTACAGGTCTCGGTGTGCATCTGGAATAAGCAAATGTTGGGACTAATGCGAGGGCAAGTTTTAGTGTGAAAAACATCCCGGCAGAATGTATGACTTACAGCTTCTGTCGGCACTGAAAGCTGTACGGGCTTACCTGAAACGAGAAAAAAGGAAGGCACATAAGTTCAGTGTTAGAAAATCTGTATTAGAACGTACTAGACCTAACTCAGCTTGAACAGATTTAATGCTACCAAGACAGATCTTTGCGATTATAAAGATTTTAGGAGTAAAGTTGAAACGATTATAAAACTCTGAGAACCAATGTATGTGTCGCAGGGTTTTAAATCTGCAAGCAAATCAGTTACACAAGAAAACAGAGCATATATTAGCCCGGAGGTCGTTTTCTAGGTGCGTCTTTTCCTCTATCATCTTTCTTTCTCGGAGCCATCAAAGTGAACAAATTTTCACATGTGCATTAGACGCAACATTCGCGGAAAGGGATAATAACGCTATGAATGAATCACCACTCGCCTCTGACAAAAACCATCAGGACGATTGTGATTCTTGATGGTGATTTATTTATCAAACTTATATTAATGCTGCTGGAAACGCGATTCTGGGGACGTATTCTCGGATGATCACTTTCGGCGATATTATTGCCTTCGCATGACGTAGTGCTTAACCAGCCAATCAGCTCATACTGTTTTGCTAAACCAACAGAAAAGTGCATTCAAAGTGATATCGCCGCAAGCGATTGGGCATCTAGGACTATATCCCCTGTAGGTAGCGCCTAATTTACTACTTACAGTCTTTAGCCCGAGATAAATCACAGTAAAGCGGAGCCTTTTAACTCCGCCACCATGAAATGTGCCCATCGCATATGGGAAAATTACGTGAGCACTTTTTTTAAATTGTGTCTGGTCTTATTTCAGTCCGAGCGGGTCGATATATGAATACCTGGATACCAGGCCACAGCAAACAGAAAAACAAAGACAGAAAAGCAGAGGGGACGCGACGCAAACTAATGGACCCGGTGAACTGGATAGCGCGGAAGGGGACAGAGGCTAGAGGAGTCCACCACGGTGTTCGACTTTCTCAGCAACAGACACACATACGCGGACACCGCAGGGGGGAGAAAATGTGGCAGGTCCTATACAGTCGATCCATGATTCGTGCACCACCTTCCCCCAGTTGGCTGCCGCCTCATTTGGTGCAGAGGCGGCCTCGAAACGGCGTGACCGAAGGCCATTAGTGACGCCACGGTCGCGTCTTTCTGGCGAGACGTGCGCGTAGAAAGGGAACTTCCTCGCCGCCTCAGTGCCGAAAGTCCGAAAAGCGAACGAACGAAGCGCATGCAGTGCAGTTTCCGCCCCGGTTAACCTCGCCTCCTGTTTCCTGGCTACGGCCGTGCGTGCAAAGTGAGTCGAATAGCGAAGCATGCGCTTAGAGACAGGGCCCGTGTAACCCTGTTGGTGTGCCGGAATATAAGCTGAACCCTTTGTGGTCTTGATGTGTCTATACAAACGCAGTGATACATATTGCTAAAACGAGAATGAGGCATTCCGTGCCAGCCTCTCATGTTAGGCATTCACTTTTAACGTTTCGAATGGGAAGAGAATGGAAGTAACGAGGAAGTCGCATTAATTCTTTGTTAGTAATAAGATTACCTGGTGAGATTATACGACCTCGTAACACACCATTTTCAGCATGAAGAGGCAATGATTATGAGCACATATTTCTTTGGATACACTAACTGCACTTGTTTTTTATCACAAGGTAGAAAACAAACACAACAAACACGCCTCGAATGTTTGTTGCGACCGCAGTATGCAAAACATTTACTGTCATGATGCTTCGTCATGTCTCCCATGCGTCTCCTCATGAAAGTGAACTAAATTGTGCGACTTTTAGACATATTCATATAACTATTGTAGTTAAATATATCTGTAGGTCCAACGCACTTATTCGAATCTATATGAAACAAAGCTTTAGTAAAACAGTGCTTTAAATGCTTTGCAACTAACGGCGATTCGTAGAATTTCGTTAAGTTTCATCCTGTGAAACATATGTCATCTCATGCAATGTTTGTGTATATCCACCACAAAGCCTACAACATTATTCCTATACAATTTCTGGCTTATGAACTAGATAAGAATAGTGATTTGGGTGAGTTTATCTAAGTCAGTGGCCTGAACTGCAGCGCGAAGCACCGTATAGTGGAAAAAAAATAACCAAGGTTTAGCGAAAGCAGCTGTTTGTCCTTCTTTCCCTAACCTTTCCTTATTTCCTTTTCCACAATCGATGCTTCGCGCTGCCAATCACGCCCTTAATGCATGCACCGCTGGCAAGCTATGCCGAAATGCAAACTCCAAATCAAACGGATGCACAGTGTGAGACGTCTATGGGGAAGAGGACGATGGCGATGTATGATGCTTGTCGAGGGAAGAATGACGACGACGACAAATGTGTGCACAGAAAGGTACTACACGTATTAAGCAACATCTGGGGAATTGGCCAAGAAAAGATGTGCACCCAGTGACACAAACACAATGGATAAATCATTCCAATCATTTATTCAATACCTTAATTTATTTTCCAACAGCAGTTGGGGGTTCCTCATGAAAAAAGCAGTTGCAAATCACTTGAAAGTATCTGAGGGCCCAGGCACTTTCAAGAAAATTATGGAAAAACTGTTAAATTAAATCATCCGTTAAATATAATCCACTATTAAATAACAGGTTCGTATGCTCTCAAGATACCCGTGGGCCGACGTTATTTGTTCCTGTGTTACGTAAGCTTCTTTTTTACGTTGTTGTTGTTGCTACGGCAGAGCGGAGGTGCGCTTACGTACACTAATTTGTCGGCATATCACAGTTATATGAGCCCTTTCACTGGTACTTTCAATCAGCGCACATCTAGCCTTCATATATACAAGAAGTATCTCCGCCGAGATGCTGGTGGACGTAGGCGCCAGCACTCAGGCCAAACTCGCGAGAGCAAGCGAACAAACCTTCGCTTCAATAATAACGCAGCGTTCTTTCGTATCGTGTTTTAACGTGCTGAATAAAGGGCGCATAATGTTGCACCCTGGCCGCCATACGGCAACTTGCATGTGCTGTTCACAGCCGGTACTGCGTGAACTAAGCGCAATATGTCCAGCTTCGCATTTGGCGTCAAGAAACTAAATGGAAATAGCGGGGGGAGAGGGAGAGAAAGGTGAAAGGGTGCTTGTGCAACAGAATATTTGGATTGCACGACGTTTTTGAAAGCGGCGTTGTTTACAGCGTCCACGAATGCCCGAAAGAAACGTTAAATTCTTAAGTTGCTATGCCTGATAAGTAAACATCTCGTTGCAATGAAAACAGTACTGTTTACACCAGGTGGCCACCAGCAACTAGGTGTATGCATGCTCCTTACAAATCGCATGCTGTTGTTCTTTGGAAACTCCTTGTTCTGAAACTACTGGTCCTAAGGACCTGTTATTCAGCAAAAAGAATAAACTGAACTTATTTCAAATTTGTACTTGTTTAGAAACTTAACTCAGGAACTCCTCTGGGAGTTGTCCAAGTCTGCATAAGCACTGTGCCACTTGCTCATCTCCACAGAGTCTGGTGTCATTGTCAATGTTACGAAACTTGATTCGACCAGTATTAACCCTTACCCTTACCGGTCGTTATAAAACTTATCGGATTAGATCCGAGCCTTATAAATTGTTAATGGTTCTTGTCAACCTTATCGCTACTTAACCTTATTAGAACTATTCCGCCGATTCTAAGCCCTTATCGCTCTTTAGCACCTTATACATTCACGTCGAACCATTATCAACCGTGATGAGACCCATATAGGTTGTGGTGGTGCTGTTGCAGCAGGGTGGTTTAGCGTGGTATACATAGCCGGCAACCGTTCCTCCTGAGCCTCCTATGGGTATCAGCATGAGTGTCACCAGCTGTCGAAGACCCCCGTGTCTCGCATGAAGGAAATCGGCAATCATTGCATTCTCTTCCTGACTGCCGAGAGCCCTCCTGGGATAACGACGTCTTCAAAGGTCCTGTGTGAAAGACCATTGTTTTGCAGGCTATCGGCCATCGCTTTTCTTTCTGTGTCGAACTGCAGGCATAGCCAAACGAAATATTCGATGTCGTCGATATCACCACAGAACGCAAAGAGCGGGGAAACGCATCCTTCGGTCTTGAATAATCAAAAGAGATGTTTTTCACCGCAAGTTAAAACACACAGAAAAGGAAGACACATAGAAGACAACACGGGCGGCACTTCCAACTGATTTAGTTTGGGCCGTGACCCATGAATATATATACACATACACGTATGCATAGGCTGCTCACCAACCTACGTTATTCAGCCGTCAAACAATCTCGTTTACGATTCATAGAGCAAGAGAGATGTATCGCTAATGGCAACTGTGTTGTCTTCTATGTGTCGTCCTCTTGTGCGTTTTACCTTGTGGCAAAAAACATGTATTTTTGCAAGCACCAACTAGGCCACCAAGCAGTTCTGTTGAATAACCAAGCAGGGGTGTACGCGGAGTCGGTTCTGATGCGGTACAACAGCGTTGCTTCTTCGCGAGTAAATCCACTGGCTTGGCGGGGAGTCTGGTGGATCACCCTCAAGTATAATGCAGATTGCATCCTTAGGGTTCTGAAAAATGTTTGGTGCTCTTACTTTTGAGTTAGATGTCAGTGCTAGGCGTGCAAGTGCGTGAGCTTTTTCATTTCCTACAATTCGTAAGTGCATTGAGATCCACTGAAATTTTACGTTAAATCCCTTGTTCATTAGAACTTTAATCAGTGCCAAAGATTGCCTTGTAAACTTCTGTCGAGGTAGGCCACGGTGTAAGCGTTGTCACGATGAATTTGAGTCCGTCAAAACCACGACGTCACGTGTGGAATAGGCACGTAGTTTTCGCAAGGCCGCGGTAATTGCGGCTCATTCTAATGTTGTAGACGAAATTGCGTGCTGCAGGTGGCCAGACTATGACACCCCAAGGGAGGGTATGCAGTATGCCGCTGCGCAGCTATCTTTTTGTGCACACACCGACATGTCTGTGAATACTTGTAGGTGGCTTTGAAACGCTGTGCTCAAGTGATCTAGCACAAGAAAGTTTGCTTCGGCAGTTGAAATGGTGCGTTTCGCCGGTAGGTGGGGTTCAGTGAGGCTGCAGGAAACGTCTGAGAAAGACCATGGCGGGTCGAGGCTACTCCGTTTCGGCCATTCCAATCCTAAATATCAAAAGCTGTTCAGCACCGCATGAAAATGGCACGGAGTTCTTTCTCCTAGCCGCCGGAGAAGCGCCGCGCCTGCAGAGTACTCGCCCAGCCTTATTAGCAGCGTCATAAAGGCCTGAGATGCCAAAAGGCAGAGTGAAAGAAACACCGCTTTATTACTAAGCTTCTTGTTTGAAGCCGCCTGAGGAACTCCCATCGCCAAGCGAAGTCACTTTCTGTGCACTGCCTGCAAGCGCTCTAATAGATTCAGGGATGGTGATATCAGCGGCAGCTGATAGACAATGCGGCTTGTTATCAGTGCAGCGTTCATTTCATGCACGGACATAGAATTGTTTCCCCAACGTGCACCTGCCATGTGACGAAGTGCGTTGCTTAGCTTGCTGTTGATGGTGACGCCCAGGAATCGAACACTAGTTGCACGGCGAATTAGATGGCCACTAATATTCAGCGTCAGGCGTGTTGAATTTCGCCTCACTTTCGGCAAAAGCATGACAACAGATTTTTCCGCTGGTAAAGGTAGGCCAAAGCGTCGATAAGTGGCGTTCAATGATAGAGATTGCGCCTTGGGCTATGCGGGCCAACGTTTGTGGTGGTACTCCGAGATCCCAATGCAGATGTCATCTGCGTAGATGGACATTTTAACTTCCGTGCAACCTGCCTTCAGTGCGTCTGGAAGGCTGGCCATGGCAACGTTAAAATGTAACGGAGGTAAGACACCTCCTTGTGGCACGCCGAAGGAAATGCGTCGCTTTTCGGTCATTATATTTCCGAGATTAACCCGGACACGTCGATTTCTAAGAAATTCATGGGTGAATCGAAGAGCATTCCTCGAGACATCCATGGCTTGGAGTCCGTTGATGATGCCTGTATGAAGCCCACAGTCGTGTGCTTCATCAATGGCAAGTGCCGAAAGACAGTCGACGCGATTGTGCTCAATGTGGCTTAGTAAGTCCAATACAGTGTCCTGGGCACTAAACCGAGGACGAAATCTGGTCATGCACGAGGGCAGTCTACTTCCTTGCTCAAGATATTAAGTTAACCTCGTACACATTAGTATTTCCATCAACGTTGATACGCATCATGTTAGCGATAGTGGTCGATATGAGGCAAGGTTCGCAGGATCCTTTTCGTACTTCAGAACTTTCACCATCCATGCTATCTTCCAAATAACCCATATAACCC
Organism: Dermacentor andersoni; assembly: GCF_023375885.2. NCBI lineage: Eukaryota > Metazoa > Arthropoda > Arachnida > Ixodida > Ixodidae > Dermacentor > Dermacentor andersoni. Next base: position 32,507,628 of record NC_092815.1, read on the forward strand.
CTAATCACTCCTTATCAACTCATTGACTTCTTATCTGTCTGTGCTGCGCGACGTGAAGCGCATAAGCCCTCAGGGGTTGATGGCACTTCGATAGGCGAAGGAACGTCCCAACCGGAGGCACATCCCGCTACCACAGAAACGCGTCAGGAATGTGGCGCGCTTGGCATTACATTTTTGTAAAATAGAAATTTACTTTATGTCTACAATGATCCAAGTCGAGTCCACATATGGTCCTAGAGATGCATTTTATTCCATTACCGCCAAATCTTTCAACAAAGCCATCATAGAATATGTTTTGTACTGCCGGTACAACACACTCATATGGTTGATATATATTCACTTGCTGCAAGCATCGGCGTTTAGCTCATTATGTAAGACACTCGGCTTCTGAGCTTGGGCATGCAGGTTCGAAATTCACCACGGCCAACGTTTTTCCTCTCGAATTCATCTTGTTTTATACGTTATTTTCTTTGTTGCGGTTCGATTTACAGGACGGACGAACGGACAAGTTTCCTCGTTGGGTAGGCATAGAAATGCTTACGCATTTAAAGTATAAATTCTTGGAGCACTCGTGCATTCAGTTCAGCTGTTCTGGTGATTGCTGCGGCAGAACAATTATTTTCACAGGTTCAGTGATTTTGACAAGATAATCTTTAAAAGAAAACGTCTTGCCGCCCCTCTCCTACTCTGCCCCTGTAAAGCGTGCTCTGCTTTTGTTAGTTGTGTACAGAGGCAGAACTTCTTTACAAAGGGACAAAATAATTTTTGCGGGGAAGGAGAGATGGGCGTTAACCAGGGACCACATTGCAAACGTCCTGATGATTGTCATGGGTAGGTGCTCAAAGCTTAAAACATAAATAATATACAGGTCAATAAAGGCAAGAGAATGTTTCCTTTTCGGGCATAAAGGTCGGCATTATTGCACGCTGTAAATCAATAAGTATGAGGAGCACATACAAAAAACAGAAGGTCTAACACAGCACGACTTTCCTCCATACGAGCGGCTTGATATTGTTCTCCTACCTTACCATATTTCCCACTATACCAATTATGTTCTCTTTTAGCTTTCTGTACCATCGATGACTGGCCACAGTCTAAGAATTTTGTTTCAGGAAATGTTCTACGAGAGCCCACTCGAATTAACGCGGTTTGTAAACAGATGCACTGGAGGTCACGTTGAGGGCAAGAGCACAACAGTTGTTCGATTGTTTCTTTATACCCACAAGTATCGCACATTGTTGTATCGCCCGTTTCAAGACGGAAAGAACACGCTACTGCTGTTTTTCATGAACATTGGCCTCCCTGACTGATTGTTGCCCTGCTCTGTGTCCGAATGTGTGCGCGCAGTGCTCATTCTGCCCCCCTTGTTTCTCTATATGCTCTCATTTGCCCCACTTTGAGTGCTGCTCATCTATAGGCCTGAATGAAGCATAATGTGCACCTTGACAAAGATGTTCACGACAACTTACTAGGCTGCTGGAAGAATGTCTGTTCTGTTGATGTCGCTTGACTTGTCCCGACGACTGTTTGTCTTACACTATCTTTAATCAGTCTTGTCCGCACAGTGTATTAGCGGTTTCCAAAAATTCTCACATATTTACAAGCACTGTTTGCGCTTTGTGTGAAGGCACAAAACAAACTTAGGACGCATTATTAGGGAAAAAAAAGAAAACATGTTCTTTCGGTTATCTTTGCTTCTGAGCATCGCCCCGGTTCCCACAAGCATACGCACATAAATACACGCACGCAAGCAAACACAGAAAAACAAAAAAAATAAAACAAAAAATAAACAACCAATAAATGGGCCGGAAAGGTAGCCAGACAGAGTCTGGGCCTGTCAATCTTCATTTCACACCCAAGAGAAATGCAAACTGCATATTTGTGCGAATGGAGAAGCAATCGAGAATATGACATGAAACTTCCTATCGCGCGAGCTGGGGCGCCTTCGTGGCACGTGCGCTGTTGCTAGAACTTCCAGAAAACAATAACCGACGTGCAACGAGCGACAGAGAGAGAAAGAGAGAGAGAGAGAGATAGAGAGAGAGACGGGCTTCCGCGCACGGTGCGCATGCGGTGCGAATGTTGGCGCGCACGGATGGACAAGGGCGCCGGGTCGCGACGATAAGGCGACACGCACGCGCAAGAACCGAAAGAGAGAAACGCACGCAAGGAAAGAGAAACCGCGAAGAGGTTTAAGGGCGTCGAATAGAAGGAATACAAAGAAAGGGGAAAAAGCAATGGTGAGAAGAGAAAAGCGACGGGCAAATGTTAGATAGACGCGCGGCCCAGACGAGCACATTTCTTCGGGTCACGTCGTCGTCCACGCCAGTGGAAGCACTGCCGTCGCCGCAGGCCAATGGAAGATATGTATTATAGAACGTCCTCAGCCGCGCAGGCGCGCCAAATAAGCGGAGAGCTGGACAAAAGAAAGAGAAAAACAACGACACTGTTCGTGAATAGACAGAACCTCGGAAGGCAGCTCTGAGAATAAATGCAGAAAGGACGTACTCTGCGACGTTCTGGGTAGAGAGAAAGTGAGAAAAAATGAAAATGAAAGTAAACTAACGTATATTATGGTACTGGACTCTCGCTGACCCTGACGCGCCAAATTTACGTGCAAATGCAAGGCCGATAAGTACACACAAAAAAGCAAGTGAGAGTTCTTTTCTAAGGAGGAACGGTACGTAAGCAGGAAGGACCAAGATGATGGAAAGAATAACCCTGATAGTGAGAAAAAAGAAGTAAGCACAAGCTCGTGCATTCCGGGTGGTTGCGAACAAAAGTTGTGATAAAGAAAATGACAGCGAGAGATAGCAAAATAGAAACGTAACCAAAAAAATATCCATACCTAGAGGAACAGCGCGAGGCGCACTCAGTTTGGAGGCCTGGCTATACGTGATGAGTGTGCCGAAACGGCAACGCTGTTTTATTACTTGTTTGTTTGGTGCTTCTTGTTTTTTTCATCTTCTCCGCGGCGTTGTGATGGGTCTGCCTGTATTGCACGGCAGTTCCACAAAGTGGAGGGGGCTACTGTACGCGACAGGCCACACGTCGATTTTTTTTTTTTTTTTTGCAGCTTTCTGTGGAACCAATTACAACTGAACCCGAAAGGAGCAAAATTTGAGAGCAGCGAACAAACACGGCCTTGTAAAACGAGCCCGGAAGTACAACTTCGTTTTTTCTTCCTCCTTTCTTTCGCAAATCTGTTAAATGCGCCTCAGCAAAAGTAAACGGCCTGCTTTGACGCTTTCAAGGCTTCCCGAGCTGGTCGTTCCTCATTCCAATTGGAACGCTTGAGTTGATCTTTTATCATTATGCCTGAATGGGAACCAAGCAGTTTCGGCAGTGCGCATAGGAGGAGTTCAGGTCGTGCGCTCGTTTTCGTGTCTGCACAGAAAACAGCGTCCTACCCAGTGCGCCCCTTCTTCTCCGCTCGGCAATCACATTATAGTGATTATAGTGATCACATTATAGTGATCCCATTATAGTGATCACATTATAGTGATCACATTATAGTGAATATAGTTCACTGAATATTTCCGTTTTTTTTTTTTGCCAGAGGACTGGATGTGCATCTATCATTGACGAGCATTATGATGTCAGTTTCGTGGGGAGAAAAAGGAAGGCTGCCTACGTTAAAGTGCTTAATACTTACAAAGGAAACAACAAAATCGCATTGTATTAAGGTATGAGGCGTGGATGCGAAAATCAGACAGTTTTACTGTCTGATTGCGTACGTAATCGTAACCTAATTGCGTACGTTGCGTACGTAACGGCGTGGCGTACGCAATATTGCTACGTCCTGCAAAGTGCGCATGCGCAGAGCGTAACGCGAACGGCGCGTGATGCGTACGCGGCCGCTGCGTACGCACGCACCCGATTCTTGCGTGCGTACGTGGGGAGCGTTGCGAGCTGCTCTCGTGGTTCTCGTTCGTTCGGGAGTGCACGAAACAAAAGAAGTTGTTATGTAGCGCGCCTAGGCGACAAGGCGTCACAGCTAGGCATGCGCCGTGGTAGCGGCGCAAGCGTTATCACTCTTTGGTTATACTTAGAAGCGCCGGCATTCAAGCTGGCGCGCGTTTTCATTCCCGTAACATAGGACCGGGCAGTTCGTCCAGCGCTGTTAAGTTGATGGCTAAATAAAGCCGTATTGTTTTCGCTCCACCGTTGCGCTGTCCTTCCGTCAGACACGACAAGTTTCACAAAATGTCGGTGTCGAAGGCGACCATCGGAAGGCTGTACATTTGAATGGCCTACGATTTGGTTTGCTGCGTGAAGTGAACGCACCGTAGCCATTCCCGGATCCTGCATGGTGGCAATCCATAGCAAAAAAAAGAAAAAAATTTTTCTCGATATGATTCGTGTATTGCATCCGTACTAAAAGTAGAGTCTCTTAAAGGCCTAATTATAGTTCGACGTTGCGTGAACGAGCCCACACGTAACATAACGTTGGCGATATCAACGGAGTCTATAGTTCGACCGATGATTCGACGCACTCGCGGACGCGGTCAACGCGCTCCGACGCACCCGGCATCTAACGACGCTCGCCCGCTTACGTACGTAGGCATTTTCCCAGCACTAAAAGCTCGGACGTGGCACGTGCTCTTACGTTCCGCAAAGCGCTTGCGTGCGGCGTACGTATCGTCATGGCGCAGTAGTGAAACTGGCTAATTGTGGTTAAAGCGGAAAATACGCTTTTGTAAATATCGAAGTTTCCCACCGCTAAGTTTTACTCTGATGCAAACACCCTTTTCATGTCGGCCTAAATTATGTTCAGGTGAACGTGTGTAGGGAGGAGGGACGTTTTCTTTACCATGCATCTCATATTCCCGAAGAAAATAATCCTCGTAATGCGGAACTCCGCGGTGCCCTTCCTTGTAAAACAGGCAATCCCTTCTTTACATTGCAAGCTCGAACAGTTTACAAAGGCAGGGTTTGCAAAGAGTAACGAGGAAGTATGCGAGCACATGTTTCAATACATGGAAAATTCAAGTACAGGGGAAGAAGTCCCATAGTAAGGGGATGCTGGACCGGGAGTAGGGTCATCGGGCGACCGCGAATGCATGGCGGATCAAACGACGTTGCCGGAAGGCGTACGTCGCTTCGGTATAACCAAAGCCCGAGGAGCTCTACTGTGGAGCCCAGAGGGTTTCCGCGCTCTCGAGGTGCCGAGGGCCACGTCTCAACAAAGAGGGCCCCGGACTTTCCCCTCTTAGCGTGTATTTTTGCTCCTCTTCTGCCGACCGTGGAGGTCAAGGAACAAACATGAACCGTCTAAGAAAACGCACGTGAAAATGAACGTGAAAAGAGAGAAGAGAAGGCGGAAACAAAAATATCGCAGCTAGCGATTTTTTCCTGAACATTGCCTTTTTATTATTATTTTAGTGTGTTTGTGCCGGGAGAACTCATTGATTTAATGCATTGGCTTGGCCACTTTCGTTGCCGTCAGAGACATAGTGTGCTGCTAGACGGTAAATTTAGGTTATATAAGACAAGTGCAGCTTTGTTCTTTCGCGCTAGCCAACTCACTAGTTTTCTATCGTCAGAAGTTTAGCTACAGACATAGAAGGTGGGAGCCGAAGCCAATAAAATGTATAGGCAGCTACGTATTAAGTTTTAGCTATGTTTTTCATTGGATAACCCTGGGCTCAAGACATTTCTTTAATGATATTTTCAGGATATTTTTACCTCATAAGGTTGGTACAAGCCTTCGTTCTCAGCCGCATCACCTACATCACCCCGTACCTCTGCCTCAAAGCGGCTGAGAGAGAGAAAACAGAGGGAATTATCCGGAGGGCCTATAAACAGGCTCTTGGGCTACCTATAAGAACGGCCAACGTTAAATTGCTAGCTCTAGGTGTGCACAACACCCTAGATGAACTTATAGAAGCGCACCTTATATCTCAATACGAAAGGCTAGCTCAGAGTGCCGCCGGGCGAAACATCCTCCAGAATCTCGGCATCAACTACGAGTCGATGCAAAGCATTAAAGTAGACATTCCTCACGATCAGAGGCGCCATCTCAAAATTAATCTACTCCCTAAAAACATGCACCCCGAATTTCACAAGGAAAGGAGGGCCGAGCGGTCCAAAAGCCTACATCAGAAATTCCACGCCTTCAAAGACGTAGTCTATGTTGACGCAGCAGAATACATAGAACGCAACTGTATGTTCCTTGTAGTGGTGGACTCCTCAGGTCAAATACGCGCTGGTGGTTCAATTCGCACCAGAAGCTCCGAAACAGCGGAAGAGGCGGCTATCGTTCTGGCAATAGCCTCCACACATTGTCATTACATTATTAGCGATTCCAGAGCAGCAGTACGCAATTTTGCGAAATGTCGGGTCTCGGCTCCCGTTAAACACATAGTAGACACCAACCAACACCCACGACCAATCCAGATCATTTGGCCACCAGCACACTCCTCCCTATCCGGCAACGATGCCGCCCACACCGCCGCTCGAGGACTCGCCAACCGAGCACCCGGACGGCTCACGCTAGGATCAGAGAGGGATCGCATGGTCAGTTACCAGGAAATTACCCAGCACTACAGGTTAGCCAGGGCAGTGTACCCGCCAGCACACAAATCGCTTAACAAGCGACAAGAAGTAGCTTGGAGACGACTTCAGACGAACACCTACCCCAACCCCGTAGCCTGTCACTACTACTACCCGGACCAATACCCTAATACATGTAAGCATTGTAAGCAAAAAGCGGATCTATTCCATATTATGTGGTCGTGCCCAGCCGAAAATCACACAAATCACGAAATAAGTAATACTGAGCAGTGGGAGGCCGTGTTGCTCAGCTCCGACCCTGACCTGCAGGCCAAGGTCATCGAGAGAGCTGAAGATGCCGCACGGGCCCAGGGGCTCGTGGCTGCCTAACAACAAGGTCATCCGTCAATACCTTGTTTTTCAATAAAGTCTTTACTCACTCACTATCGTGCCTTTATTTGATGCTTTTAGTTGAGTGCGAAATTTAGTTTTTCAATAACCTCCTCTAAATGTGCTATACCCAGAATAAGACGGGTACTTAATGTGCTGCATTCCTGTCGATTAGAAATGCGTAATTCACCATGTCTGAGTCTCAGCTAAGATCAGTTACTGGGCTGCCTAAGCCTCGGTGGCGCAGAGAGGAAATTAGTGGTGTTGATCTTTCTCGATGCACTAGTGATATTTAATAAAGAGCAAATCAGACATCCACCAGTTCGTAGCAAGTGGTACAAAGGAAACCCATACGGGTTCCTCGAAAGAAAAGCCTCGCAGTTGAAGAAACATTCGTCCTGTTCCGGGACCTGGTGCAGCTTTATAGCAATTGCTACGAAAGGGTGGATGTCCGATTTTCTCTTTATTAATTCTCTCCACCTTGCGGGTTTCCGCAGAACTATTACGTCAAAACTCTTGCCTGCGCTTCGAGTTGTCGACAAATTCGACTTCGCCCTACCATCTGCTGGCCACCTGGTTAGCTCAGATGGTAGAGCAGCTGCCCCGGAAAGGCGGTGGTCCCGGGTTCGAGTCCTGGACCAGGATGAATTTTCCTTGCACTGCGAGGCTTTTCTTTCGAGGAACCCACATGGGTTTCCTTTGTAGCAATTGCTACGAACAGGTGGATGTCTAATGTTCTCTTTATTAATTACTTCTCTCCACCTTGCGGCTTTCCGCAGAACTATTACGTCAAAACTAATGATCATTCTTCTTGCACTAGGATACTGAAATTGAGGTCTATCTGTTTCAATTTTGTATAAGCATGTCGCAAATTATCTAAACAGAAAGTACAGCTAAAACAAATATGTGTCCTGATAGGAGCCGAATAAAAGTTAAAAAAAGGGAATTCTGTGGGTCTATGCCCGGCTAAATACGCAAGGTCATTCTAGGTGATACCGTGTTTAAATTCATCAAATTCAAAGCTGTGGACAAAAGACGTTGTCACCTTTACATATTTACACAAGAGTCATAGTCTTGTGAAAGCAACACTTTATACAAGAAGCCTTTCCAGAGGTCCGACCACGTTTTTGAGGGGCAAAACGAAGTGCTGGTGGAGTTACGAACATTCTTCTGTTCTTTCTCCTTTTTGTATTTATTCACAGTGGGCCCTTGCCATTTAAGTTGAAGGGCCCTTGCCATATAATTAGGGAAGGTAAAAGGTGTGACCGTGCAGCAATGCTTCGGTGTGCGCTCTTCATTAAAAGTTGGTGAAGTTCGACAAGTTGTCGACTAGTGAATAAGGATTCTCCATTTAATACGACCTCATCCATTTCGTATTTTGATTCCTTCCTTCATCCTTGCGGTTTAACTTATGGCAACGCCTTTTCCTTTAGGACGTCACGCGCAAGAATTCCCACTGACTTTCATTCCTTCTCATGTGCAAAGGCTCTCACTAGTTACACTTCTCTCGCGGTTACACGTTACACGGCGGGAACACGTTGCCAAAAACTAACCGAGAGCCAAAGTCTGCATTCGTGGCATCGATACTGTTCATTTCCAAAATCAGGTTAAGGAAAACAGTTGTGCGATTGTTTTGTGTAGGCCTGAAAACAAGCTTAATTTAATTTCAGCGACATATTGCTTCAAAACGCTTTTATCCTTCTGGATCCTGAAAAAACAGTGCATCATAATGGCCCATTGAAATTTGTTTAGCGTAAGTGAGCTCTGAATACTGCACACTAGTTAACAAGGTTAACAAGCTGACTCTGACTTTTCTCCGTAAAGCTAATGCCCACGTTGTGTCATGATTGTAGGGCATGAGGGGTCGCGCGGAGAAGGCAGCATTATTTGTTTCCGCATTTTCTCTGGCTAGATTCGCAAATACACCACATGACATAGAGTGGCGCATGGTACAAAAATAAATTGCTATCGCTGAAGTGATCATATTGGGTAAAAACAGTGAATTCCTAAAGATTAAGAACGTTTGGATGAATTTAGGACATGAAGAAAAGCAAATATAGACGCTTAAAAGCAGCAAATTAACTTTGAAGTGCTATATAGTCTGGCATATTCAACTGACTTCTAGTAAATTTAAACCGGCCAGTTCATCAGTAAGTCTAATATAGCGGGTGAAATTAAATAGGTATTTTAAAGCGAAACTTTCCTTGCCTCTTCTCCCGACTTTCCGGGCGCTCTGGCTGCTGGTGCTGCGGCATTGCTCACACGCGCCGCTGGCGCAACACCACATGGCGCTCGCCTCCGCGCTTTCACAGTTTCTGCGCATGGCACGTGCTGTGCTCATTTGCTATACGACAAAAATCCAGGTGCTGGGCTGTGGAAGTCGCCTGCTGTGCTGTGGCAGTGCAAATATTACAATCATCCATAGCGTAAGGAGAGCACTCGAAGCTGGGGTCTCAATAGCATGCTGGCCAGGTATGCAGAAGGAGCGCGTAAACAGGCGCCAGAAAAATGGCTCCGAAGCGTGCACTCAGCGTCGAGGACACCCAGGCTTGGAAGAAGCGTCGCACAGAACAGGAGCGATTTCGTGGCGCAGCGAAATGCGGTGCAGACCGCTGCTGCCAGTATACGATGTGCAATGGGAGGCAATGATAATGCTGAACCCTCGCAAAGATTAGGAAGAATGACGCTACAACAACGCCTCAAGCAAACAAGCCCCCTTTGTATTCTGTGGTCTACGCAAACAAACAGCAGTGGTGCAGGCAAGGAAACGTTTAACATCAACTCACCACTCTCGTATTGGACTAAATGCTGAAGGAATTAGACATTCACGGCCAACATCACCGCTAATTATTACCAGTCAAAGGAAACAGCATACAAAGCGTCACCTACATCGATTCCTACAGTGGGTGAAATCGTCAGATTTTCGAGGCGAACACCTTAGGTGCGTCATTCCGCCGTTTGTCTGGAAAACCCACATGCGGTACAGAAAGTTATGTGACCTCGCTTTGCGCTGACACGCGCTCGTGCCACCACTCGCTTGTTCGTCGTCGTCTTCTTTCAGCGCTAAATTCCATGCCACTCATCATGCCAAAATAAATGCAATGTTAATTAGGATAGAGTTAATTCAGGCACTCGACCCCACGAGCTTTGATAAGAGTCGAACCTTCGAGCTTATGTGAACACCACCCCCTTTGGTGTTAAAGCTAAATTAATTAAGGTACAGTTAATTAGCAGAATGTTAATGAGGCACTCCAACCCACAACCTTTGGTGGGAGAAAACAAGCAATCAGGGGCCCTATAACGTAAAACTATTCCAATATGTTTCTATTCCAATCTCCTGACGTCAAATTTGCGTAACCACCAACGCAAGCACCGGGCGGTCACCCGCAGGGTTGTTTGAACAGACCAATCAAACGCTCTCCTCGTTCATAGGAGGTCACTTTTGATTGCTTGAAAAACGAATAATATTGCCTACACTGAGTGGCTTGTCGTATCTAATTGGCTGACAAGAAGCGAGGAGAACGCTCAAGTGGAGAGGGATTCGATGGGGCCGAGCCACTGCACTGAAAGTCGATAACCGGATGAAGAGGGTGGTGCCGGCGTCTACGATTGGTCGGCTTTCCCTTACTTAGCTTGCGGTGGCTGGTCGCAAATCGCGGCGGCATGCAACGGAAGCTCAACAATGACGCTAAAACGGACCCTCAGCAAAGAAGAGTTTGCAGAATGAGGGGGTAAACGTGCCGAAAGTGCTCGAAAACGTTACACGGCCACGCAAGAAGTTTTATTATACGCAAATACACCCATGCTCTCCGGCAGGTGCGAGTAGCCAGCGTCTGAGCGATCAGCGGCAGCCATCTTTTATTCCTTTCGGAACGGGGCAGCCTGCGGGTATTCCAAAGAAAATTCAGTTTTGTTTGGCATATTAATGCATCTTTATCGCGTACACGTCACTTTGACGCGGTGAGTTCTTGCGGTTTTGTGACGTCGCGTGACAGGCAGGTGAAGTGGGTGCAGCCCCAAAACCTTTACCAATAGCCGAGGGCTAATGGCGAAAAGGGGTCGAATCAGAAATAACTGTTTTTCTTTGTTCTGTCAAATCATGCATAATCAGTGTGTACACATCATATCAGATGGGGAGGCATCGCGGTTTTCGTGACGTCGCGTGACAGACAGGTGAAGTGGAGGTGGTCGAAAAAAGTTTTTGACCAATCGTGGAGGGCTGATAGCAGAATTGGAACAGAAAAGTTTGGAATAGTTTTACGTTATAGCGCCCCAGAAGTTACAACGCATTCGAATGAGAATGTCAAGATGATTTAGTGAAGGTCTCTTGAGCGCGCCGTCTTTCGCCTTCGCCCTCTTTGGCTTATGCTAAAGTGACTCAGTTTCTTTTTTCTTTCTCGTGTAATATGACCGGAAAAACTCGAGAATATTTCACCTTGACTTGACGAAGCCATTGGGGCCAGTGACAAGAGCTTTACTGATGGGTGCGGTGTTTCCATAAAACAGGTGGTCTTGGTAACGTGGTCAGCGAGTTTGAGAATCGCCTTGTGAGTGTACCTACACGCGCAATACAGATGAAATGTCTATGAGAGAAAGATGAACTCGCGAGGCCGTATTTCATATGAGACATTCCGCCATCTCTACGCTAGAGTAGGGGTTTTTCTGATCGTTCGAAAGGTATTGAGAAAGCATGCTGACAGAAGATGACTGTGGAATCAAAATTTAAGCAGCCTAGGCAGGCAAAACAGAGCGATTAATGTTAATTAGCGAATGGGATAGATGAAATCTAGCATAAACTTCACTGAAAAGACTCTCTTGCTTATCCGTCGTTTCACAAGAACACTTTCACTGCACCACGTACTGGGAAGGTTGCACATGATGATCATCTATATGTAAGTAAATGAACAAAATCACTGACCACGTCACCCCAATATTACACCCCCGAAAAGCAAGTTACTCATCCACCTTTACTACCCACTTTGTGGTGGGTGGCATAAGCTCTATATGAATAAGTACACTTGGCATATTACGCGCCCGAAAGATAAAGCATGTATGTTTTAGACTAATACAATCTGGTTATAGCAGGCAAAAGTAGCATCGCTTCTAGAGTGCCCCTCCCCCCCCACCTCCCCCCTCTTGTCGGGTGATATCAAACACAACATCGCCAATGGCGCAGAAACAGTGATTTACGTGAGGCCCATAATTTTTACTGGGGACTCATCTGCAGTGTATGCGAAAGAAAACGCAGTATATCCAAGTCACAGTTGAAAAAGTAACATTTAGAGGATCGTAATTTATTCACCTAGCACAAAGGAAAGAAGCAAATACCAGTCCAGCGACATGTTTTGGGTCGATCTCTCTGACAAAGCATTATTCGTGTCGCCTATAAAAAACGTAAAATGAAATAATAAAGCCCTTGCATGTGTGCCCTAAACGCATTAAAATTTCTCCTATGCAAAACAGACTTCATCGGAGAAGACAGAAAAAGGGGCCTGTTGTCAGCCAGGAATAAATTCTGGGCTGAAAGCACGCAGGGTTACAGCCCAACAAGAAAGTCGAAAACTTTCTGCCGAATCTTGCTTTATTGAGCGCTGGCTCTTCTTTTTCTTGGTTTATTTTTCGCTTTTGCTGCCTTTGTCCGCGCGGTAACTAACCATCGGCTTCTTTACAATGCCCTGCGGGCACGTTCACCATCAATGCCGCCAGGGGGCCACGTTTTTCTCGCGTTTCGATGCATCATTCTGTCCATCAGTAAAAAAGGGGGAAAAGCAACTATGGGAATAAGCCATACCAGATCAGAGCGGCGTTTTATTAAGGCGATGTATTTACCTTCTCTCGCTTTCGCCCAATGCGCGCCTCGTGGCAATTTACTTTCGGGGAGTGCGGCGCTGTCCGAATGCGCCTGGAACTGCGCACTGCCCCGCAGTTCCGCTAGAAGTTTGATTATCCTTGTTTTCTTCTAACTCGCAGCTGCTCGCTGCGAACGAGCCTATCAGACATCTCTCGAGGCTCATCAAGTATTGCTGATGTACGCACGTGCGCGCATAACACACCACCGTGTGTCGTGTTATGCATTTTCTAATTCTTTGCGCTGTGCCGTCACATCTGAGCGAGGTTGCATGAACGTGCTTGCGCCTTTCGCTCCCACGTCTTTCTTGAGGCATCTTTTCGCGGTAAGCTTCTCTGAGCGTTATAAGCCGGAATTCACTGAGACGGTCATATACTGGCGCCTTAGTTTAAGACGCCTTTTCCTCGCCGTCAGCACAAAAAGGTGGTCGCTGGTAACGGGCAAAAGTGTCGGCAAAAGTATTTGCTTCGGATTAGCGACGCTTCGGTGGCTGTAATGAGACCCGGCCCCATCAAAGCGAATAAAATGTCGACGAAGCAGCTTGCGCTTTGCGCAGGAGGAGGAGAACCCGCGTGGTTTCGAAATAAAGGCAAGCCCCGACAGAAAACACGGCCAGGAGCTGCGCGCCCGTGGCTCAAGTTTGAAACCTCCACGCAGTGCCAGGGATTGGTGAAGTGGGAATCTCCGCAAAAGGAGAACTGCTCTATCTTTTCGGCCATTTCCGCAGGAAAGTAGTGCTGAAAACAAGAATAAAGTAAAATGCAGGAAGGCGACACTGAGAAAAAATAGCCTTGCGAAAGCATTGTCTGTGCCGCTCACACTTATTTCACATTGCTTTATTTTTCTTTTCACCTTGATTGCGAGTTTTGGCGTGCGGACAATGAATTTTGAACGGGGTTCATGGTATCGATTGCGTCTGCCAAAGTGATGATGGAAAAGCAGGGGGCATCATCCGTCGCAGACTCGAATCTTCTTGCATTTGTGAGGCAATAGTTCGCTAATACTGTAGTTGCAATAGCATCCCGTAAAAGCGACAGCTCTGACTTTTTCTTTTGGATGATAAGAATCTTTTGTGAGCAGGTAATATAGACAGAAGGCTCATGTTTTTGTCTTTTTGTTGTGCGCGTAAAGAGAGGGGTTATACGTAATTATTGCCGAACCCTTGGTCTTTCCAGAAACAGCAAATGCATGTAGCGATATTCGCCAGCATGAATTCACCAGAATTCCATTTTTCGTGTGTTCCTCTGATTTTCTTTTTCTGATTATAACGTTTCTTTTTCCATACTATAATGCTGCAAATTACCGTTTGCAGGTGGTATATCTCGTAAATAGCGGCGAGGGAGGAATAAATTATTGAAAATGCGAAGCGCTGATGGGATGAGATCTCTGCTTGCCGCTCGATGCGACGCGGTTCAAAAACGGCACTACACACAAGCATGACAAAGGTTGCATACGCTAACGCGTAGAAAGGTGGATATGATGGTCATTAGCATGTTAAATCTTTAGCACTTGCTAAACAACGAGTAACAACGAAAACTGCATTTAAAAAAACCACCTACCATGTAGAGCCAGCTACTGGATTTATGTTGTTTGGGGGCTTCGCACAAAAGACAACCATATTTCCCGAATACTTGTTTGCTCGTGATCAATGCAGCGTGGGAGCTTCCGGGAAAATGTCTGCTGTACGATCTCTTGCCATTCAATAGTTCCTTAACTAGAACGTGTCCCATTACCTACTCTTACCTTACGGCACATGGTTGGCTTCTTATTATATGATTTATAAAAATCGGGCCCCTCAATTAACCCCCTTTCTTCTCGTTGCTTATGGCATAAATATTATTGAAGCGCCGAGGTAAATTTGCTTCGATGGAATAATCCTTTTTCCTTGCAACTGTAGTACTGACATGTATCTGACGATCCACTATACAAAACATGAACTCCGAATGCATCATGTCAAGCTCCTTTTTTACATATATACAATACTTCATAAATGTTTCATAAGACGTGTGCATTACATTCATGTGCTTAGTCGTCTCGCGTTACAAGAATAAAACAAAATGAAAATGAGCGGCAAGAGAAATGCTTTGAAGAAATAAAAGAACAAGTTAGATAAAAGCCTTCCTACCAATCGGCCCGCGCTGAAATAAATAGCGCAGTCCCATTCAAAAACGTGCGTGGAATCGCAGGTAGACGCTGCGAACCAAGCCGCAGAGCCTTTGCAAGCCGCTGGCAGCGAATCAGGCACGTATAGAAAAGAGCGAGAAAGGGAAAAAAAAAAGCTCCAGCCACAAAGACTGCGCAACCACGAATGGTCACTGAGAGGCCGCGGGGTAGAAGGGGGCAGGGGAGAAAGGAGGAGAGGCGAGCCAGTG
Organism: Dermacentor andersoni; assembly: GCF_023375885.2. NCBI lineage: Eukaryota > Metazoa > Arthropoda > Arachnida > Ixodida > Ixodidae > Dermacentor > Dermacentor andersoni. The sequence continues at coordinate 32,522,733 of NC_092815.1, forward strand.
TATGTTGTATATAGTAAGAAGAGGGGTCAGGTCTCGGGGAACTTTCTCTGTGTTTGAGCAGTCACGCGAACGAATTCCGAGCCGCATTCCAATGCATACCAACCTCCGGGGCAATACTGATGGCGGGAACGACGACGACGACCGTGGTGGCGCTGTTTGCGGGTCATGAAAGGAGGAGGGCCATCGCCCAGGAAGAGAGAGAGAGACGTCAGGAAGGCTGTTTGTCGCCTCGCAAGGCTAACCTCCACAGCTCCACACTTCCGGGCCTAGCCACGGCTTCTTCTTCTTCATCTCCCTTTCGTTGTTTTTGCTCGTCGTCCTTCCCTCGTACTTCTCTCCGCATTGGCTCCTTCGCCTGATTTACACTCTGTTACCTATTTGTTACCCTTCTCCACGCCCGTCGAGTCCGTCGTTCGCCTCCATTCCAATGTGTCTTACGCGCTCGGAGATGTTTGTATGATTCGGTTCCGACCGTAAGGGATGAAAATGGGCCGGGCGGTGTGTGTTTTTCTTTTCTTTTCTAGCGTCACCGCTTCGGCACTCCTCCGCTGTCTCAGTTCGGCATCGCCGCTTTGCTGCGGCTCTGCAAACTAGCCGCCGGACGTGCGCCGCATTCTCGGCCAGTAGTTTGACAATTCGCCGGAGCTGCTGGTCGGTCGCTCGCTCACCCCTAGGACTTTATTGTTGTCCACTTCTTCGCCGGTATTCCGCACGTACACCTTTGTGATTCGCCCGTCGCGCGGCAACAAAGAGAAGACTGACAATACAGAGGAGCGACTTCCGTCGCCACACGAAGGTTCCCTACAGCGGCGGAGCATCCCGTTGTCTACCGTTCCCTCGAGGAAAATCAGTGCCGCCTTGTGGAGTGAACATGTATGAATCGTGTTATGGCCCTCCGACTTCGCTTTCTGCATGTTAACGCTGAGAAACGACCGACTGATTGCATAGGTTGCATGTCGTTTCGGCGTCATCACAATGGTGTTCTGTGCAGTCACTCTTTTTAAGAGGTTTCTGTGAGCTTTTCTCTTTTCTTCTTTTTCTTGTTACTTAGTGAACGACATATAATGAGGCTTAACTTATGAAAGTGCACGAGATGAATAAAGAGAATGTAATAAATATGTAAAGTATGACTATATTAGTTAATACTATTTTTAACATTTCATATAGTTGACCATTTCCGAGATCGAAGACTATGGCAATAACCCACAGTTGAAAGAGACGCGCCTACATTGCCTTGAAGTTCCCACCCTTGATTTGAACTACGTGAACCTTTACCAGCTTATGGCAAAATATCATAACTGATATTCCTATCTTGCCCTAATAAACCAAATTTTTGTCACCGAATGAATACAGTGAGAATTCGGAAGGTCACGCAGTCTAATTGCCTAGAAATGTTTCGTCTCTGTTTCCAGAGCGCCTTCTATATTGCTGCTTCAGAATGACAGTGACACTAAGATAATTCAGAGGTTATCTTTCTCCTGGCTGATAAGTCTACATGGCAAGAGCGCTTAATAAATATTATATTCGGCCTATCTCAAGAACAAATCCGTACGCAGTTGCCGACAACGGTGGACCGCCTGTCGTTGATCATAAATCGCTCTCGCGTTTCGCCCAGATAATTTTGCACCGATGATAAACATAGGCACTTAAGCTGCATATGCAAACTAATTCGGACGAGAAACAGTAAGGTCAAAATTATTTAGGTGTATTTGCTCACACCATTATGTAGATAGCGCTTAAGAAATCAGTATGGGAAAAGCACAATAGTTCATTGAGTCGTTAAGATGTTGAAGGCTCCCATCCACACATTTTTTGTCTTTACACTTTTTTGTCGTATTTCTGTCTAATTCCCGAATGGCGTTAAACTCTTATTACGAAGATTTGCTTTGTGTTCAAAGAACAAGGTGGTGACGTTGACGAAGTTCGAGGCATAGATGCCAGTGGGTAAGTTACCCCGCTATACTTTTTCAATGCCACATGGATGCGCTGACTGCTTAAGTGGTGCAGAAATGACCGAAAGTATAGGAAAAGATGAACAACAACAATAATAATAATAATAATAATAATAATAATAATAATAATAATAATAATAATAATAATAATAATAATAATAATAATAATAATGTTATTGTTATTGTGCAGAAGTAAAGCTTACAAACATCGTTTGCAGGCCTCCCGCAGCAACAGCTTTACAAGTTATTTGTCTTACACTTCCGTCACTTAGCTGTAGAAGAATTTGTGACAATGTGCTTTTTTTGAGTAAAGTCACTCACGGAATCATTACATGCACAGATCTACTAGGTACTATTTTACTACAGGTCTCGCAGAAGACTACCAGAAAACACAGACTGTTCCTCGTCCCTGTCTCTTCAAGTAGATACTCGCCTCTCCAGAGAATGCAAACTCTATACAATTGTCATTTTCTCCGTCTAGATGTCATTCTCCCTTTCAAAATGTGTAGTCTGCTTTCCGTTACGAACTTCGTGCTTCCTCTTGTAACTTCTAACTGCAATCCTCTAATTTCCTCTCAATTCCCCCTCATCGCTTATCTCTCCTTCTGTATATGTCGCCTCATCGAATGTACACTTATATCCATTGACTGGTGTTCAAACATTGTTATTATTTGATCTATTGTGTCACATATTAGGTGTACGTCTGCACGCTTTCTGAAATTTATTATTGCTGAACATTTGCAACTATGCTGATGTTGATGCTGTTCTTTATGGTTATTTTTTTCAGGCTGTATTTTATTCCTTACCTATTAGTTGTATAAATAATTCCAAAATGAAATGATTGCATAGGAGGCTGTCAGTACCAATAATTAGTAATCATCAGTAAAAGTTAATCTTGATGAGAAAAGCCAGTAGAATACTTGCTAACCAGCTGTGAAGGAGAAAGTAAGTTGTGCGAGGTTTTAATACTATGGGGACGAAAAAGAAGCTGCCCTCATTTATATCTAAACAGACACACAAGAAAGAATAGAATTCAAATCGCAGTGTGAACGAATAGCACATACTCTATGTTGGCTAATCATGATTATACGAACAGCTTGATTTTTTATATGAAGAAGCTCTGTCAATGTGTGATATAACTATTGCCCCAGGATACTTCTGGGTACTTCTGCAGCAGGTGTTTTACTTTTTGCTCTGCTTCCACGTTTAAAACGTGATTCCAGTTCAATTTGAGCTGCGCAAGCCAGTCGCGCCCTAGTAGGCATGGTTGAGTTCCAGGAACGACAATCACTGGCAAAGTTTTCTTTTGACCTTCATACTCGACACTTACATGTGTCTGTGCTGTCGTCTGGAGCAGCGTGTAACCGTAACTATTCAGTTCGAGAAGGCACATTGTCAGACCTGGCTTCCGCGGCAGTCGAGCGTAGATCTGCTCGTTGATAATAGACACGGCTGCACCAGTATCTATATGCATTCTCACAGGTTGACCCGCGAGAGACAGAGAGAGAGAGAGAGACAAAGAGGAAAGGCAGGGAGGTTAACCAGATATCAGTCTCCGGTTTGCTACCCTACACTGGGGGATGGGAGATAGGGGTTAGAAAAAGGACAGAGAGGAAAACTTAAAAAAAAAGACACGCACACACGGATACACACACACAAGAGGCGTTCCAGTTGAAGACGTTCACAAAGACCGGTAGATCGCAAACAGCGCAATAGTGCTTGCACGTCCTTCTTCTGTGCCAGTAGGTCCTTTCGATGGTGTAAAACTCCTTTTTCCGATAGCGGTTGGTCGTCCAGCTGGTCAAGTTCGTGGCGAAGGCATTCCCTCTGTGGACTGTACTGCGGGCAGGCGCACAAAATATGGTCAATCGATTCTTCATGGCCGCAGTGGTCACAGGTTGCAGTGTCAGTCATTCCTATGCGGAATGCATAGGTTTTGGTAAAGGCAACGCTCAACCACAGTCGATATAAAAGCGTGGCGTCTCGACGGCGAAGCTGCGATTTTCACTTCTTCCAGATAGGGCCTCTGAATTTGCTTGTTGAAATCAACTTCAAAAAGGTGCCAGTGGTCCGGCTCGGTCTCTACCTGGAGCGCATTAGCCGCTTTGCCATTTTTCTTAATGCAAACCTTCGCTAACTGGCCTACTTTCTTGCACCAGTGACATCGTGCCTTACGACATTTGTAATCACTTACGTCGTGCTTCTCTCCGCATCTGTAGCAATTACCACTTAGACGAAAATCTTGTGGTGTGCTTACCCTAGGTTTTTGTTGTGGACGGCCTTTCTTGCTGACAGCGTGGATGGCTTCGTCCGTTTGCGGATTTCCATTGGACGGTCGGAAATCCTCTTTCAGCGAGTTCCGCTGCTTTTGCCAAGATGCACGCTGTTTCGGAGTGGCGCTCTTTCCTCTTGAGCAACGTTGCTTAAATGGCCGGGTTTCGGAGCCCCACAACAAAGCGGTCACGTAGCGCGTCGTCCAGAAAAGTCCCGAACGCGCACTTGGTAGCCATGTGTCTTAGTTCAATGAAAAACGCTGAGACGGACTCAATTTCGAGCTGCTGCCGGCGATTGAACTTGAACCTCTCAGCTATTACTTGGCTAGCCGGCACGTAGTGCTCCTTCAAGACGTTGACCGCGTCCTCGAACGACTTATCCTCCGGTGTAGCAGGCAGCAGCAGCTCCTTGAGGGTCGTGTACGGGCGTCTTCCGAGAGGAGTGATGAATGCGGATTTCGTCAAGTTACCGTTTTCAATTCGCGTGACTTTCCAGTAATGGTCGAAACGCTCTACATACGAGTTGAAGTCTTCGTCACCACCTTCGACGTAGGGATCGAATTGCGCAAAACTTCGACATGTTCAGTCACTCTGCCCGTCCTGCTTCGCTCGGGACAAATGGTAGCTAGACAGCTGCTGCTCAAAGAAGCGATCCCATCCTCGTTGCCAGATGATATAGAAAGGTAGACGCACACTGGAGCAACAAAGGAACGCTCTTTATTCCAGAGCGCGCGTTCTTATATAGCTTTTGCCGAGACGCTGGCAGCGTTTCCGAGACGCTAGCGGCGCTTCTGAGACGCTCTTGGTGCGATAACACTACAGGATTCAAGCTATTAAACTGAGAAGCCTTAACAGTAAGGATCAAAGGCGAATATCTCTGCAACCTTAGGTTTGCAGATGACATTTACCTCTTCAGCAACACTAAAAACGGGTTACAGCAATTGTCTATGGACCTCAACAGATAGAGAGTAAGAGTGGGGTTGAAGATTATATGCAGAAGACAAGGATAATCATGAATAGCCGGGCAAGAGAACAAGAGTTCAGAATCGCCAGCCAGCCTGTAGAGTCTGTGAAGAAGTACGTTTACCTGTCAGTTATTCACACGGAACCCTGATCATGGGAAGGAAATTCACAGAATAAAAATGGGTTGGAGCGCATACGGCAGACATTGTCAGCTCTGACTGGATGCTTAACATTATCATTGAAAAGGGGGTGTACAATCAATGCATTTTACCGGTGCTGACTTATGGGGCAGAAACTTGGAGGCTGACAAAAAAGCTTGAGAACAAGTTAAAAACCGCTGAAAGAGCGATGGAACGAAGAATGCTAGGCATAACGTTAAGAGACAAAAGAAGAGCGCTTTGGATGCAAGAGCAAACGAGTATAGCCGATATTCTAATTGACATTAAAGAAGAGAATGGAGTCAGGCAGGTAGTGTAATGCGCAGGCCAGATAACCGGTGGACTATTAGGGTCACAGAATGAGTGCCAAGAGAAGGGAAGCGCAGTCGAGGACGGCAGTCGAGGATGGCGAGAGGGGAAGCGCAGTCGAGGAGGCCTTCGTCCTGCAGTGGACATAAAATAGGGTCGTGATGATGAAGAAGCTGATGTGATGATTATAATAATAATGATGTTTGACCTCTTTGCCTTTTTTGTCTCTGCGTCTGTTTAGACCTCCGGTTGCTCTTGGGCCCTTTGTTCCTTTATAATATTGTTCATGATAATATTAATTGAGCAAAGCTTCTTGATCATGTAGAATTTTCTGTGCCACAAAAATGTACTTGCCACCATTCCGCATTTCTTGTGCGGCCTGTTTGCAGCGGTCACTGCAAACACTGCCTATACTGACTGCTATATATGCGTAGAAAATCATGTTGTTTGATTAACTGCCATTACGCAGGCCACCTTGTTTTTTTTTCTCCTATTTGTTTCTCTGCCTCACATTCACTTATATGCCACATTAGCCTTCTGTGTATATTGTGTCTTGTTTATCACTTTTTTAATGCATCCGTACAAAGTTTCTTTAGCCGTTTCTTTGGGCACTATAAGAAAGGTTGGATTGATTGTGATTAATTTTTGTAAATTCTTCAAAGCACATCAAAGACTGGCGTGATTTTGCCCTCTTCTGCACGGGAATGGGAGGAAATGTACTTGAGTAGGAATGGCTATAAATGGTAGGAGACAGTCGAGATTTATCGTGGTTACTACAAAAAAAGTAGTACCCGTATATATTCCGATGTGTTGTGCGTAAGGCTGTTAAATGCGAGCAATGTTTTTATAACGGCCTTTTCTATAGGGGCATGAATTCGTTTCGGGGCCTGTGAAAGTTACGGGTTCTACTACCCACCCTGAAACGTTGTTTTGGAAATAGTATTGGACGCAGTTTTCTGCTTCAGAAAAGCAAAGTTGAGGTCTTCTTAGGAACAGGAACCAGCTCGGGAAACTTAGATGTGCTTCTAAGTTGAGTTTTATAATGCGGTTCTGGCAAGAAAAAGCAGTTACTGCTGACTTAAGTGGCATTTAAAACGAAAATAAAATTCCTGAAATGCAGTTTTTCCTGGCGTGTTGCGAGCATATCGCTAGCGACTTGAGAGAAATCGCAAGAGCATTAAACGAACTCACTGCCTGCAAAGCCTGCGAAAGATTAGACTGATGCAAAAAAAATTAAGCGTGAAGCAGCGATATGCATGGCATACGCCACACAAAGAAAGAAATAAAAATGCATAGAGAGCCTTCAACTACTATGCAGTGAAGCATCACTCAAGGAGATAAGCTTTTCATTTATTTTAAGAAATATAATCCGAACAAAACACACGAGTAATGTCTCATATACGTGCGCAAAAAATGTGATGACGCCATTGAAGCATTAAAAAAATGAATAAAGAAAACATCTGTGAAGAGTGTACTTTTATAAGCCTTCCACTTTCTATCCTGTTTATTTCGCTGAAATTGAGCAGTTTTTCCGTCAATATACGGCATGTTTTGCTAGCAGAGCACTTGCGCATATATTGACTTAAGTGAGTGGCTCCTTATCTTACAATATTTTACAATAATTTTACCTGAAAATTAGTACTTGCTCCAATTATAGGGTGATTTAATTTCCCTACGTTCTTTCCATTTCACTAAAAATATTTTATAGATTGCATAGATTTCAGGGATTGCTGTTTCGTGCTTGACAAAACCGCAGCAGGTCCGATTCTAGAGAAACGGCAGTTACGGAGTATTTGAGACAAGTTACGCAAAATAAGTAATAAAAAATATCGCGTAAAAAGTAAGAGCCCCTTTTTTCTAGGGCATATTGCTGCCTCAGCCTATCGGTTGACACCGCAGCAGTCTCGAGCTCCCGGTAACCATGCGCAAGAGACACAAGGCCTAAACGCCGCCGAAAAGAAATAAAGTGGAAAAAACGAGCGCACGTCACTAATACGGGGCACTAATAACACTCTGCTGTTTTTGTAGTAAGAGCGAAGCAATTTAACACTACTTTATATCTGGTCACCGCTTCAACATTCCAAGACAAAGAACGTCGGAAGTTCTCCTTCGATGACTTAGCCTAGACTTAACAGGTCCTATTATTTTTTCGTTTAAAGCCTCGACTCTGGGATTCAGCCGCAAGGGGTGATTGCTTTACGGCCAGGAACTCAGTTCAATTTGCTTGCTTGCTCGTCCTATCTTTTTTCTCTCTATCTTGGAATGTTTAATTACTAATTAGATAATTCTTACTACAGCTGCTGTTTTCTTTTCAACACGCAATTTCGCCTTTCAGTATCACTTATAGCATTAGGGTCCTGAAAGTTTATTTCAGGTTATCACTTGGAAATAACCCATCCTTGGCCCATCTCTAATAGTACGTTTGAGCCTTATTATTTGTATTGTGATATTCTTCGTTAGTCCAAGGAGGTGGCTGATAACAACATTTAACCTCTACATTATTATCATCACCATAAATAACAACAACATTTAACATCTACGTTTAAACGTAGCCTACGTGCCTCATTTCGACGTTTCAGTGGAGCAGATTACTACAGATTGCCCTCAGCACGGCCGGCAGCGAATTCACTTGACCAACCATTTGCACATACTTGGCAGACGTCCTCTAAAATTGAGCAATGTGCTTGGTTCATAGTCATGCTTTCATAAGCAGAGACTTGCCGTCAGCAGCATTTCGCAATTATTCAGGGGACCCTATAATCTGTTAGGCTTTCTATGAATGGTAAGTACCTGATTTGACTGCTGTGCACTATGTTTTTTTTTTGTATTGATGTTGACACTTCTCTTTATATTTTTTTTCAACGTATTGAAATTGCGGCCTTCTTGACCCTCGTGCTCAAGTTTATTGGCAAATATGAACGCCGCATACATACGTGCATATACATACATATGCATCAAAGAACTTGTGTACGCTCCACCTTTCATGTGTGATGAATGACTGTCCCAGGTAGTGGGCCTACGCTGCCTGTACTGATCACCGTGCAGTGACACTAATTATGTGATTGCATCTTGTGGCTAGGTGTGTGCGTGTTTAGACTTCTTTTTCTTTATCGCTGTGCTCATTTTTTGTTTTCTTTTTTTCTTTTGTTATTCTTGCCTCAGTGACTTACTTGGGATGTCGGGATAGCCGGCCCTAGATAGGCCTACCTTCCCCTGCTTTTGCCATATAAGTTAAGCAGCACCAGCAGCAGAACAAAAGGAGAAAAACATGGTAGAGCGAGTTCCTGTAGGAGGGTGGTTTCAAAGTTGAAGACTGGGAGGTGAAGAGATTAGGGCCATGGCGGGGAGGGGGGGGGGGCGTAGCACCTTGAATCATGTAGACAATATTCCAGTTTTGTACAACGGTTCAGGCAATCTTTTAGTCGCTCCGGGGTAAACTTACTTATGCGATCCATCTCACATTTGCAGATGACACAACCTTCCGGCGGCAGCGAAACTTTTTTTACAACTTGCTGCTAATATTGCGACTTATGCTGATACCCGCATTTAGCAGGCAGGAGCCATACGCCTACATCCTATAAAATATGGGTATTTTGTCATGATAGCTATTTCCTGTATAACCCAGATCTCATTAGTGCCAGTTCAAAATCTGAGCCTTGGTTGGTTGTAAAGTTAGCCTCGTCAGAAAAAAAAATTCAATGACACCTTCCTCCAGGGCATTCTCCCTGCGAAAGAGTCACTTCTGTGTCGTGGCAGAAACGAGCATTCGCATTAGATGTGCGTAATTAAAATATTTGTCGCGCGATAGACGCAGTGAACCAGCAGAACGCAAGAAACAGCTGGATATATATATATATATATATATATATATATATATATATATATATATATATATATATATATATATATATATGTATGTGTGTGTGTGTGTCTGTGTGAGTTAGATAAATTAAACTAAATATAAAAAATGCGCCATTTGAACCTCAAGTTTGCAATCAAGCATACTTGATCACAGCGAAGTAAATTCGACAAGTCCGCTCTCGCTCAAGAGTTCGGTCTACAACAAAAGAGGCAAATATTACGCAAATCTATCGTACATGTTCGAATATATCTGACGCGAAGCTTTAGTGAAGCGGGTAATTAAATACTATAAAGCTGATGGCGATGTGTGCAGTTCTGCTTACTGTCAACCTATGCAACGTATTGTTATACGATCTATTGTTTTAAGAAACTCAAAGGTTACAACCTCAATAAATTGTTATGTTTAGGCACTACGCTGCTCATAAGATGTATATATATATATATATATATATATATATATATATATATATATATATATATATATATATATATATATATATATATATATGCCCAAATGCATTCTCCACATCAGGCGGATGCACAATCAGCGGCCTATACGCGGCGACATGACGAGGGTGAAGGCGATGCAAGATGACCCTCGCGGAACGAACAGCGATGAGAGTTGCATGCACAGAGAACTACGACACATGTCTAGCGATTTTTAAACATTGTGTAACTTTTGTATCACACTGAAAGCTGCCCATTCTGGACAATTGGCCAAGAATGGGCACAACCCAATTCGCACATACCGAATGGCTAAATCAAATAAAATAAAGTAAATATAAAGAGTCTGTCAAATAAAATTCATCATTCTATTAACGTGTCTGTGCGCTTTTGTAATATATATGAGCTGACATTATATGTTCAGGTTTCATGTAGGAATGTATGTATTTCTTTTTAAATGCGTAGAACTGAGGTCAACTTACTTTCTAAAAAATTTAATTAAATTATGGAGTTTTACGTGCCAAAACCACTTTCTGATTATGAGGCACGCCGTAGTGGAGGACTCCGTAAATTTTGACCACCTGGGGTTCTTTAACTTGCACCTAAATCTAAGTACACGGGTGTTTTCGCATTTCGCCCCCATCGAAATGCGGCCGCCGTGACCGAGATTCGATCCGGCGACCTCGTGCTCAGCAGCCTAACACCATAGCCACAACTTACTTTCTAGGTTAGCATACAAAAGTTGTAGCAGCCCATTCAGCGGTACTTGAATTCGGCAGATGTATAACCTTGGCATATATATCCCAAATTTATCGACTTATATGTTGAATTGAATTCTGGGGTTTCACGTGCCAAAATCACGACTTGATCAGGAGGCACGCGGTAGTGGGGAATTCTGTATTAATTTTGACCGGCAGGGCATCTTTAAGGTGCCCCCAATGCATGGGACACAGGCGTTGTTGCATTTCGCCAACATCTAAATGCAGCCGCCGCGGCTGCGATTCAGTTCCGCGACCTCGTGCTTAGCAGCGCAACACCGCAGGCGCTAAGCTACCGCGGCGGGTGTGGATTCAGACACCGAGCAACCGAGCGTCAGAGAACAGCCAGCATTGACACTAACTCAGCTAAGTTTTGCGTAATTAAGATTCCATTGCTTTCGATATGCGCGTTTTTATGTTGATCCAAATCGTTCCTGCGCGCTTAATTATCATGTGTAATTATGTGAAGAGCAGCTTTTGCCAGCTCTCTTATGGGTAAAAGCTCGGATATTAAAAAAATCTACGATTGTACAAAGCAGTGCAGACAACTTCATCTCAACTGACTCCTAATGCATCCCCGCGCAACAAATATCCCAGAGCTAACTTGTCCTGCACGCTCAGTGCACCGTATATTTAAGTCATGAAAGGCAGAAATACCGTCGCTACTATTCTTTTGCTGCAACGTGCACTGTAGTATGTGGGAATCGGTCCGAAGCATGAAAGGTTTTCAATGAGAATGTCATCAAGAGTCCGTCAAGTCGATATTGAAAAATTTGACCTAAGGTGACAGAGCACGGTTAATCATGACTCGTGACTAGAGCTGTATAGAGCGTAACAAAGTAAACAATGTATACTTCCACTTTCTGAAGGAGGCTAGCTTAGTTATTTCCTCTAGTTGATTTCTTGTAAAAATCTTTCTTCTCTGACCTGGTAGCTAGTACACATTTCCGTATCTGTGCATTTGCTAAAATAACAGAAAATAAATGTTTCTTTGGCAAACCATTCAATATATGGTTCTCATACACAGCAAGTTAGCCTAACTGAACGCTATCTAAATGAACCTTCATCTAATCCTGAACGCAGGCTGGTGCTCATTGATGCCCTCAGATTGTCACATGTTGCCTCACATCAGGCAATTAGGGTTTGGTGAGCGTAGACTCTCCACACGGGAGATATGTAAAGCCATCACGCATTGCAAAAGAGCTCTTGAACTACGTCGTCTACGCGTAAGGGAAACGAACAGATCGAAAATCAATGCAGGTGTCTCGGCCGCAACGCTGCTCGGTGTGGTTGGCTGAGCCTCGGCAGTGTCGTCGCTGGGCGGCAAGTGCGGCTGCCTAGGCTTAGCGCGTCCTGCTCAGCGTTCAGTAATCCTCGGGACTTGTGGAGAGATGCGATCATACACGAAGGCTTAAACTTCCTGCCTTGCAATTTGTATAATTGAAGCTCCTTCGCATAATATTTGCCGAAAAGTTCAAGTAGCAAAGCAGCGAAAAAAATGTATCGTAACAATATCGATCTTAAGCATATCGAATAAACATAGCTGAGCCGTGCGTGCATTATTCTAAATAGCTTTCGAACACGGTATAGCTATTAAAAAGATTTTTCACAATGATAGCTATAATTGATTGATTGACTGATTTACCGACTGACTGAATATTTACCAAATAAATAATAATTAATTAAGTAATTAATTAAGTAATTATCAACACATACATATATATTATTTATTTATGCACATATATTTCTTCTTGATTGATTGATTGATTGATTGATTGATTGATTGATTGATTGATTGATTGATTGATTGATTGATTGATTGATTGATTGATTGATTGATTGATTGATTGATCGATCGATCGATCGATCGATCGATGGATCTTTACGCCCTGAAGCTACAACTTGGCTTCGCAGGACGCCTCATGGAAAGGCACCAGGTCAATTGCAGCCAATCTACATCGCAGCCGACCTGCATAGACCTGCATAGCCACTCAACAGCGGCTGGTAATTTCTTACCTCCCGGATTCCCGGAATATGCTGAAGCTAGGGCCAGTTCTTTATGTTGAGGTAGAAAAGGAAATCATGCGGAGGTCAATACATAATAATCGAAGTATATAATCTTATGATACTATCGCATTTAGGTTATTCGAGCCTTAAATGAGGGCCTGTGAGCTCCTCTTTTTTTTTTTTTTTAATCGCGAGAGTGAAAATGACGATGAGATGGCCAGACGAAGACTGGCTGACGAAAAGGTCGAATAGGCGGACGGACGCCCGAAGCCGAATTTCGAGCTTTAAACTGCTACCGCAGTAATAAAAAGGAAACGCTGCATTGAAAGGGCGGGAGGCATGCAATGCCTGACTAAAGGCGCGATGTAATGGGAAGTTTCTTAGCGCACCATTGCATACGTTTCCTGCAACTATTACCACCTAAAGCAATGCGGTCTTATGGCGCGTAATGTTGCGGTAGCTATCACTGAAGTGACGAGAATGTCACTGTGCAATTGGGGCGAAGTAGCGACAGTGCAACTTTAAGATTTGCTCATTCTTGACTTACTCTTCGTCATCAAAATAATTATTCGCCTCGAAGTCCACAGCAAGTTCTTATTTGCATCATTCCGATGCTCTAGCAAATGTACACCTCGATAAGCGCACATTATAGTTTGCAGCACAATGACTGAACCAATGACCGCACTGATAACAGGCATAATAAGGGAAGCATTTATGTGACTTCTTGATGGGCGCTGAACAATTCTGTTTTAGGTTACCCGACTAACTTATGAGCGATACAAAATATTTCTAGATATTCTGGAATAGCTTGTTTGAGACGTCTGTCACGTAGAAGCATTTCATGCATGGGAAGAAAACAAGTAAGTGGTAGCACCGAATAAAGTGCTCCACAGAAACTGCTGCAGGGCACGCAAGTTCGAGGCGGCTTTCCGTACAGAAAAAGCCGGAAGAACATCTTTGTTCCCGCTGACGCCACATTCGCCAAGCCTCTGGAGACTTCGCCGTGAAGGCCTGAGGCTTACCCGCAGCCTCACTGTTGGGCGAACCACACGAGGCATCGACCAAACCGAAAAAACAACAACAAAAGATAACATACTGACATATAAAATGAAGAAAAGAATAAATTCCAGCCGGCTGCTAAGAAGAAATAGGCTAAAAATACACAAATTGCCGAGAAAGAGCGGTACAGTACAAAAAGAAAAGAAAAAGAAAGGAAACAGAAGAATTTCCAAGGAAGCGAAAGAATGGAACCCGTAAGGACAATCAAAGAACGCACGAGACGACCGAGAGAAGCCCACAGCCTTTTCTCAATCTCCGGGGAAAAGGACAAATTAGGACACTCTTAAGGTTAGGAAAGCGCATCAGTGAGGTGCGGCTAAGACGGATCAACTCGGCGACAAAGTTGCGGCACGGGAGGCGTGCGCGGCAAAGGACGGGCACAACTTGGAACTGAGCTGATGCTCCTGCTCCGACTGGCACGTGACACTTCGAAAACCAGAAAAAGGAAAGAATAAAAACACACAATAGAAAATTGGCATTCGCGCTTCGCGATTCAGAAGGACAAAGAAAGAAAGTGTCTGAGGTAAAAAGAAATCAGGTTTTGATTGCGCGTTTGTGTCAGAGAAACTCAGGGACGATGGCTCCAAAGTGATTTCACTCGCTCTCTTTCCATCGCCTTCGCTCGCTTCTTCCATCGGTCCATTGCAGACTGCGGAGCTCGACTCTTGAGCCTAATTAGAAATTCCTCTGGCGACATGATCAGCGCAAGAAAAGAGAAAGTTTCAAAGTTACTCGCACGTCATTTCTCCCACGTAAGCCTTTTTTTCCTGAGGCTATGCTGAAATATCTGGTGTGTGACATTCAAGAGCAACAGTAATGAAATGTCCACCAGGGCAAACAGCACAAACCATGGCTTCATTTTATTGACCCCTCCTTTGTTTCCTACAGAAGTACTGTCACCCTTATTCCACCATTCTCTGTCTGGTTTTCTCCTTCTATTCCCCCTTTCTCTTACGCCCAGTGTTCAGTAGCAAAACGGATGTTCGTGTGGTTTCTCCCTCTCTCCGTCTCTGTCTCCCTCCCTCCTTTTATAGAGAGCTCTGCTCAAGACTGCGCTCCGGTGCATTCGTAAAATTTCACTCTTAGCAACATAGAATTCTATTTTTTTTATAGTACAATTAACGATCACAACAGAGAATAATTTATTACTTTGCTATTGCAGAGGTAATTACATACCTGTGTTACACAGGACAATCAGTCTTTCCCGGGCTACGCAAAGGCCTTTTGCACACAAAGGCTATAGTTCAGGAACAGCGCTCTCCACAGCCAATCCACATACAGTTTTGTTCGGTGCTTGTATATTACCAATGGCGATACATCAAATAAAGCGAGGTTCTAGTGACATTTACGTCAAATAGTATGCGAGATCAACCCGACAAACCCAAGAAGCAGAACATCATTAATGCCTGACCACTAGAGATACGAAACTCAATCATCCATTAAGCGATGCATATGCTAGAGGCCGGAACGGAGCGTGCAACGTGCCCTGCCGAAGCACATGAAACAACAAAACATTAAATTTGGAGGCTGAAACAGAATTGATTATTAACCACAAGGGTAAACATTTATCTTTCGGGCCATTAGAATGAGGAATAACGTTATAGAAATAGTGAACCCGCTTTTCTTTCAATGATATGTTCTTTGTAGTGCGTTTATTGTATATGTACGGTCCACTTTTCATACATCCAATTCTTTAGCGCTTTGCGAGAGAAATTCTACAAGGAAATCGTCCCTGGGCACCAACAAGACTTACTTTAGAGTGCACGCCATGGAATAAATATAAAGAGAGTTAATAAAAAGAAGGATTCGGTAGGATATTCACCATATAAGCCACAATCTGTGCTTTCGCAACAACGGCTACCACCAAACGAGCACCCGGAGGGTATTTTTAGGGAAAACACGGGCATGGTTAGGCTTGTGCAATAGTCGTTGTAATGTGCAACGACATTAGAACGTTGAATGTTTGCTCAACTTTCCCTAATGCCTCACCAAACAAAGAACAAAGAAACGGCTGGAATTGTGCGACACGCTAGAAGGAGCGGCCACGTATACCTCTCAAACAACGGGATGTGTTACTGAACCTCTTCGTCGCATTTTACTTTCTTTGTATATTTCTGACTCGAAATCACCGTCTCTGTCATGCCCGTTGTGAATCCGATCTTTTAAAGCACTAATGTGCGACTGGCGAATCATTTCTATGGAAACGCAACCTATAAAAAATAAAATAAAATAAATAGAGAAAGAAAGTGAAGAGAAAGTCGGGCCGAGTGTTGCGCAATGCGCAAGCGCGGAAAGTGCGGCATAAAACACGCCGTTAGCGAAACCATTCATTTTAAAGGCACGGCCGCTCTTTCAGCACCCATCGTGCCTTGCTGTGATCGGAAGGCCGCGCTCGTGCTCATTTGTTTCTAGCGAATGGCGCCATTTAAGCGGAAAGCTGCTCCTTTGTGAATGCCGGCCGCGGCGAGACCAGCTCCCGACTCGTTAGAATTACGGGCCGACCGTTAGGAAGCGTGCCGAAAGATGAGCGGCATTCCGAGCTTCCTTATTTCGGGGACGCGCTATTATTATTGTTATTTTTACAGCAACGTCGGCGCCCTTCAACGGGATGACCCAACAATGCGCGCGCCATAACTTCATCGCGGAGTGAACGCGCGCCGTCTCTGCTCGGCCTCGCGGAGAGCAAAATTATGTTCTCGGACGTCTTTCGTTTGTTCGCGCTTTTTCTTTTTTTTTTTGTGTGTGTGTGCGTGTGTGTGTGTGACGTACGCGGGGTGCTCGATTTGTACGACGCCGTTTTTGTACCGTACGACTGCGCGGGAGCGTCGTTGCCTCGAAGCTCGCTTCCACGCCCTATAATTTTGCTGCCAATGCAAGGGCGCGCGCGAAATGCTCGCTTCTAATTGCTGTCGCATTTACCTGATTTCGCGATTGCAGTGATCGCGGCTAACATTATCGCGCGTTCATCGCGGCACTTTCGAAGTTGCCATCCATCCTTTTTGCTTTTTATCTCACCAGAAATGGAAAGTTGACATTCCACCACTAACAACTCTGAGGTAAATGCAAATGCACCGTATGTGCTTGATGCTGGTTGCCGACTGCAGACCGTGCTCAATAGTTTCTGCCTAAATACGACCGTCTCTTTACTCTTAATACTGCCTGCGTCAGCCTGCTCTGAGCCGCACTCAGGACATTTCATAAAGGAATCACTGATAGCCAAGACAGGCCAGGTGAAGCGAGCTAAGCATACCTTATTTGTACAGCAAGAAACGCTGAAACGCCAGAATGCCATTTCTTGCAGTTGAAAAAATTCGTCCTGGTCCGGGACTCGAGCCCGGAACCACCGCCTTTCCGGGGTAGCCGCTCAACCACCCAGCCATCTGCTAGCCGCCTAGTTAGCTCAGATGGTAGAGTGGCTGCCCCGGGGAGGCGGTAGTCGCGGGTTCGAGTCCCGAAACACGACGCTTTTCTTTCAACTGCAAAACATTTCTTTCTAGGAACGCGTATGAGCGTCCTTTGTAGCAATTGCTACGATTGGTGGATGGTCTCATTTTCTCTTTATTAATTTATTCTCTCCACCTTGGGGGTTTCTGCAGAAGCGTTGCGTTAATAATACTAATAATAATGCCTTTATTGCCATTACCAATATACATAGTTATCATCAGGCCTGTTTAAGCCTACAAGCGGCTGTGGGACATGGCCCTGCATATATGGCTAAGCAATACATTGAAATAGGAAAGCAATCAGATATCAAAGAAGAATAACGCTGTTACGTAAAGCGCGCGACAATTACATTTGGCTGCGCAAATTTATTACAGCAGTACATAGAGTTCAAGCTTACCTAAAGGAACAAACAGACACGAAATGCAAGAATTCAAATCTTTGAAACAATTTCTACATAGACGTTGCATGAGATAAGAAGGCAAAGCTCATGCTAATACGCAACATGTTTAGCCTACAGAGCACGGATCATCTTATTCAGTGATATTTTCTAAGTTGCTGTGAAATTGCCTCTGGCAGATTGTTGAACAGATTAGGAATGTACACACGTCGCCGGGCTTCACCGTATCTCGTTGCGGAACGAGCCACAGTGAAACGCAAACTAGAACGAAGCATGCGCGCAGGTTTCTGCTCTACTTTGAAATCCAAGTCCCAAAAATGACGTAACACCACTGTTCGAACAAACAACGAGCGGAATGGACGAAAACATAGGGCGGTAAATATGTTTCGAGATGAAAGTAGAGGCGAGTTATACGCTGCACTTTGAAGCATTTTTTTTTTAAATAGCGTCCACCCAGCTCTCCCAAAGCGCAGAACAGAAGCCGAGAATTGTGATGCCATACCCTAATATTCCGTACGCAACAGCGTGCACAATTGTTTTTTTTTTTTTTTTTACCGGGAAAGGAACTATACTTTAACACAGATGAAGTATCCAGGCAACTCTTCGGAGTTTGCTACATAAATACGCTAAATGCGTTTCCCACGACAGGTTTCAGTAAAAAAATACACCCATGTACTTTATTGACTGCACATACACCACTGGCCAACTTCATGGCGAACAAATCTTATTCTGCAAATAGATATGTTCATCTATCGAGGTCACCTTCAAGAGATTTCTGAAACAAATCAGCTTTGTTTTTGAATTATTGATTACAAGGAAATTTTTAGGAAACCAATCAGTTACGTTATGGACACCTTCTTGTAGCGTATTGATCGCCGATTTGTAGCGTAAATGCTTTGCTAGTAGAACGGTGTCATGGGCGTATTGAAAAATTGTGCATTTCGAAACAGTGGACGCAAGGTCATTCATGAAAATATTAAACAGTAGCGGGGCTATGATAGACCCTTGAGGGACTGAAGCTTCAATAGGCAAAATAGAGCAAGAGTGATTGCCTAATACCAGTGTTTGCGATCTATTCGACAGATAACTTTTACGGATGACGTGAAATGGTCCCTGGAAGCCCAATAAAGCTAACTTGTTCAACAGAATGTCGTGGTTAACTGTCTCAAAGGCTTTACTGATATCTAGGAATAAAGCAATGCTAAACAAATTTTTTTTGAACGCGGAAAAAAACAGAGCATAATAATAATAATAATAATAATAATAATAATAATAATAATAATAATAATAATAATAATAATAATAATAATAGTAATAGTAATAACGCATGACGCGTCCACGGCGTTGCCATTCGTCTTTCGAGAGCCGACGCAGCGAAGAAGCTTTCCGCGTTTGCGCATAACCTAACATTGGATCATTGGAATTCACCCGACTTAAACAGTACACGCCTTCACACCCTGTACCCTAATTTACACTTCCGTATTCTACCCAATATACTACGGCGTGACTGCACCCATCTAGGCCGTCTATGGCTTAGAGTAGCATGTTCAAATGCCTAATCATTCCTGATCGGGACGCATGGCCGATAATCCTCTCTCTGACTTCTCCGGGTGCAGCGAAACGATCACGTACCTTTTTTGCGAGTGTTCTCGTTTCGACCCGCGAAAAGTAATGCTCTCAGTCACTCTATACCAGCTTCAGAAGCGCCCACTCACGGAAAGTAACATTGCAGAACGCTGCTCTGTACGGACACCAGCGCGAGCCGCTATAAGACACTGCTGAGTTACTTAAGAGATACCGCACTGTGTGGCAAATTGTGACATTTTGTGATGTTGAATGTATTAGTGGGACATTGACTCTGTATTAACTATGTAACGCTTTCGCAGATTGTGTGACAGCGGCCGCAGGTACAGTTATGTACTGTATTTTTTCGTTTCTTGATTTTTTCTTATCTTTCGCACCCCTTTCTCTTACCCCGGTACAAGGTAACCAACCGGAGGTACCCTCTAGTTAACCTCCATGTCTTTCTTTCGCTTTTACATCTCTCTCTCTCTTGAACATTATGCAAAATATTATATTCTAACTTATTCTTGGCACCATAGTATGCTTGCCACGTTCTAATACATACCTGCCGAATATATTTGCAATTCGACTTGTCTGGAGAATACAGTTTTGAATTTATAGAGCAAACCTCAACCTAACCTAAAGAGGAAATTCCAGGTTATCATTAGTTGAGTAAAGGGCTGTTCGCGTCGGGAATGGAAAATCTGCTCAGGGCTTTGTAGGTGCCGCAGAAGCACATCTCTGGCGCCACTCCAATATGGAAACGCTCGACTCTTTTGTCATTGCAAATTCTGTGTGTCTAGAGGCGTGGTGAATCCTAAATGCAAATCGCAAACACGAAAAATTTCCATTCAAACAGACTTCTGGCGAAGGCTGAAGGTGACTTTGACGAACTGTGAGGCGCCAAAGTTCTATTACGTTTATTCGCATAGCTACCCACATTGTGCTTTACGCCCACTATCACATCGTACCTTTTTGTTCACCTTTTTCTTTTGACCGTTATTTCTTTTTAACAAACATATTTTGATATACTCTCATGCCGAGAGTTAGGGCCCAACCGCGCGTAATGCTCGATCTTCTACGAACGTTGAGGAGGCCGAAAGGCGACGGGGCCTTCTTCTGAAAACTTTGCTGACATTTACTCGTAGGATAAGTCGCTGAATCTAAACGGCGAATACGTACACTGGGGCGTTGGCTCCCAAAACAACAGACTCAGCACTCGCATTTTCCGTGATTGTAAAAACTGATCCCGGCTGAAACGCCAAAGTGAGCCAAGCTCTTACGCGATACTCCTTTTCGGCCTTGCCTCCGCAAATATTTCTCTTTTTTTTGTCATATCTTTGTAAACTCTCGTTTTCTTCTTTCTTTTGCACCCTCCTCGAATGCGCAGAGACAACAAAGTCCGTTTCGAGAACCGCAGGCAATCCGGCGTTCTCGCGGAGCCCCACGGCGACACCGGCTATTTTGAGGCAGTTGCTTTCTTCTCCCAATCTCAAATGCCCCTCCCCGCTGAGACAAGCGAGAGAGAAGAACGAGCAAGCGCGAATAAAGACACAACGAAAAGAGTGCGGGGACAAACGAGGCTTCGAACGCAACGGCGGACATTGCCAGAGCTGAAACATACACACTCGCGCAAAAAGCGGGAGGCCAAGAGACAAGGAAATCTCGGAGCACTATACTGGCTGGCCAGCCAGGTTTCTATCGCGCCAGTCGGCCCAGCCTTGCGGAGGAAGACGCAAGGAAGGAAGAGAAGGCGGAGGGAGGAGTACGCCTTCATGAGAGACCGGAAGGTTATTAGAGCCGGGTATATCGTTTTCATGCTACGATGGTTTCGGCCCGGCGTCCTCTCTCGCCATCTCCCTCTCTCCCAAGCAATTGCAAACGCTGCGCGATGGATGCTTTCTTCCCTGCCTCTGTGCTCAGCGGCAGTGCTGCGCGGCGCGCAATTTTTGCTACCGAACCCGTATACGAAGCCACCGCCACTCTGCACTCTACCGCGCACTCACGCACGCACGCACACCGGCAATCATCAACGTTCCCTCGCCGATGTACGCCCTTTGTTGTTCCATATCAACGGCCGCCCGAATCTGTATCTGTCTTCGTCCAAGCAAACGTTGATTTCGCGGTCGTTTTTGTTGCTACCATCTTTTCTGTTTGCTATTTATTCAGAACGATGAGGAGAATTCGGCGTTTGCGTTTCATATTGCGCGCTCCTTTCGGGCCGCTTCGCTCCCGACGTTACGCCGCCTCGGTCCGTCGAAAGCCTTTCTTCGTACATGGCTCCTCATGAGCTGCAAGTCCGAAAGATTGCGAAATCTGGACGATATGCGCACCTCCGAGCGTGCCGCGTGCTTCTCTCTTCTTTGCAACAGGTATTGTGAAGCATATTGCAAGTTTCTATGGCAAATATTGTAAGCAGACAGTATACATGTAGCTCTGGACTTTGTACTGTGCTTTCGGTGCTGGTGTATCGTGTGTATTGAGCTTTGTGAGATTTTCTTCAAATTATATATATATTATAAGATACACAAATAAACAAACCACGTTGCTCCATGATCCCGGGCACCGACCTGCGATTTCGACGTTGCGCGTGAGTTTACAGCGTAGCAACACAAACTTCCAGAAGTCAGCCGTTTTCATAAGAATGGAACACTGTCTTGTAGGGTCATCAGCGCTAGCCGCTATAAAGGCGCTGCTGTGTTACTTGAGAGATACCGGAGCGCGTGACCAATTGGGACGTTAAACAACCACATATGGATGGATGGATGCAGAACTTTAATAAGGTCCTGAGGTACGCGACTCAGCGCGCTGCGGGCCGCTCCCACGTTGGGACAGTCAGGCCTTGCCCGACCGCCGCATCGTGGGCCCTCTGGACAGCCCATAGTTGCGCCCCGGCATCGGGGCTCTTGATAGCGGAGAGCCACTTGTCTTCATTGATTCGTTCTGTGCCAACCACATATGCTCAAAATAAATCCTTAGTGACCCCTCCCAGCTACGGCATGACTCATAAGCAAACCGTGGTTTTGGCATAAAAAAACACCAGAATATATATATATATATATATATATATATATATATATATATATATATATATATATATATATATATATATATATATATATATATATATATATATATATATATATATATATATTAATTGTGACACTATGTGACGGGGAATCTATTAGTAGGATGTTGACACCAGATTGTTTATGTAATGCTTTCGCAGGATGAGTGATTGTGTATGCAGCTGTGATCTGCACACGAGTAACTCCCCACAACTTCTACACATGCTAAACTACTGCAGCAATGATGCTGCGTTGTCAGCAGGCACTGCAGTGTTTAACATTTTCGGAAATGTGAAATTTTCCGCTGGTTGCCGAGTCGTTCTTTGTTTATCTATTTGAAATACTGCAAGCCAATGATTTGGCTCGAGCAGGAGGTGCTTCATGTAAAACACAAAAGTATGTAATCAAACAATGCAAGAGATGAGCACAGAAAATTATACATGCATAAAGAAAAATAAACGTGTCATGAAATTTGTTCAACAAATGTGTTCATGAAAAGGGAAAAATCACAATACACATGTGGTCGGAATGCTTAACAAAACCACCAGAAGAGTAGAATAACTAGTTAAGCTAGGAATTCAAAACATTGCGCTGCATTTCATCAACAAAATGATGAGAGGTAAATATGCTAGCTAGCAAGGAATTCCCCTCCGCGACCGTATGCGAGAAGAAACTATATCGAAATGCATTTTTGAGAGCGAAGATTGGTGCCGAAGAATGTTGATGACTGTGCCGCGTTGTACTCGTACTAAGACGCTTAACAGATGTTTGGAGAGGTAAGTTAACCTTTCCGGAAAGGCAGTTGTGAAGAAATGATAGGCTACTACCTTTTCCATGGGCTTCCAACGTCGGTATATTATTGAGTTTCATTAAATCTAAAGAAGAATCTAGGCGTTTGCACTTTCCAAAATTAAGTCTAACTGCTTTCTTTTAATTTTTTTCAAGTTGCATGATATATTTTTCTAAGGCTGATCCCACGGAAGAATACTCCGGTTCCGACCTTATGCGAGCATCGTACGCTGCAAGTTTTGTACTAATTTGTGCATTTTTTAAATTTTCTTTTGAGGAACAATAGTTTTTTGAGGCCGGCTACACAGATATCCGATATATGTTCTGACCAGTGGCGTAGCAACGGGCGGGGGGGGGGGGGGGGCGGCGTGGGCCTCGGATGCGCGGGGCCAGTAGGGGGGGGGGGGGTGTAATATACGTCTGAAGACACCCGAAAATTGTCGATATACTCGCCCTCCTCGACCACATCTGGGGTGGGGGGTGGGGGTGGTGATAGAAGAGCTAAGGGCCCCGGATGCCAGACGACCTAGCTACGCCACTGGTTCTGACTCCGTGAACTTCTTTGTTAGCGTAGCGCCAAGATATTTAAGCTTGTCAACTTCTGAAATTGGATTGTTATGAATTGAATACGTAAATGCACTAACTAGCTTTTTCCTAGTAACAAGGAGTACTGCTGTTTTTACTGAGCTTAAACCATTTTCCAGCGAGTGCACCAGTCTCCAATTGCACAGACACTGTTTTGTAGCAACATGTGATCATATATCTTTCAATACGACACAATGATCTGTAGACAACGGAATGGATACCGTACCACCAACCACCTCAACTAAATCATTTACGTGAATAAGAAACAACAATGGGCCTGAAAGACTGCCCCGTGGTGCTACCGAGGTAACGGGAAGTACAGAAGGTGTGCATTTTTCTATTTCTACAAATTGGCTTTTATTCGAAAGATAATCACTATTCCACCGGACAATGAAGGAAGTCAGGCAGAGGCGTTCTAATTTGTACAATAGCTTACCATGTGGCACTTTGTCGAAGGCCTGCGCAATGTATAAGAATAGAATATCAACCTGTCAAGAGATATCAAGTACACCCAAGATCTCATGCACAGTTTAAATCAGCTGAGTGACTGTGGACATAGCTGTTCTGAAGCCATGCTGATCTGATGATAACACTTTTCTATCGGCAAGAGATTCTTGAATGCAACATGCAACAGCATGTTCCAACAGCTTGCAACAAGCGCTTATGACTGAGACAGGGCGGTAATTATTTACAGAAAGTCCGTCACCGTTCTTGTGGATGGGTGTAACACGTGCAATGCGCCAATCACTTAGGATGCCACTTGTAGCTAAAGGCAGGTTAAACCTGTTCGTCAAAAATACAGAAATCTGCTCAGCGTAGCGTCTGAGGAATGCGTTTGCAATGCCGTCAGAGCTTGCTGACTTTAATATTCAGATTTAGAAGCATAGCAACGACACCTTAACGAGTAATTACTATTGTTTTATCCACTATCGCCAGGGATCCTGGATAGACGTATTCGTCTAGATCAGAAAATACAGTCTGAAAATACCGATTAAAAATTTCGCCGATTTCCCTTGGTTCAAGTATAATTCGGTAATTTATTTTAATTTTTGTATCTCCTCATTATCTTCACTTAGGTGGCGCCATAATTTTGGGGGGTCAGCCGTAATAAATTCTGCCAAAACCTTGCTGAAGAAATTCTTTCTTGCATGTATAACTTTTCTCATTAAATCACATTTTAATTCACTGAACTGAGACGTAGGAGTATAGTGCTGTTTTCTGAGGCACCTTATTCTCCGTTTCGTATGTATTATAGCCCGACTGATCCAAGGATTTCTGTGACGCTTGTAAGCTTTTTTTGAACGAATGAAATTACCCATGCCGTGTTGTCAGCCATGTTGTAATCTCTAATTACAGTCGAAGAAAACATTTTCCTATCTTCAACAACTTTTTAGGGCAGTTAAAAGATACTAATTTATGGTCCGAAATTCTCGGTTCCATGGGAACAGTTCCAATGCTAAACATTTCGATAACAAATAACAGATCCACAATTGAATTTCCGCGAGTGCCACGTTCTTAATTCTACAAAGGGATGCTTTATCGTATTTGTACTACGGGAAACGGCCTATAGTAAAATAAATAAAATAATATTTTGGAATGGGAACTTGAGGCAGTAACACTGCCGCGTATAAATGAAACGGATAATATCGTATGTGTCCTTAGCAATATCGTCAATTGCCTAATACTTAGCGTTAATTGCGGTGACGCAGCCAGTTAATGAGATGCAAAATCAAATGGAAAGACGAAATTTTTTTATTGGGTCGCCGCCCACGAGTGGCGTGATTGGCTTAACAAAATGCTCCACAGCAGTGGAGCATAAGCCACTTGAGTACGTCTGCTGAGGTCACTGTGTTTGTATATGGAGGTCGTGAAATGCATAAACCAAATCTGACTTTTTGTTTCCGCGCTCTTCAGTCTTACCACTAATACATGTTGGGTGCACCGTGGGAATGTTCA
This sequence comes from Dermacentor andersoni, assembly GCF_023375885.2. Lineage (NCBI taxonomy): Eukaryota > Metazoa > Arthropoda > Arachnida > Ixodida > Ixodidae > Dermacentor > Dermacentor andersoni. The sequence continues at coordinate 32,548,319 of NC_092815.1, forward strand.
CCTGTTCCACACGTGATAAAACCTTCAGCTGCTGCAAACACATTGAAAGCCCGTGAATCCCGCTTCTGCTCGGCAGGTTCGCTTTGTCGAGCTCCATAACAGTAAGCTCAATAAGGTGCTCGCAGAAGCTGCACTGCCGGTAAACACGTATGCACAGTCATGCAAGAACACCCTCTAGCCGCTGCATAAACAAGTACCGTCAACGCCAGCTGCTAGCCAGGTGAAGGCCCTTTACTATGGTGGCCGGAGAGAAGTAACTACATTAACGTAAAGCAGGCAGCGCCTGTCAGCGACAAAAAAAAAAAGAACTAAAAATTAACATGAACGAGAAACCGTTACGCACTTATTGCAGGTCGCGGCAACCACTACGCTGGCGGTGGCACCATAGTCTTGTCTTTCTGGGTTTTTTTTTTTTTTTGTCTGGCAACGTTGTGAAAAGCCCGCCCATTCGATGAGCTCCGTTCACGAAGACAATCCCCCTGGAGATCTGAGTACGTATTTATTAGCCGGATCGAAGTGGCTAGCCACCCGCTCAGATTTTAATCAGGTGCCTAGCCACGACTTCGAGCACCTAAGCAAGGTCACGAATACAATGCCGAATGATAACCGCAAGCTCATTTGGTTACTAGTTGAAACTATATATAGACGATGAACTGTGTTCTTATGAATTTCAAAGTTTCTGGCACGCAATAGATCCAAGCTGAGTTAGGTGTTTTAGCAAGTTATCGATGTAGCGAAGACTAAAGCTCGCATTGAGCGATATTGTCTGTAAACGTGGACACAAACCCAATGTACTTGGTGTCCACAAGGAAAGTAGAAAACCTTCTGCAAAGAAAATAATATAATAATAATAACAGCAACAACAAAGCGAAACTATTTACACCCTTGGCTGATTTACTGCGAAGAGGAATAATCTTGATGTTTCGCTCGCTCAATTTCTCTGAGTGCTTTCTCCACAGGCGTCTCGCTTTGCAGAATACTATGACGCGCTTTCCACGTCGATGCTATCATAGTGTGTACTACAAGTTTTGTACTTCAAGGTTTGTGTCAAGCAGCTTTAAGTTACTCAACGTTTGCGTTTAACTACGACAACTATGGTTATCTCACGCCGTTTAATACTGTCAAGCGATATCGTTATATCTTCCACTGTCTTAATGATGAAGCTTTTCTCCCTATCTCGTTCCACTCCTCCATAAAGAACGCTTAAGATTGCCGATAGGATCATGGGACTAGCGTAAGCAGGTTCTGCACGGGCAAACTTCCTTTCCAAGTATACGCAACTGTTTATCGCAGTAAGACATTTGTTACGCTTTTTTACGACTTGGCTACGTATGAGTAACGCTGACATATATGCTGAACACCAATTGAGCGCAACAGCAATAGATATTGCAGAAATATTTTATTTTCAGTCAATTTTTTTTTAATTTTTCTTGTCACCTCACATACTCGTTTAACACTCAGGAAATGCATCGACAAAGAGAGAGAGAGCGAGAAAGAGAGAGAGCGAGAGAGAGCGATAAGAAGCAAGTAACCAGGTATTAAACCTGCTTTTCTGCAACTGAGCGAGCCACTGTCTTTGGTATTTTATAGATATGCACTACAACGACTGCATGTTATCACTATGTCGGAGATACTCCGTCGTCTGAGACAAGAAAAAAACTAAATCAAGCATATCAATTGCCACGCACTCTAACAAAGGGAAATTACTTAAATTAGACAGATAATAGAAAAAAAACGCTTTTGCCGAGAGGGAAATGGAGTTGAATTCTTGCGTCCAAGAGAACTAACATCGTTGAACATGTTTTCATGGACTGCCTGCCGTGGTGGGCTAGTGGCCTTGGCGTTGCGCTACTGAGCTGAGGGTGTGGGATCCAATCCCGGCCGCAGCTGCTGCATATTTATGTGGGCGAAATGCAAAATCACGCCGTGCATTGGGCGCACATCAAAGAACGTCACGTGGTCAATTGGTTTCGCAGTTGAAGAAAAATTCGTTCTGGTCCGGCACTCGAACGCGAGACCACCGCCTTTCCGGGGCAGCCGCTTTACCATCTGAGCTAACTAGGCTGCTAGCCGATGGTAGGGCAAAGTTGAAATTATCAACAACTCGAAACAAAGGCAACATTTTGACGTAATAGTTCAGCTGAAATTAATTGCTTTTCTCCACATTACGGGTTTGCGCAGAACTATTACGTCATAAAAATATGTTGTTGCCTAAATTGTATAGCAAGGCATACTCGCTCGCCTCAAATCACATGAACTTTAATATTGCAGTAGGTCTCCTGGGCACACTTTCAAACAACTTTTCTTTGGTCATGTGCTGTCCTCCATCGAAAATAAAGTGAAAGTAACCGCTTCCAGTTTTGAGAACTACAGAAACATGCGGACATTATTTCCGTCTTCGAACTCAGCATAAAAGTCGCCAATTGGCTCTAGACATAATGGGATGAGATAGAAGTTTTGTTCATAAAAGAAATTCGAGAAAATCTTGATATATTGCAAAGAGATTAATTTGGGAATTCAGACGCCGAATATCCTCCATGGGTACTTACATTTCCCAAAATCGATTTGTCAGTAGACGGGATATTCAGAAAGAGGGACATGTTCATTCAAGCTTCTCAGCAACTGGCACTTTACCAGATGTATATGCAGTATTCAGGATACAGACATGTCTATCAGATGGCTCCAGTACAGAACCTCTTCAACTTCAGCGTTCATTATATCGCACCTCAATAAACGAGAATTATTTAAGTTATCTCCTGTGACTTCGTCCACAACGGCTGAACTATTTGCTGTCCTATGTGCGATAAAATTTATAACGTCAGTAAGACGCGTAAAAATTAGTAGTTTTCAGCGATTCACAGGCAGCTCTAACATCACTCGGCAGCCCAAAAGGCAAAACAATCAGTGATAGTATAATACACGAAACACTTAAATACCTCCCAAGGGCAAGCCACGCGAAGCATGAAATAGCATTCCAGTGTATACCAGGGCATCGTAACATTCCTGGCAACACAGCAGTCGATAAAGCAGCACGACAAGCACACCTCAAAGACGATGCGGTCCCGCTCCGAATATCGAAAAGATGAATTACGCTGCATTATAAGGACAATGTTTTTCAAAATGTGTAGAAATACGTGGTTTGACCAAAATTCTAAGAGTTCTGATTTATATCATATTGATCCGTTTATTGGATTCAAATTTTCATTGCCATGGGACAGAATTATGCAAACCCTTATTCATCGAATAAGGCTAGGCACTGCCTACACAAAACATGTCTTACACAGAATTGGTCTTGTCTAAACCCCGGAATATGATTGTGGATTTGTAGATGGAGATATACATCGCCTCCTTCTGGATTGCCCACATCACGGCACACCGAGACGCCGACTTATGTGAACCCTAATGACACTAGACCGCAGACCTTTCAGTTTAAAGAAACTTTTGGGTCCTTGGCCAACAATGGCCTTGCAGAAGAGCGCTTTAAGAGCACTAAAGACTTTTCTTGAAGACAGCGGCGATGTTGGCCGTTATTAACGCTTTTCTGGAATGTTATGTATTCTTCACCAATATTTGAAGATGCCTGCATATGTGATGAATTTTGTATGTGTTTACATGCTTGTATATTTCTATGTATACCCCCCCTGCTATGATCTGATTTCAGATCACAGTATAAATAAATAAATAAATAAATAAATAAATTTTATTGTAGCTTTTATTTAAATGTCACTGTATATATGTATGTGTTTGTGGATTATGTTATGTTGACTGTTCTGTTGTGACTATATGTGATAATGCATTTACACGATCTAGTGTACCACTCACTGACTAGAGACTGTATTATTAGTCGACAGTATCTTTTGTATTTATGATACTTTTTTCTACAAAACTGTGGAGCCATTTAGCATGTATATTGCATGTGCCATGTATTTATTACGTCGTAGCGTTACTGTGAAAACGTTGCTTGACAAGTCCTGGTGCTTGTATGAAAAGGTTATTAGATATGTAATCTTAGACCCTGTATGTTGTAGGCTAGACCCATTCAAGAGCTAAGGAGTAATAGGTGCCTTAAATTGTGCGTCGGCATCTCCTTATATCACATCAATAAGAAAGTAACCGCCACAATACATTAAGTAATCCATAAATGAAGCAGCCGCATGATACTACTTGTTGCTACATCATCATACAACACTGATCCATAGCATAGCAACACAACATACCAAATGATGTGGAACAGCCAGTGTTGCGATGACATTTATGCTGATGTGCTTTTTAGGAACCTTTCACGATGACTCAGTAAATCAAGACGCATATTGTTCGGGCGAAAATGCAGGTCCGATTCTGAGGCTAAAATAAAACGCAGCAACCACCTTGCAACGTCTCTGACTATGCTCTGTTCTTTTATTTATCGCTGCTATTGTTTGTTCAGCATTGAAATTATAGAGAAATATACAGCTTACGAAATGCAAACGCGCCAAGAAGGAAAACAGATTCATTGAAACATAAAAGCTGAAAGCTTAAATATCAAATTGAGACAATGGCAGGAATGTGCATTGCATTAGACCTTTGGCAGCTTAAGGGGAAAAAATATCAGTCTTAACTCTCCCCTTTTATCGTGCAAACCAACTTTACGAACAACAGAATATTTTTAAAAATGAATTTAAACTGTAATCATTTAAACTGAACCAGTTGAAGATCTATGGCTACGTTTCAAGAATATCATAAAACATTGCGTTGACAGATTCATTCCAACTCGACAAAAGAAAATAAAACCACGTAACCCTTGGATTAATCGACCTATTATACACATCAAGCGCAAGATAAAGAGGCTGCGCAGGAGAAAAGACAGCTCAGCTGAGGTATCGAAATTACGAAAGAGTTTAAAAACGGCTCTGATGGAATCAAAAGAGCAATTTTTTAACAAAAAACTATGTAGCTTCGTTAAAACGGCACCTCGGAAGTTTTGGCTTTACCTTAGTGGCAACAAAGAGGAAATAAATAGAATTCAAATTAGTGACAACATAGTAACAGAAAAAACAAAAATAGCAGATCATTTCAATAACTTTTTCCAGTCTGTTTTTTCTAAACCAAGCAATGACGACTTTGACGCGTACCCGCCTTCCCCCCTCTCATGTTCGATGGAAGACCTGGTCGTGACTCAGGCCGGCGTGTTTAATCAATTGTTACTTTTGGATTCTAAAAAGGCTAGCGGGCCGGATGGGATTCCAACCCAGTTTTTAAAGCGATACGCTGAGTGGATATCATTTTTCTTGACAATAATCTTTACAAAGTCCCTACACACTAACTCGTTGCCACAAGATTGGCGGTGCGCAGTCGTAACACCTGTTTTTAAAAACGGCGACCGACTACTCGCAAACAATTATCGCCCAATTTCCCTGACAAGTATCAGCTGTAAACTATTAGAACATATCATAAG